>NW_012117265.1:1923382-1927480 GCF_000951035.1 Colobus angolensis palliatus
AAAAAAAAAAAAAAAAGAAAGAAACTCGTGGAGAATGAATGAATGAATGGATCCAGAGGCTCCATGATGCAGAAATCATGGGGCCTCCCAAGCCCCAGCCCACACTTGACCCATCCTTCATACAGGGCTGAGAGAGGCCAAGGGACCTGCCTGAGGCCACACAGGAAGCAAGACCAGGCTTTGAAGCTGCAAGAATAACATGAGGGCAGGAACCTGTAAGGCAGAGAGTCCTGGAGCTGTACGCCATTGGTCACTCGGCTTTTCTTTTTTCTTTTTTCTTTTGAGACAGAATCTTGCTCCGTTGCCCAGGCTGGAGTGCAGTGGGGTGATCATGGCTCATTGCAGCCACAACCTCCCTGGCTCAAGTGATCCTCCCACCTTAGCCTCCCAAGTAGCAGGTCACTGGGCTTTTCTCCATGATGATAGATGCAGTTAGCATTTCAGGACCAAAAACATTCTGTATGTGGGCATTGAAGACCTCCAGGCCCAGATCCTGCAGTCTGTAGCCCACTTTGCCCCCATACCTCCCCACCCGAACCACATCAGCTTCATATTGCCCCAGCCTGATCCCCTCTCTATCCAGCCCTGGGCTGGGGTGTGCCTGGGTCCAGGTCCTGCATGGCTTGGGGGAAGGGGGATGGCTCAAATGGGAGAAAATAGCTTACACTTTAATTAATCTAATGAATGTTTGTCAAATCGCCTGCTTCTTGGAACACGCAGAACTAAGCAAGATGTTCACAGAGGAGTGATGTCTCCTGGACCACGGGCGCTGTTCACAGCCAGGAGTGTGTCCTTGCACACCTTTCTTTAAGAGGTCATTTGAGGCCGGATGCTCACGCCTGTAATCCCAGCACTTTGGGAGGTCGAGGTGGGCAGATCACGAGGTCAGGAGATCGAGATCATCCTGGCTAATGCGGTGAAACCCTGTTGCCACTAAAAATACAAAAAATTAGCTGGGTGTGGTGGCAGGTGCCTGTAGTCCCAGCTACTCGGGAGGCTGAGGCAGGAGAATCTCTTGAACCTGGGAGGCGGAGGTTGCAGTGAGCTGAGATCGTGCCACTGCACTCCAGCCTGGGTGACAAAGCGAGACTCTGTCTCAGAAAAAAAGAAAAAGATTTGTATGTGTGGGGAGGCAGTTTTGGGGTCTGTGTGCAGATCCAACTTACAAATAAGAGCATGCCTCTGCTCTCTTTAGTCACTCCATACCACCCGGCACAGCTAAGCAGTACCGTGACGCATCCCATCACCAGGCACAGGTTGCCAACGTGAAGGAGATATGCGGAGGACAGCCCGAGGACACCTGTTACGGAGGCCTCTCCACATTTACCACCAATGCCCAGGCCGACGAGGATGATGCCAGACATCTTTAGAACAGAAATCAGAAAGGAAGAAAAGTAATCTGTTAGTTGTGTACAAATAGAACTGGGTGAGTGCAGTGGCTCATGCCTGTAATCCCAGCACTTTGGGAGCCCAGGAGTTCAAGACCAGATTGGTAGGACCTCATCTGTACCCTCTCCCCACCGCGCACACACACACACAAAAATAGCTGGGCACGGTAGTGCGTGCCTGTAGTCTCAGCTACTCAGGTGTCTGCAGTGGGAGGATCACTTTAGCCCATGAGGTCCAGGCTGCAGTGACTTATGACTGTGCCACTGTACTCCAACCTGAATGACAGATCAAGACCCTGTCTCAAAAAATAAAATAGGCCCGGCACAGTGGCTCACGCCTATAATCCCAGCACTTTGGGAGGCCGAAGCAAGCAGATCACCTGAGGTCAGGAGTTCAAGACCAGCCTGGCCAACATGGCAAAACCCTGTCTCTACTAAAAATGCAAAATTAGCCAGGCATGGTGGCAGGCGCCTGTAGTCCCAGCTACTCAGGAGACTGAGGCAGAAGAATCGCTTAAACCCAGGAGGCAGAGGTTGCAGTGAGCTGAGATCATGCCACTGCACTCCAGACTGCGTGACAGAGCAAGACTCCAACAATTTTTTCTTTTTTCTGAAAAACCCAGATGTTGTGGACTCTGCAGGCCTTAGGGTGTCTGTTGAAACTATGCAGTTCTGTTGGTGTAGCCCAAAAGCAGCTGTTCACAATCTGCATATAAGTGAGCATGGCCATGTTCCAATAACACTTTATTTATTTATTTATTTTAAATAGAGATGGAGATCTCACTATAGTCGGTCTTGAGCTCCTGGCTCAAGGGATCTACCCATCTCGGCTTCCCAAAGTGTTGGGATTACAGGCTTGAGTCACCACACCCGGCCTTAATTCTCTTTAAAATGTTACAATACAAGTGAAGGGGAGGAGTGATATTTCATTTCCTTCTCTTTCCTGGCAGCTTTTCCTTAGACTATGCTACAATGAAGACAATTACTTCTTTTTTTTTTTTTTTTTTTTTTAATCAAGACGGAGTCTCACTGTGTTGCCCAGGCTGGAGTGCAGTGGCACAATCTCAGTTCACTGCCAACCTCTGCCACCAAGGTTCAAGCGATTCTCATGCCTCAGCCTCCCGAGTAGCTGGGATTACAGGTGTGTGCCACCATGCCCATCTAATTTTTTTTGGTATTTTTAGTAGAGACAGGGTTTCCCCATATTGGCCAAGGCTGGTCTCGAACTCCCGACCTCGTGATCCGCCAGCCTTGGCCTCCCAAAGTGTTGGGATTACAGGTGTAAGCCACCATGCCCGGCCTGGCAATTCCTTAGCAATGTACATTTCGGGTTACTTGTATGGTAAGGAAAAAAATGTCTTGACAAATTTAAAAGATTCAGAAAATAACCTTTACTCCTGGCCTTCCCAAACAACTTGGTCGGCTGCAGGATTTGACTTAGAGCCAAGCTCTTCCATCACCCACCTGGGCTCCCCCAGATCACACTCATCTGTGCTGGATTTCACCAGCTCTGGGTTGATGGCAGATCCCAGAGCTCCCTGCTCGTCCTCCTCCGTCTGCCCTACATCCCTCCTGCTTCTCTAGGGAACCACAGATCTCGATGCCAGTTTGGATCAACTTATTTCTGTCTTTCAGGGAGCTGACCGTGGAGGAAGGGCTGCAACAAACCAGGGGCCTGGATTGTGACATACTTACAGCCACGAAGCCATTGAGTAAAGATAACAGTTTCTTCAAGGAAGCATACGGAGTGTGGATTTCAGCCATGCTGAACAGACTGGGGTACCCTGAACATTTAAGTTAACATCTTCCTGAACTTCTGGGCTACCGTTCCCCAAGATGATAGGGGTCTGAGGCAGGGGCGCCAACACGGACTTGCTCTGCTCCTCTCTGTCCTAGCTGTTTGGTGGTTGTCTAAGGCTGCCCAGCAGTTGCTCCCTGCCCTGGTCGTAAGCCTTTTATCGCATCACAATCGGGTACTAGAGCAAGGCCCATGGTTCAGGGAATCAGGTGCCCCAAACTGCCCCCTATTGGCTCCTCATCCTTCAAATAGGTCACACCAGGGAAAGAGAACAGGCATGGTATGCTACCCTCCAGATGCCACCAGGACCCTGTGGGCATAATGCCCAGAGCTGACCACTTGTTGACACAAGTTGACATCTTGTGACATCTGACCACAGTTGACATCTCCTAGTAGACTGGGGGATCCAAGCGGGGGAGGGGGGAACTTGGGCTGTCCTGTTAACAGCTGTGCCCCCTGCCGGGTGCGGTGGCTCACGCCTATAATCGCAGCACACTGGGAGGCAGAGGCCAGTGAATCACCTGAGGTCAGGAGTTCGAGACCAGCTTGGCCAACATGTTGAAAACCCATCTCTACTAACAATACAAAAATTACCCTGGTGTGGTGGCACACGCCTATAATCCCAGCTACTTGGGAGGCGGAGGCAGGAGAATCGCTTGAATCCAGGAGGTGGAGGTTGCAGTGAGTCAAGGTCGTGCCATTCCACTCCAGCCTGGGCCACAGAGTGAGACTCTGTCTCAGAACAAAACAAAGTAAAACAAAACCAAAACAAAAACAGCTGTGCCCCCAAAGCCTGGCACGGCAGTACTTAAGAAACTCGTCACTTTGGGAGGCCGAGACGGGTGGATCACTAGGTCAGGAGATCGAGACCATCCTGGCTAACATGGTGAAACCCCGTCTCTACTAAAAAAA
>NW_012117265.1:1930250-1932463 GCF_000951035.1 Colobus angolensis palliatus
TATATATTTACGGGGATGAGGGATATTTTTTAAAAGCACAATTAACCAGCCGGGCGCGGTGGCTCACGACTGTTATCCCAGCACTTTGGGAGGCCCAGGCGGGCGGATCACGAGGTCAGGAAATCGAGACCATCCTGGCTAACACGGTGAAACCCCGTCTCTACTAAAAATACAGAAAAAAATTAGCGTGGTGGCGGGCGCCTGTAGGCAGGAGAATGGCGTGAACCCGGGAGGCGGAGCTTGCAATGAGCCGAGATCGCGCCACTGCACTCCAGCCTGGGTGACAGAGCGAGACTCAGTCTCAAAAAAAAAAAGCACAATTAACCAAAAAATGAAATGTGTTGAATACAATCACACACAGAATGTTATGTCAACGACCCCTCCTTTTTTTTTTTTTTTTTTTAATTTTCAGACAGGGTCTGCAACCTCTGCCTCCCAGGCTCAAGCAGTTCTCCTGCCTCAGCATCCTGAGTAGCTGGGATTAGAGGCACAGTGCCACCATGCCCGGCTAATTTTTGTATTTTTAGTAGAGATGGGGTTTCACCATGTTGGCCAGGCTGGTCTCGAACCCCTAACATCAAGTGATCCACTCCCCACCCCCTCGGCCTCCTAAAGTGCTGGGATTATAGGCTTGAGCCGCCGTGCCGGGCCTGAACTCCCCCTTCTTAAATTGATGTGTTTGTTGCCAAGGGCAACAATTGGGTGTTTGGGAGCATTGAACAACAAACAGCAAATGAGTGAGACCTGAGCTTACGCCCACCCTTCAAGGTCAGAGAGGAGCCTGGCAATAGGCTCACCTGCTCATTTGTTCACGTAAACTTTGCAGCAGAGATGTATTTGTCTGTTTTTTGCCTCATAAAACCTGGATCCATCCTTGACAAAGGGGCATTTTATGGTTTCAGGTATTTTAGTAGCCATCGTTGGGGAAGGAGGCAAATCAGAATGCACCATCCAACTGAAAAGTCTGGGACACACAAAAGAAAGGTGCCTGTCCTTGCAGAGGTTGGTCCAAACCCTTGGCATCAGTCACTCATTCTAGGAGTTTCCAGGTCGTGCATCTCAGCGCTCACTAGGAATGAGCACAGAAGTGTCACCAAGTTTCGGCATCAGGGGCTGACATCACTGTGGCAGTAGAGGATCATGATGGTCATCATTGCTACCAAATGAAAAAAAAAAAGCAAACAGCATTTCCACCATTAGGGATTTTTTTGTTTGGCTCTTTTTTTAAAAATTGCATTTATTTTCCCCATGTTCACATTCTGCCTTATAGTTAAAGCTTTGTGCTCTGTATGGTGGGTTGGGAGGCACTGAGGAGTGATCAGAAGACCCCTGTCAGGCTGGCCGAGGTGGCTCATGCCTGTAATCCCAGCACTTTGCGAGGCCAAGGCGGGTAGATCACCTGAGGTCAGGAGTTCAAGACCAGCCTTGGCCAACATGGGGAAACTCCGTCTCTACTAAAATACAAAATTAGCCGGGATGTGGTGGCGGGGCCTGTAATCCCAGCTACTCAGGAGGCTGAGGCAGGATAATCGCTTGAGCTGGAGAGGTGGAGGTTGCAGTGAGCCGAGATGGCACGACTGCACTACAGCCTGGGCAACAAAGTGAGACTCTGTCTCAAAAAAAAAAAAAAAAAAGACTCCTGTCCTACAGGGACACTCACTGCTTTCCCAGTTCCTCTCTCTTGCTACATAAATAAAGATCTGCAATTTCTACCCCTTCAGCTATCTTAGCATCTGTCTGGAAAAGAGGGGAGTGAAATTAAGGAGCACCAGGAGATGGTTTTTTTGTTTGTTTGTTTTTTAAGACAGGGTCTCGCTTTGTCTCCCAGGCTGGAAGTACAGTAGTGTGATCTCAGCTCCCTGCGACCTCGCCCTCCTGGGCTCAAGCCATCCTCCCGCTTAAGCCTTTTGAGTAGCTGGGACCAATGGCACGTGCCACCATGCCAGGCTAAGTTTTCTATTTTTGTAGAGACAGGGGTCTCGCTATGTTTCCCAGATTGGTCTCTAACTCCTGGGCTCAAGCAATCCTCTTGACTTAGCCTCTCAAAGCGCTGGCATTACAGGTCTGAGCCGCCACACCCAGTCAAGATCCTTGATAATATTAAAAATATTTAGTATGGCTGGGCGCGGTGGCTCAAGCCTGTAATCCCAGCACTTTGGGAGGCCGAGACGGGCGGATCACGAGGTCAGGAGATCGAGACCATCCTGGCCGAA
>NW_012117265.1:1932513-1933700 GCF_000951035.1 Colobus angolensis palliatus
AAAAAAAAAAAAAAAAAGAAAGAAAAAAAAAGGTCATTTGAAATAAGGAGCCTCAGAGCCGGGAGCTGAGGGCCTGGAGATGGGGGCACAACAGAGGGTGATAAACGGGCATGCAAGAGAGCATGGGAAAATGTAGGGGGCAAAGGAGGGCTGGGAAATGTGGACTCAAGGGAAGGCAGGAAAATGGGGGTGCAAAGGAGGGTGCAGAGAAGGGGGACGCAAAGATGCGAGATGGAAACTTGGCTGCAAATGAGCAGTGGGAAAATGGGCTTAAAGGACGGTGGGAAAATGAGGCTCAGATACAAGAGAGCTGGGTGAGTAGCAGAGGGCGCTGTAGACGGGGAGAGCTCCTGGAAGGAACTGGCCGGAAAGGAATCTGGGCCGGCTGCACGCGGCCCCGCCCCTCGAGCGCCCAGCCCCGCGACCCTCCCGGCTTCACTGCAAAGCCGCATCTGCAGCCTCGCGCGTCTCCTGGCGGCGCCCCGTGGAAGCGCGGCCCTGCGTGCAGGGGCTGGGCCAGGACTCTCCCTGCCAAACACGTCCAAATGTGCCCTGGGGCCCCAGGGACGCCGCCCAGCCCGTCAGCGTCAGGAAATGAAGCAGGAATAACTTCCCGTGCCCCAGATCCCTGCATCACACACCCACCGAATTGATGCGAAGAGACAGATTATGCAGGCATCCGACGAATTACAAATGCAAGATACTAAAGATACTAGCTTTTTTTTTTTTTTTTTTTTTTTTTTTTTTTTTTGTAGAGACGCAGTCTGGCTATGTTGCCTAGGCTGATCTCTAACTCCTGGGTTCAAGCCATCCTCCTGCCTCAGCCTCCTAAAATGCTGGGATTACAGGGATGAGCCACTGCGCCCGGACAGGACTTTTAATATCATTGTCAAAATAACAGAAGGGCCACTCCAATCCATCCTTAGGGTGTGTTGAGACATTTATTTCTCCACATGCCTGGTCTTCTTAGGAGATTAAAAGTGTTTAATTTTTAATTATGTGGGCACATAGCAGGTGTATATATTTACGGGGATGAGGGATATTTTTTAAAAGCACAATTAACCAGCCGGGCGCGGTGGCTCACGACTGTTATCCCAGCACTTTGGGAGGCCGAGGCGGGTGGATCACGAGGTCAGGAGATCGAGACCATCCTGGCCAACATGGTGAAACCCCGTCTCTACTAAAAA
>NW_012117265.1:1936980-1948658 GCF_000951035.1 Colobus angolensis palliatus
TGCCACCGCACACACCAGCCTGGGCAACACAGTGAGACTCTGTCTCAAAAAAAAAAAAAAAAGCTCATGAATAACTTTTGGAGATTTTGTTACAGGCAGACCTGTAACAACCGCAAATGGACTTTTAAAACCTTGTAGGGAATATTTCTCCTTCTAGGAATTCCTACTACAGATTTATTCAAATGCACATAGGCCAAGAGTTGGCAGATTTTTCTGGAAAGAGCCAGAGAGTAAATATTTTCAGCTTTGCAGACCATACCGTCTCTGTTGGGACTCTGCTATTGCAGCCATAGAAAATATGTAAATGGCAATATGTAAATATATGTAAATGAACAAGTGTGACTCTGTCAAAATAAAATGTTATTTATAATATGAGATGGTTTTGTTATTTACAAAAACGGGTGGCAGAATGTAGTTTTGCTAACGCCTGCTCTTAAGCCTAGCTTGATTTGTGAATGATTGGAAACAACAACTTAAATGCCCTTTGTTTTTGTTTTTTGGGGGTTTTTTTAGACGAAGTCTCACTCTGTCCCCCAGGCCGAGGGCTGTGGTACAATCTCAGCTCACTGCAACTTCTGCTTTCTGGGTTCAAGTGATTCTTCTGCCTCGGCCTCCCTAGTAGCTGGGACTACAGGTGTGCCCCACCACACCCAGCTAATTTTTGTATTTTTGGCAGAGACGGGGTTTCACCATGTTGACCAGGCTGGTCTCGATCTCCTGACCTCAGGTGATCCACCCACCTCGGCCTCCTGAAGTGCTGGGATTACAGCCATGAGCCATCGTGCCTGACCTTAAATGCCCTTTGAACGTATTAACAGCTGATTAAGTATAAAATTGTCCAACTAGGGGAAAAGATGCTCAAAAGCTGAGAAAATGAATGCAGAATTCTTTTTTGTTTTTTTAGAGACAGGATCTCACTGTGCTGCTCAGGCTGGAGCGCAGTGATGCGATCATAGTTCATTGTAGCTTCAAACTCCAGGGCTCAAGTGATTCTCCCGCCTCAGCCTCCTGAGTAGCTGAGACTACAGGCACACACTGCTGCACCTGCCTTTTTTTTTTTTTTTTTTTCGTTTTTGGTAGAGACAGGCTCTAGCAATGGTCTTGAACTCCTGGGCTGGTTTTGAACTCCTGCACTCAAGTGATCTGCCTGCCTCAGCCTCCCAAAATCCTGGGATTACAGGTATGAGCCACCACACCTGCTCAAATTCTTAACTAAAAGAATTGACAACAGGAGCCAGGCACGGTGGCTCATGCCTGTAATCCCTGCATTTTGGGAGGCCAAGGCTGGCAGATCACTTGAGGTCAGGAGTTCAAGACCGGCCTGGCCAACATGGTGAAACCCCGTCCCTACTAAAAATACAAAAATTAGCTGGATGTGGTGGCAGGCGCCTGTAATCCTGGCTACTTGGGAGGCTGAGGCTGGAGAATCGTGTGAACCCGGGAGACGGAGGTTGCAGTGAGCGGAGATCGCGCCACTGCACTCCAACCTGGGTGACAGAGCGAAACTCTGTCTCAAGAAAAAAAAAGACAAATACTGCATGATTCCACTCATTTGAGGTCCCTAGAGTCATCAAATTCATAAAGACAGGAAATAGAATGGTGGGTGTCAGGGAATGAAGAGGAGGGTGGGGAGCAAGGATTTTATGGGGACAGAGTTTCAGTTTGAAAAGATGAGAAAGTTCTGGAGATGGATGATGGTGATGGCTGCACAGCAATGTGAATGTGCTTAATGCTGTTGAACTGCCCTTTTCCTTTTTTTTTTTTTTTTTTGAGACAGAGTCTTGCTCTGTTGCCAAAGTTGGAGTGCAGGGGCGTCATCTCACAATCTCAGCTCACTGCAACCTCCACTTTCTGGGTTCAAGCAACTCTCCTGCCTCAGCCTCCTGAGTAGCTGGGACTACAGGAGTGCACCACCACACCCAGCTAATTTTTCTATTTTTAATGGAGACAGGGTTTTGCCATGTTAACCAGGGTGACCTCGAACTCTTTGCCTCAAAATCTACCGGCCTCAGTCTTCCAAAGCACTGGGGTTTACAGGTGTGAGCCACCACACCTGGCCTCTCTCTCTTTTTTTTTTTTTAACTAACATTCTTATTTATTTATTTTTGAGACAGAGTCTTGCTCTGTTGCCAAGGCTGGTATGCAGTGGTGTGATCTTATGATCTTAGCTCACTGCAACCTCCCCCTTCTGGCTTCAAGCAACTCTCCTGCCTCAGCCTCCTGAATAGCTGGGATTACAGGCGTGCGCCACCACACCCGGCTAATTTTTGTAGTTTTAGTAGAGACGGGGTTTCACCATGTTGCCCAGGCTGGTCTCAAACTCCTGACCTCAAGTGATCCGCCCACCTCGGCCTCCCAAAGTGCCGGAATTACAGGTGTGAGCCACCACACCCGACATGAACTGTACACTTAAAATGGTTAAAATGACAAAATTTTAAGTTATGTATATTTTGCCACAATAGAAAAGAAAGAAATGTAAAAGAAACAGGACTACAAGGCCTCCTGGTGGGAAGAGAGGGAAATAACTCAGCCTAGAACCTGCTAATGTTCTTGCAGTTCCTACAGAACTTCATGTCCAGCTCTGGTTACCTTGGGCACCATAGTGGGTTAAGTCATGTCACCACAAAATTCATATCACCTGGAGCCTCAGAGGAGACCTTACTTGAAAATGGGGTCTTTGCAGATGTCATTGGTTAAACATCTTGAGATGAAGTCAGCCTAGATTTAGGTCAGGTCCTAAATCCAGTATCTGGTGTCTTTATAAGACATAGGAGAGGGGTTGGGGTGGTGGCTCATGCCTGCAATCTCAGCACTTTGGGAGGGCAAGACCGGAGGAGACAGGAGGTTTGAGGCCAGGAGTTCAAGACCAGCCTGGGAAACATATCAAGACCATGTCTCTACAAAAATAAAAATTAGCCAGGTATGGTGGCGTGCACCTGTAGTACTAGCTTCTCTAGAGGCAGAGGCAGGAGGATGGCTTGAGCCTGGGAAGTTGAGGCTGCAGTGAGCTTTGATGGTGCCACACTGCACTCCATCCTGGGCAACAGAGCAAGACCTTGTCTCAAAAATAAATAAATAAGGTTGCTAGTTAAAAAAAAAAGAGAGAGAGAGAGAGCCCAGGTGTGGTGGCTTATGCCTGTAAACCCCAGTGCTTTGGGAGACCGAGGCGGGTAGATTTTGAGGCCAGGAGTTCGAGGTCAGCCTGGCTAACATGGCAAAACCCTGTCTCCATTAAAAATAGAAAAATTAGCTGGGTGTGGTGGTGCGCTCCTGTAGTCCCAGCTACTCAGGAGGCTGAGGCAGGAGAATCACTTGAACCTGGGAGGCAGAGGTTGCAGTGAGCTGAGATCGCACCATTGTACTCCAGCCTGGGTGACAGAGTAAGACTCTGTCTCAAAAAAAAAAAAATTGAAAGAGAAGAGAAAGAGAGACCGGAGAGGAACATGTGGACACAGACAGAGGGAAGAAGACCACAAGATGATGGAAGAGGCAGCAATTGGAGTGACGTAGCCACAAGCCAGCGACCACCAGGGGCCACCAGAAGCTGGAAGAGGCAAGGAAGGAAACTTCTCCAGAGCCTTCAGGTGCAGCACAGCTCGGTCGACACCTTACTTTCAGACTTCTGGCTTCTGGAACAACGAAAGAATAAATTTTGGAGGGCCGGGTGCGGTGGCTCACACCTGTAATCCCAGCACTTTGGGAGACCAAGGCGGGTGGATCACCTGGGGTCGTGAGTTTGAGATCGGCCTGACCAACTTGGTGAAACCCCATCTCTACTAAAAACACAAAAATTAGCCGGCCGCGGTGGTACGTGCCTATAATCCCGAGATCGTGCCATTGCACTCCAGCCTGAGAGACAGAGGAAGACTCTGTCTCAAAAAAAATAAATTAATTAATTAAAAAAATAAATTCTTGTTGTTTTAAGCCAGCAAGCTGGTGATGATTTGTTATGGCAGTTCCCAAAAATCTGACACAGACAGGAAGCAGTGGGTGGGCGATGACATATTTCAGCTGCCTGTGGGGGCTGAGAAACACAGCACAAGATTTGGGAAAAGGGTCTACATCCGGTGAAGGAGAACTTTCCTTCCTTCCTTTTTTTTTTTTTTTTTTGACAAGGTGTCACTCTGTTGCCCAGGCTGGAGTACAGTGGTGCCATCATAGCTCACCACAGCCTCCAGCTCCTGGGTTCAAGGGATCCTCCGAACTCAGCCTCCCTAGTAGCTGGGACCACAGCCATGCATGACCACACCCGGCTAGTTTTACTTTTTATATTATTTGTAGAGAGAATGTCTCCCTATGTTACCTAGGCCATCACCCCTGGTCCCTTTCTTCCTTAAGAAGATAGAGAATGTTCAGAGCTTGCTGGTGACGTTGAGTTTAAAAAACTCAAGGCCCGAGGCCAGGTGCAATGGCTCACACCTGTAATCCCAGCACTTCAGGAGGTCAAGGTGGGAGGATCACTCGAGCCAAGGAGTTCGAGACCAGCTTAGGCAAAATGGTAAAACCCTATCTTTAACAAAAATACAAAAAATAAGCCAGGTGTGGTGGTACACACC
This sequence comes from Colobus angolensis palliatus, assembly GCF_000951035.1. Lineage (NCBI taxonomy): Eukaryota > Metazoa > Chordata > Mammalia > Primates > Cercopithecidae > Colobus > Colobus angolensis. The sequence continues at coordinate 1,941,537 of NW_012117265.1, forward strand.
TGTGGTCCCGGCTACCCTGGAGCCTGAGGCATGAGAATTGCTTGAACCTGGGAGGCAGAGGATGCAGTGAGCTGAGATCACGCCACTGCACTCCAGCTTGGGTGACACAGTGAGATCCTATCTCAAAAAAAAAAAAAAAAAAAATCAAGGCAAGGTGTGGTGGCTCACACCTGTAATTCCAGCACTTCACGAGGCCGAGGCAGGAGGATCGCTTGAGCCCAGAAGGTCAAGGCTGCAGTGAGCCATGATGGCACCACTGCACTCCAGCCTGGACAACAGAATGAGACTCTAAAAGAAATAATAATAAAATAAAAATTCAAAATATTTTCAATGGAGAAGTTTGGATTTGAGGCTTCCCTTGAAAAATTCAGCCAGGCATGGTGGCTCATGCCTGCAATCCCAGCACTTTGGGAGGCCAAGGCGGGTGGATCACTTGAAATCAGGAGTTCGAGACCAGCCTGGCCAACATGGTGAAACCCTGTCTCTACTAAAATACAAAAATAAGCTGGGTGTGGTGATGCATGCCGGTACTCCCAGCTATTTGGGAGGATGAGGCAGGAGAATTGCTTGAACCCGAGAGGCAGAGGTTGCAGTGAGCTGAGATTGCGTCACTGCACTTCAGCCTGGGCGACAAAGCAAGACTCTGTCTCAAAAAAAGGGAGAGAGAGAGAGAAAGAGAGATAGGAGAGGAACATTCAGACACAGACAGAAGGGAGAAGGCCAGAAGACATCGGAAGAGGCAGTGATTGGAGCGACCACTGCCTCCTATCTCAGCACGCCCTATGCAGTTATTATTACTATAATAGGGTAAAAAGACCAAGAAGAAAAAGAAGAATCTGCTTTTATTATTATTATTATTACTATATTTTATTTTTGAGAGAGAGTCTTGCTCTGTCGTCCAGGCTAGAGTGCAGTGGCGTGATCTCAGCTCACTGCAACCTCTGCCTCCCGAGTTCAAACAATTCTCCTGCCTCAGCCTTCCGGGTAGCTGGGATTACAGGCATGTGCCACCACTCCCAGCTAATTGTTTGTATTTTTAGTAGGGACGGGGTTTCACCATGTTGGTCAGGCTGGTCTCAAACTTCCGACTTCAGGTGACCCGCCCGCTTCGGCCTCCCAAAGTGCTGGGATGACAGGTGTGAGCCACCACGCCCGGCCTATTATTAGTATCATTTTTCATAGAGACGGTATTTCACCATGTTGGCCAGGCTGGTCTCGAACTCCTGGACTCAAGCCATTCACCCTTCTTAGCCTCCTAAAGAGCTGGAATTACAGGCACGAGTACATTGATTATACTCCTGGCCTTACAATTGTTTTTAAAGGGTGACCTGGAGCTCCTGCTGAATTACAGCCCAAGCTGAATTACAGCTGCTGTCCTCAGCTGAGACCTCTGCATTCTTGAGTGGATTTTCCTGCTGTCTCAGCAGACGCTTCCTGCTGCGCCTGGCGGGAAGAGGGTGGGGGGCAACACTGGGAACCAGGATCTCGACTTGGACCGGAGCAAATGAGAGAATTTGAGGGGAAAAAAAAAAACTCTGAACTGAAACTTAGCCAGGTCCTCAGGGTTCATGGAAAACAACCCACCCAGCACAGGAATTCTCCTTCCACGCTGTGTTCAGACTGTTTTCTGTGCTTCTCTTTCAGAAGATCTGGGAGAGTTGGTGTATAAATTTCTTGAAGCCTTTACTTTATGCCAGGTGCTAGAATGATCTAGAATCTTCACTGCCCTGCTTAGAGGTAGGTGCTATTGTTATGCTCACTTCACAAACGAGGCTCGGCCAGGTGTGGTGGCTCACGCCTGTCATCCCAGCACTTTAGGAGGCTGAGGTGGGCGGTTCACCTGAAATCAGGAGTTCGAGATCGGCCTGGGCAACATGGCAAAACCCTGTCTCTACAAAAAATACAAAAATTAGCCAGGCATAGTGGTGCACGCCTGTAATCCCAGCTACTCAGGAGGCTGAGGCAAGAGAATTGATTCAACTTGGGAGGTGGATGTTGCAGTGAGCCAAGATTACGCCACTGCACTCCAGCTTGGGCAATAGAGCAAGATTCTGTCTCAAGAAACAAAAAACAGATGAGGCTCATCACCTGGAACAGCAGAGCCCAGATTTGAAGATGGGTCTCCTGACTCCAAGGTCAGAGATTCTTTCTGATGGGTGACATCTGCTCATTCACTAATTCATTCAACTTTTCATTCAATAAGCATCCATTGAGCACCTAGTGTATGCCAATTGTGATGCCAAAAAAGACAGATGGAGTCTCTGCCATCTTGAATTCAAATCTTTTTCTAATTTTCAACTTTTTTTTTCTTTTTATTAAGGCGGGATCTCAGTCTGTTGCTGAGGCTGGAATGCAGTGGCGTGATCTTGGCTCACTACAGTCTCAACCTCCCCAGGCTCAAGCAATCCGCCCACCTCAGCCTCCTGAATAGCTGGAACTACAGGCATGTGCCCCCATGACCAGCTAATTTATTTTTATTTTTATTTTTTGAGAAGGAGTCGTGCTCAGTCGCCCAGGCTGGAGTGCAGGGGTGTGATTTCGGCTCACTGCAGGCTGTGCCTCCTGGGTTCACGCCTTTTTCCTGCCTCAGCCTCCCGAGTAGCTGGGACTACAGGTGCCTGCCACCACGCCCAGCTAATTTTTTTGTATTTTTAGTAGAGATGGGGTTTCACCATGTTAGCCAGGATGGTCTCGATCTCCTGACCTTGTGATCCACCCGCCTCGGCCTCCCAAAGTGATGGGATTGCAGGCATAAGCCACCACACCTGGCCCACGACCAGCTAATTTTTAGATTTTTTTGTAGACATGGGGTTTCACCGTGTTGCCCAGGCTAGTCTCAAACTCCTGGGCTCAAGTGATCATCCTGTCTTGACCTCCCAAAAGTGCTGGGATCACAGGTGCACACCACTGGGCACTGGCCTATTATTATTATTATTATTATTTTAAGCAGTCTGAGTCCTTTCTACATTGGTGTGTTCACTGTGTGTCTTCCGTGTTTGGTATGTAATAGGAGCTCAGTAAAGACCCACAGAGTCGGCCGGGCGCGGTGGCTCAAGCCTGTAATCCCAGCACTTTGGGAGGCCGAGACGGGCGGATCACGAGGTCAGGAGATCGAGACCATCTTGGCTAACACGGTGAAACCCCGTCTCTACTAAAAATACAAAAAACTAGCCGGGCGAGGTGGCGGGCGCCTATAGTCCCAGCAACTCGGGAGGCTGAGGCAGGAGAATGGCGTAAACCTGGGAGGCGGAGCTTGCAGTGAGCTGAGATCCGGCCACTGCAGTCCAGCCTGGGCCACAGAGCAAGACTCCGTCTCAAAAAAAAGACCCACAGAGTCTTTATTAACGCCTCCATGAAATGAGCAAATCTTGATGTCTGGAGTCTGGAGACCTGGGCACCTGCCCCAGCTCTGCGTCTCAGTAGCTGTGAGACCTTGAGCTCATTGCTGGGCCTCAGTATGTTTTAGTCTTATCTGTAAAATTGGTTCAAGAAGTGTTTTCACACAAGGACACAAAGAAATCAGAACCCTCATACACCACTGGTGGGAATGTGTCAGCTGGGGCAGCAGCTTTGGAAAACAGTCTGAGAGCTTCTCAAGAGGTTACACATAGGGCCGGGTGTGGTGGCTCACGCCTGTAATCCCAGCACTTTGGGAGGCCAAAGTGGGTGGATCACCTGAGGTCAGGAGTTCGAGACCAGCCTGACCAACATGGTAAAACCGTGTCTCTACTGAAAACACAAAAAATTAGCTGGGCGTGGTGGCAGACACCTGTAATCCTGGCTTCTTGGGAGGCTGAGGCAGGAGAATTGCTTGAACCCAGGAGGCAGAGGTGGCAGTGAGGCAAGATCGTGCCACCGCACTCCAGCTCTGGGTGACAGAGTGAGACTGTCCCCCCCCCCAAAAAAAAACAAAAAAAGGTTACAGATAGGGCTGGGTACAGTGGCTCGTGCTTGTAATCCCAGCACTTTGGGAGGCTGAGGCAGGAGGATCACATGAGTCCAGGAGTTCAATACCAGTGAGAATCCACTTCTACAGGAAAAAAAAAAAAAAAAAGTTAAAAGTGGAATTACCATATGACCCAGCAATTCCACTCCTAGGTGTATATGTACCCAAGAGAAATGAAATCATATGTCCATGCAAAAATGTGTAACTCAAATGTTCATAAGAGCACTGCTAACAATAGTTCATAGTGGCCATCCACTGATGAACAGATAAACAAAATGTGGTCTATCCATACAATGGAATATTATCCAGCCTTTAAAAGGCATGAATGTTGGTCAGGCATGATGGCTCACGCCTGCAATCCCAGCACTTTGGGAGGCCCAGGAGGGCAGATCACCTGAGGTCAGGTGTTCAAGACCAGCCTGGCCAACATGGTGAAACTCTGTCTCTACTAAAAACACAATAATTAGCCAGGTATGGTGGCACATACCTGTAGTCCCAGCTACTCAGGAGGCTGAGGCAGGAGAATCGCTTGAATCCAGGAGGCAGAGGTTGCGAGGTTGCAGTGTGCTGAGTTAGCACCACTACACTCCAGCCTGGGCAACAGAGCAAGACTCTGTCTCAAAAAAAGAAAAAAGAAAGAAAGAAAGAAAAGGAATGAATGTCTAGACATGGTGGCTCACGCTTGTAATCCCAGCACTTTGGGAGGCTGAGGTAGGAGGATCGTTTGAACCAAAGAGTTCAAGACCAGCCTGGGCAACATAGGGAGATTCCATCTCAATTTTAAAAATTAAAAAAAAAGGAAATTAAAGGAATGATACCATCAGACATGCTACAGATGAATCATACAAACTTTAAGCAATGTGAAATAAGCCAGGCACGAAATGATGGATGTTGTATGTTGCACTCGTGTGATCGTCCAGACTAGTAGATTCGTGGTTGCTTAGGGGTGAGGCAGCAGGGACAAGGGGACAGGGGAATAACAGCTAAAGGCTGTGGGGCTGCTTTTTGAGACGATGAGACAGTGTTCCAAAACAGGTTGGGTGATGGTTGTACAATTCTGAATACAGGAAAAACCACTGAATTGTATACTTTCGAGGGGTGAATTCTATACTGTGTAGGCTATATCTCAGTAAAGCTGTTTTTAACAGAAAGAAAGAAAAGTTTTTGCCTCTAGGCTGAGAGTGAGGAGAAGCTGCAAGCCTAACCTTGGCCCAAAGCCAGTCGTCCATCCAAGAGGCTGAGTGTGCAGCCCAGGGGCTCAACCTTAAATTAAGAGCAAACGTGGCTGGGCGTGGCGGCTCCCTCCTGGAATCCCAGCACTTTGGGAGGCCAAGGTGGGCGGATCATCTGAGGTCGGGAGTTCGTGACCAGCCTGACCAAGATGGAGAACCTCATTTGTACTACTACTACTAATAATAATAATAATAATACAAAATTAGCCAGTCATGGTAGTGCATGCCTGTAATCCCAGCTACTCAGGAGGCTGAGGCAGGAGAATCGCTTAAACCTGGGAGGTGGAGATTGCAGTGAGCCGAGATTGCGCCATTGCACTCCAGCCTGGGCAACAAGAGCGAAACTCTGTCTCAAAAAAAAAAGAGTAAACCTGGGGCTCATGCCTGTAATCCCAGAACTTTGGGAGGCCAAGGCGGGTGGATCACTTGAGGTCAGGAGTTCAAGACCAGCCTGGCCAACATGGTGAAACCTCGTCTCTATTAAAAATACAAAAAAATTAGCTGGGGGTGGTGGCACACACCTGTAATCCCAGCTACTCGGGAGGCTGAGGTGAGGCATGAGAATCACTTGAACCCAGGAGGCGGAGGTTGCCGTGAGCCAAGATTGTGCCACTGCACTCCAGCCTGAGCAACAAGAACAACACTCCATCTCAAAAAAAAGAGTAAACCTGGGCCAGATGTATTGGAGGCAATAGGATTGTTTGAGGCCAGGGGTTCAAGACCAGTGTGGGCAACATAGAAAGACCCCATGTCTACAAAAAAATTTTAATTACTGGGTCAGGTGATAGACACCTTTAGTCCCAGCTACTCAGGAGACTGAGGCAGGAGGATCACTTGAACCCAGGATTTCAAGGCTGCAGTGAGCTATGATCACACCACTGCAAAAAAATAAATAAATAAATTAGTTTTAGAAAGAGTAAACTTGGACCAGGGGCGGTGGCTCACGCTTGTAATCCCAGCACTTTGGGAGGCTGCAGTAGATGGATCGCCTGAGGTCAGGAGTTTGAGACCAGCCTGGCCAAGATGTGAAACTCCGTCTCTACTAAAAATACAAAAATTAGCCACCAAGCATGGTGGCACATGCCTGTAATCCCAGCTACTTGGGAGGCTGAGGCATAAGAATCACTTGAACCCAGAAGGCAGAGGTTGCAGTGAGCCGGGATTGCGCCACACCACCCCAGCCTGGGTGACAGAGCGAGACTCCGTCTCAAACAAACAAACAGAAAAAGAGTAAACTTGAAAAACAGGAGAGAAAAGATGCTGGAAGGAGCCCATGGCCCAGGGTGCAGCAGGAAGGTTGAGGTCAGATCCTCCTAGCAACCAAAGCAAACCATCACCCAACTGGAAACCATTTCCTTTGTGGCCATGAAACAATGGGGTACAACTTTCTTTTGTGGCTCAAAACCACAGAGAAGTTTCCTATTGTGGGATTCCCCACCACCACCACAGCAGAAGTTTTGTCTCGTGGGTTCTGGGAGCAAATACAGTGGCTTCTGAAACTGAGGTCTGGCTCTACTTCCTTCGAGACCTCTCCGCTCCTTTCTCTGCATGACAATGCTCCCTGGAGACTCTCTTCTTTCCCCATGCCACCATGTGCACCCTGGGGTGGCCTTGTCTTAGTTTGGGTTCCCTGGAAGCCACCACTGAGACAAGGATTTAGTACAAGTACTTCATCTGAGAGGTGGTGATGCCAGGAAGCACCAGTTGGGGAGAGGGGACGGGTATGAGTTTGCTAAGGGCAGCTTATACAACAGGGCATCTCCCAGTTCTGGAGGGTGGATGTCCAAGAATAAGGTGTCAGCAGGGTTGGTTCTTTCTGAGGTCTCTCTCCTTGGCTCAGAGCCAGTTGCCTTGTTTCTGTGTCTTCACATAGTCTTTCGTTCATGCTTCTCTCTGTGTCCATATCTCCTTATCTTTTCTTTTCTTTTCTTTTTTTTTTTTTTT
>NW_012117265.1:1951970-1953904 GCF_000951035.1 Colobus angolensis palliatus
GGAGGAAGGAAGGGAGGGAGGGAGGGAGGGAGGAGGGAAGGAAGGAAGGGAGGAAGGAAACTTCGCAAAGTGGGCTGGCTACAGGTTGCACAATGGGTCACCCCTATTGTCTCAGCAGGGGTGACTGGGATTTACAAGGATAAATAACCACATTCCTAGAATCTCACAGACCCATTCCCCCTGCAAATGTCTCTCTCTACATATAAATACAGTAAAATTTCGTTCTGGAGAGGTGGACATTTCTATGAATTTTAACACATGTCCAGATTCACGGAGCCACCAGGGCCATCAGACAGAGCTGCTGCATCCCCTCGAAGCTCCCTGGCGCTGGCCCTCTGTCATCAGCTCTTCCCCCCAGCCCCAGGCAGGCCCTCATCTGTCTGCTGTCTCACACTGTGCCTGTGTCTTTTTGAGAATGTAATATAAGGGGAATCATACACTCTGTGGCCTTTCAGTCTGGCCACTTTCAGGCAGCATAATGCATTTGAGATTCATCCAAGTACTTGCCTGTCTCAACAGTTTGCTGATTTTTGTTGCTGAAGAATATTCCATTGTAAGGAAAGACCCCGGTTTGTTTTACATTCACCCACTGAGGGACAACTCCATTGTTTTAAGCTATGAGTGATGATGAATAAAGCTGCTATCAACATTCACGCACAGCCTTTTCTTCTATTTTACTTTTTATTTTTTTAGAGACAGGGTCTCTCTCGCTCTGTCACCCAGGCCAGAGGGCAGTTGGCGTAATCATAGCTCACTGCAGCCTTGAACTCCAGGCTCAAGTGGTCCTCCTCCCTCAGCCTCCCAAAGTGCTAGGATTACAGGTGTGAAGCACTACACTGAGGCTTTTTGATTATTAGTTTATTTTTTAGAGATGAGGTCTTGCTATGTTCCCCAGGTTGGAGTGCCGTGATGCTATCACAGCTCACTGTAACCTTGAACTCCCAGCCTCAAGTGATCCTCCCACTTCAGCCTCCCAGATAGCCATGCCCAGGTCATGTACAGGTTTTTTTGCTTGTGTGTTGAGACAGAGTCTTGCTCTGTCACCCAGGCTGGAGTGCAGTGGCACCATCTCAGATCACTACAACCTCCGCCTCTTGGGTTCAAGCTACTCTTGTGCCTCAGTCTTCTGAGTAGCTGGGATTACAGGCACCCACCACCATGCCCGGCTAATTTTTGTATTTTTAGTAGAGACGGGGTTTCACCATGTCGGCCAGGCTGGTCTCGAACGCCTAGCCTCAAGTGATCCATCCACTGCAGCCTCCCAGATTGTTGGGATTGCCGGTGTGAGCCATCACTCCTGGCCGTATACAGGTTTTTATGTGAATATCTGTTTTCATTTCTCTTAGGTCACTACCCAAGAGTGGGGTTGCTGGGTCACAGAGTGTTTGCATGGACACGTTTTAAGAACCACCATTTCGGCGGCTCAAGCCTGTAATCCCAGCACTTTGGGAGGCTGAGACGGGCGGATCACGAGGTCAGGAGACAGAGACCATCCTGGCTAACATGGGGAAACTCTGTCTCTACTAAAAATACAAAAAATTAGCCGGGCGCAGTAGCGGGCGCCTGTAGTCCCAGCTACTCGGGAGGCTGAGGCAGGAGAAGGCAGGAACCCGGGAGGTGGAGTTTGCAGGGAGCTGAGATCGTGCCACTGCACTCCAGCCTGGGTGACAGAGTGAGACTCTGTCTCAAAATAAATAAATAAATAAATAAAAGAACCACCATTTTCCGAAGCAGCTGCACCATTTTGCACCCCCACCAGCAGTGTATGAGGGTCCAGTTTCCCTGAATCCTCCTCAGCACTTGGTGTTGTTGGTATTTTTCGCTGTAGCCATTCCAATAGGTGTGAGCAACAGTCTATTAAAGCTGGTGTTGGCCGGGCGCGGTGGCTCAAGCCTGTAATCCCAGCACTTTGGGAGGCCGAGACGGGCGGATCA
>NW_012117265.1:1954994-1956494 GCF_000951035.1 Colobus angolensis palliatus
TCGAGACCAGCCTGGCCAACATGGTGAAACCCAGTCTCTACAAAAAACAAACAGGACCAGGTGCAGTGGCTCATGCCTGTAATCCTCAACACTTTGGGAGGCTGAGACAGGCAGATCACACAGTCAAGAGATCGAGATCATCCTGGCCAACATGGTGAAACCCTGTCTCTACTAAAAATACAAAAATTAGCTGGGCACGGTGGTGCATGCATGTAGGCACAGCTACTCAGGAGGTTAAGGCAGGAGAATCGCTTGAACCCAGGAGGTGTAAGTTGCAGTCAGCTGAGATCGTGCCACTGCACTCCAGCCTGGCCACAGAGTGAGACTCTGTCTCAAAAACAAAACAAAACAAAAAACCAAAACACAACAGGTAGCTGGGTGTGATGGCACACGCCTATAGTCCCAACTACTCGGGAGGTTGAGGTAGAAGGATGGCCTGAGCCCAGGATGCAGAGGTTGCAGTGAGCTGAGATCGTGCCACTGCACTCCAGCCTGGCCAACAGAGCAAGGCTCCATATCAAAAAAATAAATAAATAAGAAGAAGGAAATAGAGTCTTGGTGCAAAGCCTGGCTCTGTGTTCAAATCTTAACTCTGTCACTTGCCAGCTGGGAAGCCCAAGTCCTGTGGGGTCCAAGGTTTTTTCTCTGGTGAATGGGCCTTGGAGGCCCCATCTCACAGAGACAAGATGCCCTGATAATTGAGTGAAATAAGGCAAGTAAAGGGGCCACCAAAGGATGAAGGTTATTTTATTTATTTATTTATTTTGAGACGGAGTCTTGCTCTGTCACTCAGGCTGGAGTGCAGTGGCGTGATCTTGGCTCACTGCAAGCTCCGCCTCCTGGGTTCAAGCGATTTTTCTGCCTCAGTCTCATGAGTAGCTGGGATTACAGGCATGCACCACCACGCCCGGCTAATTTTGTATTTTCAGTAGAGACGGGATTTCTCCATGTTGGTCAGGCTGGTCTTGAACTCGCGATCTCAGGTGATGCATCCGTCTTGGCCTCCCAAAGTGTTGGGATTGCAGGTGTGAACCATCACGCCCAACCTGGATGGAGGTTATTAAGGGGGAAAAGGGGCTGCGGAAGGTGACTCATGTATGTAATCCCAGCCCTTTGGGAGGCCAAGGTGAGAGGGTTACTTGACCTCAGGAGTTGGAGACCAGCCTGGGTAACATAGCAAGACCTTATCTCTACTACAAATTTTAAAAATTAACTGGGTGTGGCCAGGCGTAGTGGCTCATTCCTGTAAAGCCCAGCACTTTGGGAGGCCGAGGCAGGTGGATCACTTGAGGTCAGGAGTTTGAGACCAGCCTGGCCAACTTGGTAAAACCCCATCTCTACTAAAAATACAAAATTAGCCAGGCGTAGTGGCAGGCACCTGTAATCCCAGCTACTCAGGAGGCTGAGGAAGGAGAATCGCTTGAACCCAGAAGATGGAGTTTGCAGTGAGCCGAGATCGCATGGCTGCACTCCAGCCTGGGCAACAAGAGCAAAATTCCA
>NW_012117265.1:1962149-1962718 GCF_000951035.1 Colobus angolensis palliatus
AAAAAAAAAAAAAAAAAAAAAAAAAGGTCAGGATTGCCCAGGGCCCATGGGAAAGGAGAGATGAATAGGCAGATTTTTAGCACAATGAATTCACTGTGCACTGTGAATATGATACTGTATGATACTATAATGCCAGATACAAGACATATGCACCTTGGCTGGGCGCAGTGGCTCATGCCTGTAATCCCAGCACTTTGGGAGGCACAGGCAGGCAGATTACCTGAGGTCAGGTATTTGAGACCAGCCTGGCCAACATGGCAAAACCCCGTCTCTACAAAAAATACAAAAAATAGCTGGGCACAGTGGCACATGCCTGTAGTCCCAGCTACTCAGGCAGCTGAGGCAGGAGAACAACTTGAACCTGGGACACAGAGGTTGCAATGATCCGAGATCGCGTCACCCCACTCCAGCCTGGGTGACACAGCAAGACTGTATCTCGTGGCCGGGCACGGTGGCTCAAGCCTGTAATCCCAGCACTTTGGGAGGCCGAGACGGGCGGATCACGAGGTCAGGAGATCGAGACCATGGGGAAACTCTGTCTCTACTAAAAATACAAAAAATTAGCCGGG
>NW_012117265.1:1963767-1965970 GCF_000951035.1 Colobus angolensis palliatus
GCTACTTGGGAGGCTGAGGCAGGAGAATTGCTTGAACCTGGGAGGCGGAGGTTGCGGTGAGCCGAGATGGCACCATTGCACTCCAGCCTGGTGACACAGTGAAACTCCGTCTCAAAAAAAAGAAAAAAAGACATATGCACTTACCAAAAACCAGTAGGATGTACAACAGGAACTGTGTATGGGAATGTAAACTACATGAATAATGATGTATCCAGATTGGGTCATCAATTGTAACATGTTCAGCAGATTGCAAGCTGTTAATAGGGGAAACTGCTGGAGGGGTGGAATCTCTCCTCTATCGGGTTCCATCTTCTGTCATTGACACTACTCTAGCAATACATTTGTCAGTTAAAACGCAAAGCATTCCTCCTGCTCATCCTTCAGTCCCACCAGTTTCTTGGTAGTGTTTGAAGAGAGTGTCTGGAAAAATCAAGGAAATACAGATATATACATTTTTCCAAATATTTTACACAAACGTGGCCTCAGCCAGGTGTAGTCGCTCATGCCTGTAATCCCAACGCTTTGGGAAGCTGAGGTGGGAGAATCGCTTGAGGCCAGGAGTCTGAGACCAGGCTGGGCAACATAGTGAGACACCATCTCTAAAAATAAAATATTTTAAAAAGAAGCGAGTTCCTTGGACAATACACACGTGTCTGGACAGACAAGCATCTGGTGGCTGGGCCATCTGTTCAAAGAAAAACAGGAAGCCTGTGTCCTGCCCCTCTGACCTGTCTAGGTCCAGCTTTTGTCTTTGTAATTTAAACTCCCAAAGGCAGGCCTGGACACCCTGGGTTGGCTTCCGGCTTCCTTCCCCGGCTCTGGAAACAGCAGAAAAAAACAATCCAACACGTCAGCGTCTCCCTCGGTCTTGTGCTCTCCTGACGCCACCTCGCTGGCCCCATCACGGCCCTCTTGGTGGAGCACTGCAGTTGCTGCGCCCACTTTGCAGATGAGGAAACTGAGGCCCAGAGAGGTCCAGGTCACGAAGTCCAGCTACGTGGCCAAGCCAGAACTCGAATCCACGTCTCTCGGAACTCCAAATCCTGTTCATGACTGTTCCTACTCTGAGCTCACCACTGACTGCAAGACACCCATTCATCCACTCAAGTCATTCACCAGTTGCCGAAATGCATCTGAAAAACCACAGGAGAGATTTCCCTGAAGATGACAGATGTGGGTTTGAGTCCTATGACTCCAGCATTATGTGATTTTTTTTTTTTTTTTTGAGATGGAATCTCGCTTTGTCACTCAGGCTGAAGTGAGGGCAGTGGCACTGTCTCAGCTCACTGCAGCCTCTGCCTGCCAGGTTCAAGCGATTCTCCTGCCTCAGCCTCCCAAGTAGCTGGGCCTATAGGCGCCCGCCACCACACCTGGCTAATTTTGTATTTTTAGTAGAGAAGGGGTTTCAACACGTTGGCCAGGTTGGTTTTGAACTCCCGACCTCAAGTGATCCACCCACCTCGGCCTCCCAAAGTGCTGGGATTACAGACTTGAGCCACCGTGCCTGGCACACCAGTGTTGTATGATTTGAGGCTGGTGGCTGCTCCTCTCTCAGCCTCAGTTTCCTGCACCTGTAGGGTGGTGGTCAGCTGGGATGATGATTCCACCTCCCGGAGTGAGTCGGTGCCTGCAGATGGTAGATGCTCCATGGATGCCTATTGCATGGATGTACCTTGTATGCTCTCGCTCCTCAATTCTCCACGTAGCAGCAGGGTCCTCTACCTATGGGCAGGATGGGGCAAGTGTCCTGGGCTGGCTGGGCCCATAATTCCCACCACAGGCACCAGGGGCCAGTGGGCAGCCTCATTCAACCTCCCTCTTCACTGTCACTCCCAACATCTCTCAGTTTGGGAGGCCCAGGCAGACTCCCTCTCCACAAGGAACCTATCTCCCTGCTGTGGGACTGGTTGCTCCTGCCACACTGATGGTATCAACACTGGACACCAGGGGACAGAGAAGCACTGACTCACTCATTCTCTTATTGAGCACCTATAGTATGCACAGCCGTGTCCTGGGTGTTGGGAATACAGCAGTGAATAAGGCAGAGAGGCCAGGCACGGTGGTAGCTCACGCCCACAATCCCAGCACTTTGGGAGGCTGAGGTGGGAGGATCGCTTAAGTCCAGGAGTTGGAGGCTGCAGTAAGCTATGATCATGTCATGGCACTCCAGCCTGGGTGACAGAGCAAGACCCTGTCTCAAAAA
>NW_012117265.1:1966851-1972231 GCF_000951035.1 Colobus angolensis palliatus
AAAAAAAAAAAAAAAAAAAAAAAAACCTGGGCAACACTGTGAGACCCCATCTCTACAAACAATTTAAAAACTAGCTGGGCATGGTGGCATTCACCTGTGGTCCCAGCAACTCAGGAGGCTGAGGCAGAAGGATTGCCTGAGCCCAGGAGATCAAGGTTGCAGTGAGTTATGATTGCATCACTACACTCCAGCCTGGGCGACAGAGCAAGACCCTGTTGCAGAAAGAAGGAAAAAAGGCAAAGAAAAATCTCTGTCCTCATGGAGCTGACATTGGAACGGGAGGAGCAGACACCACAGAACCAGACAGTTATTCTGAGGGTGATCAGGACTGCGATGGGGAGACCCAGGGGCTGGAGGGGATGGGAGCCCAGAGGAACCCCTGACCCAGCTTCCACAGGGGAGGGAGATGGTCACGGAAGGCTTCCAAGAGACATCAGACCTGAAGAATGAATAGAAGTTTGTTCAGGTGGCCGGGCGTGGTGGCTCGCACCTGTAATCTCAGCACTTTGGGAGGCCGAGGTGGGCAGATTACCTGAGGTCAGGAGCTTGAGACCAGCCTGACCAACATGGAGAAACCCCATCTGTACTAAAGTACAAAATTAGCCGGGCATGATGGCGCATGCCTGTAATCCCAGCTACTTGGGAGGCTGAGGCAGGAGAATTGCTTGAACCTGGGAGGCGGAGGTTGCGGTGAGCCGAGATGGCGCCATTATACTCCAGCCTGGGCAACAGGAGCAAAACTCCATCTCAAAAAGAAAGTGTGTTCAGGTAAGGAGTGGGGGAAACCATGTTCTGGGCAGAGGGGATGGCCTGTGCAAAGGTCTGGAGGCAGCTGCACCCAGCACAGAAAGATACAGAAGCACATTATGATGCTACAGTGATTCCAGTAGCGAGGTCTGGGACAAGCTCTCAGCAGCAGATCAGGAAAACAGAAGAGGGCGCATCAGTAATTCCAGCACTGTGGAAGGCCAAGCTGGCAGCATTGCCTGAGGCCAGGAGTTTGAGACCAACCTGGGCAGCATAGCAAGACTCCTGTCTCTACAAAGAAAAATAAAAAAAAATCAGCTGGCCACGGTGGCACATGCCTATAGTCCCAGCTACTCTGGGAACTGAGGTAGGAGGGCTGTGTTGGAGCCACTGCCCTTCAGCCTGGATGAGAGAGAGAGACCCTGTCTCAAAAAAAAAAAAAAAAAGTGAAACCAAAAAGTTGATATTTATGGAGCTCCTACTAAATGTCAGGTGCTGGGAACCCCACAGAAACACGTAACCCAGCAACTGGGACATCACTGGGGCCTCCATGGCGGAGGCAGTGGGCAAAGGCAGGGATGTCCAAGCTGAGATGTTTTTTTGTTTGTTTTGTTTTGAGATGGAGTCTTGCTCTGTCGCCCAGGCTAGAGTGCAGTGGCGCAATCTCGGCTCACTGCAAGCTCTGCCTCCCGGGTTCACGCCATTCTCCTGCCTCAGCCTCCCAAGTAGCTGGGACTACAGGCACCCGCCACCACGCCCAGCTAACTTTTTGTATTTTTAGTAGAGATGGGGTTTCATCGTGTTAGCCAGGACGGTCTCGATCTCCTGACCTTGTGATCCGCCCGTCTCAGCCTCCCAAAGTGCTGGGATTGCAGGCGTGAGCCACCGCGCCCGGCCTCAAGCTGAGATTTAAGGGATAAAGAAGGGTGCAGGCAGACGAGGAGTGGGTGGAACAGCAGTCCAGGTGGAAGGAGCAGCATTAGGCAGCAGCGTGGGTGAAGGAGATGGTTTTCGGCTCCTCTCTTACCGTAACGTGCACATGGACTCACTGTCCATCCACTAGTGAGTCCATCTGCCCACAGCCCACCGACTTCTCACCTCCCCTGTATCCTCACCCCTCCAGGCCTATCATCCCCGACCTGGACCAGTACAGCCCCTCCTCCCTGGTCCACCAGCCCCAGCCTCACATCCACAGCGTGTTCTCTGCACAGCAGAACACAGGAGGCCAAAGTCCCCGCCACCTCGCTCAGCCTCTGTTTGATCAGCTGTCAGGGGCACCCCAGCCACACCCAGCTGAGTCAGGGCTGGCGGTGCCCTGGAGAGAAACAGCCTCACCAGTCAGGTCTGGCAGGCACTGGGGCGGGTACTGGGCTTGAGGCGTCTGGGGTAGGGCCTTTGACCGGAGTGATCTCTGAAACAGCGTTTCCACCAAGGCAGGACGTGGAGTCACTGAGCTCAAAGCCCCCTTGGGCTTCAACAGCGAATGGGCCCCGTCAAGGCCCTGAAGTTTGCTGCTCCAGGGCTCAACCTACCTCCTGATGTCTGGGTCTCCAGCTGTGACCGATCATGAACTTCTCAGGGAGCAAACAAGGAAACGGGGGCTCAGAGAAGTTGAGCAATTTATCCTGGGCCACACAGCCAGGTCCGATGGAGACCCAGTGAGATTTTAGAGACAACCGCTTTGGGGTCAGGCTCCCTGGATCCAAATCTTGGATCTGATACTGATTCACTAGGCTACGTTAGGGCGAGTCTTCTCTCAGATCCCCTCTCTGGGTGTTCCTTATCTGTAAAAGGAGGCTAATGGCAGCACCCATATATGGGAAAGGGAACAGGACATGCAAAGGTCCTTGGGTGGAGCTGTGTCCTGGTGTTTAGAGGAGCATCCAGGAGGCAGGGGCGGCTGGAGTGGAGTGAATGAGGGAAAGAAAAGGAGGAGGCAAGCCAGGGAGGTGACAGGGCTGATCATGCTGGGCCTTGTGGGTTGTGGGAGGACTTTGGTTTTGTTTGTTGGTGGTTGTTGTTGTTGTTGTTGTTCTGAGACAGAGTCTCACTCTTTCGCCCACGCTGGAGTGCAGTGGCACAATCTCAGCTCACTGCAACCTCCGCCTCCTGGGTTCAAACGATCCTCATGCCTCAGCCTCCCCAGTAGCTGGAATTACAGGCTCCCACCACCACGCCCGGCTATTTTTTGTGTTTTTAGTAGAGATGGGGTTTCACCATGTTGGCCAGGCTGGTCTCGAACTCCTGACCTGAAGTGATCCACCCGCCCCGGCCTCCCAAAGTGCTGGGATTACAGTGAGGCACTGCCCCCACAAAGCCAAGTTGTGGGAGGACTTTGGCTTTTACCCTGAGTGAGGTGGGAGCCATGGAAGGTTCTGAACAGAGGAAGGACCTGATGTCATGCAGGTGTTCGCAGGCTCTTCCTAGCCACTGATGCAGGAACAAGCTGGCGGGAGGATGAGAAAGGAAGCTGGGAGACCGGATATAAAGGGGACTAGACTGGAACTAGGCTGAGAAATGTGCAAATCTTTGCTTATCTGCATGTTTCCTGCCCAGCCTAGCTCCCAGCAGCCTGAGAGGCAAGGTGGGGACACTGGGTAGGGCACAGCGGGGAGTGATGGGCGGAGCTCCACCTGGCCAAAGGGGCTGGACCACTGCAGGCAGGCACGTGGGCTGTGTGCACATGAGACATGCCAGGCTGTGGGCAGCCCTACTGCAGCCTGACTAGCAGGATGCTATCCTGGGTCTGAGTGACAGGCTTTGGGGGTTCCCCTACAATCCAGGCCTCCTTCCTGTGGGTTCAAGGTCTGACATGGATTCACTGGGCAGCAAGGCAAGAAACCGTGTCTCGGGGGTGCATGGTGACTCAGGGTGGGCGCGGTGGCTCATGCCTATAATCCCAGCACTTTGGGAAGCTGAGGCAGGTGGATCAACTGAGGTGAGGAGTTCCAGAACAGCCTGACCAACATGATGAAACTCCATCTCTGCTAAAAATACAAAAAATTAGCCGGGTATGATGGTGGGTGCCTGTAATGCCAGCTACTCAGGAGGCTGAGGCAGGAGAATCACTTGAACCTGGGAGGCAGAGGTTGCAGTGAGCCGAGATTGTGCCATTGCACTCCAGCCTGGGCAACAAGAGCGAAACTCCATCTCAAATAAATAAATAAATAAATAATAGAGGATAAAATGCCAGCAACCCATAGATGGGAATGAGAACAGCACATGCAAAGGCCCTGAGGCAGTCACAGCCTTGTATGATTCAACCTCAAATTCTTCCTGGGGCATTTGCTGACCAGGGAAAGAAGGACTGTCCAGGAGGAAGGACCTGCCGGTGCAGCGGCATGCAGGTGAGAAAGGGGTGAGCCCCTCCAGAGGGGGGTGTGGGCTGGAGAATTCCCTAAAAATGCTGCAGCGGTGCTGGGAGACAGGCCAGTGGGGAGAGATTTGAGACCATAGATTAACCAAGACATCCCCACCTCTTCCTCTTGGTGGAGGCGCCCTGGCAAGTCTAGACTCCCAAACTGGCTCACTCAGGTCCCACCTGGACCTGGGGCACATCTTCTGGCACCCCAGTGCCTGGCCAGGCTCCTCTGCCTCCCATGCTCTAGACTGGGAGCATGGACAATGCAGGCGCCGGAGATCCCTGTGAGTCACCCCGAGCAAGCACCTGAACACCTCTGTGCCTCAGTTTACTCATCGGCAAAATGGAGGAAAACAATAATTTCTTCTGCATATGTGAACTGCAGGGCCAGGCTCAATGACATCTTAGCAATCACACTTTTTGAGACAGGGTCTTGCTCTGTCACCCAGGCTGGACTGCAGTGGCACAATCACAGCTCACTGCAGCCTTGACCTCCCAGGCTCAAGCGATCCTCCTCCCTCGGCCTCCCGAGTAGCCGGGATTACAGACACACACCACCGTGCCTGGATAATTTTTGTACTTTTTGTGGACACCGGGTCTCATTATGTTGCCCAGGCTGGTCTCCAACTCCTGGGCTCAAAAAAATCCTCCTGCCTTGGCCTCCCAAAGTGTTGGGATTACAGGCGTTAGCCATCATGCACGGCCACGATTATACTTACAGGTATGATTATTAGATAAGTGAACATCGTTATTGTTTTCCCGCCAGGAGTCAGAGGACAGAAAGAGCGCCCCCCCAAACCCCGGAAATCTGGGGCCTACCCAGCCTGGGTCCCAGCGCTTCCCCTCCCTTCCTCCCTCCTTCCCCAGCCCTGCTCCTGGGGCGGGAAGATTCCCCTCACTAAACCCCGGGAGCCTGGGGTCCACCTAGCCTGGGTCTCAGCTCCTCCCTTCCCTCCCTCCCGCCTCAGGCTCAGTTTCTCCAACCCAGCACCCAGGGTGGAAAGAGTGCCCCCGCCAGCCCGGGAGTCTGGGGCACCCCCAGTCTGGCTCCCAGCGCCTCCTTTCCCTAACTTCCCTCCTCAGCCTCAGTTTCCCCAGAACTTCTCCTAGAGTAGAAAGAGCGTCCCCCGAGCCCGGGAGTCTGGGCCCACCCATCCTGGATCCCGGGGCCTCCTCTCCGTCCCCAGCCTCAGTTTCCCCAGCCCCCAGGACTCCAGGCGACCCCTCCGGCCGGCAGGGGCAGCACGGAGCGGCCCAGGCCACCCGGAAGGG
>NW_012117265.1:1976051-1979972 GCF_000951035.1 Colobus angolensis palliatus
AAAAAAAAAAAGAGACAATGTCTCTGTAGCCCAGGCTGGAATGCACTGGTGCAATCACTGCAGCCTCAAACTCCTGAGCTCAAGTGATCCTCCCGCCTTGGCCTCCCAAAGCACTGGGATTACAAGTGCGAGCCACCATGCCTGACTCTCATGGTTGTCATCTATATCTCACCTTGGTGTAAAAACAGGGTCAGAGGCCGGGCACAGTGGTTCACACCTGTAATTCCAGCACTTTGGGAGACTGAGGCAGGAAGATCATGGGAAGTCAGGAGTTTGAGACCAGCCTAGGCAACATAGTGAGACCCCATTTCTACAAAAAAAAAAATTTAATTAGCCAAGCATGGTGGTGTGCACCGGTTGTCCCAGCTATTCAGGAGGCTGAGGCTGGAGGATTGCTTGAACACAGGAGGTTGAGGCTGCAGTGAGCCGTGATTGCACTACTGCACTCCAGCCTGGGCGACAGTAAGACCTGTCTCAAAAAAACACACACACAAAAAAACGAAAACAGGCTGGACACAGTGGCTCACGCCTGTAATTCCAGGACTTTGGGAGGCTGAGGCGGGTGGATCACCAGAGGTCAGGAGTTCGAGACCAGCCTGGCCAAGATGGTGAAACCCCATCTCTACTAAAAATACAAAACATTAGCCAGACATGGTGGCAAGCGCCCCTAATCCCAGCTACTCAGGGGGCTGAGGCAGGAGAGTCGCTTGAACCCAGGAGGTGGAGGTTGCAGCGAGCCGAGATCATGCCACTGCACTTCAGCCTGGACAATAAGAGCAAAACTCTCTCTCAAATAAATAAATAAATAAATTTAAAAAAAAAAAAACAAAAAACAAAACAGGGTCGGAAATCCCAGCTGCCTAGGATTGTCTTTGAAGACAACCTGGTGGCAGCAAGTCCTAATTGACCACTTACTTTGTGCAAAGCCTTACACTCAGAACAGCTCGAGAAGGTTGGCAGTGGCCGGAGCCCTGAGGCTGAGAGATTGATGGTCACTCATCCATGCTCAACGGCTTCGTGCAGAGTCCTGTGATGCAGTCAGCTGGCTCTGTGGCTGTGGTGTTGCAGGCCCAGCATTTTCCCACTGCAGGGGCCTCTCACCAAGGCCAAGGGGAAAATGAAGCTGGAGGCCCAGCCGTCCTTCCTCCCCTCTCCCTCCTCTGGAGCAGCAGCTGCGGAACAGCTGGGACCAGGGTACAGCTCTATCCCCTGTCTCAGCATCTTTTGTAAATTATCCCCCAGCCCCTGTATGCCCAGGGTTCTGGAGGCAGCAGCCCGACTTCGGGAATTTCAAGACAAAAGCCCTAATTTTTCACATCCTTTGAATGCCCCACAAGTGCCTTTCTCAACCCCCCAGTCAGCAGAAGCAAGAATCCAAGACTGTTAAGAATAAAAATGGATTGAATATGGGGATGGAGGAGGGCAACTGGGGTCTCAAACTAGAGACCTCCATGTTGTATGAAGGTCATGATCAACTTTTGGTTTTGACCCATATGATTTTTTTTTTCCTTTTTTGGGGCAGAGCCTCACTCCGTCGCCCAGGCTGGAATGTAGTGATGCAATCTTGGCTCACTGCAACCTCCACCTCCTGGATTCGAGTGATTCTTATGCCTCAGCCACCCAAGTAGCTGGGATTACAGGTGCGTGCCACCACATCCAGCTAACTTTTGTATTTTTAGTAGAGATGGGGTTTCACCATGTTGGCCAGGCTGATCTCAAATGCCTAACCTCAAGTGATCCACCCACCTCGGCCTCCCAAAGAGCTGGGATTACAGGCGTGAGCCACCGCACCTGGTTAATTTTTTTGTTTTGTTTTGAGACAGGGTCTTGCTCTGTCATTCACGCTGGAGTCCAGTGGCACAACAATCATAGCTCACTGCAGCCTCTACCTCCCAGGCTCAAGTGATCCTCCTGCCTCAGCCTCCTGAGTAGCTAATTTTTAAATTTTTTGTAGAAATGGGGTCTCCCTACAACTTTGTCCCCACCTGGGGAGGCTTGTTGATAACCCAGCTCTTTGGTGAGCGCTAGGTCTGTGAGTGGCTGAGAGATACGTGTATTTACTTTTAATGTTGTTCAGGGTTCAGTTTACTCAGTGGCATGCCCGGGCTGGTCTTGAACTCCTGGCCTCAAGTGATCCTCCTGCTTCAGCCTCCCAGAGAATTTGGGATTAGCGGTGTGAGCCACTGTGTCTGGCTGAGCACAACTTTTTATTATGAAAATTTACCGGCCAGGTGCGGTGACTCACGCTTGTAATCTCAGCACTTTGGGAGGCCGAGATGGGTGTATCATGAGGTCAGGAGATCGAGACCATCCTGGCTAACATGATGAAACCCCGTCTCTACTAAAAATACAAAAAATTAGCTGGGCCTGGTGGTGGGTGCCTGTAATCCCAGCTACTCAGGAGGCTGAGGCAGAAGAATGGCGTGAACCCGGAAGGCAGAGCTTGCAGTGAGCCAAGATTGTGCCACTGCACTCCAGCCTGGGCAATAGAGTGAGACTCCATCTCAAAAAATAAAAACAAAAATAAAAATCTACAATTACACAGGGAATTGGGAAGCAGAAGGGAGTAAGACCTGAAAACCCAGACAATCAGCTTCTCTATTTTAAGAGGGAATGAGGTCCAGAGAGGGTATCCTACCTGGCCAAAGCCACACAGCCAGAAGACCTGGGGCTTTCCCTCACTCAGCAGATTTGGGCAAGTTGTAGAAGAAGACTGGAAGGGACTCACTCATTTTTTTTTTTTCCTTTTTTTTTGAGATGGAGTCTCAGTCTGACGCCCAGGCTGGAGTGCAGTAGCATGATCTCTGCTCACTGCAAGCTCCGCCTCCCGGGTTCCCGCCATTCTCCTGCCTCAGCCTCCCAAGTAACTGGGACTACAGGTGTATGCCGCAACACTCGGCTAACTTTTTAACCTTTTGTAGAAATGGGATCTCACTATCTTGCCCAGGCTGGCCTCAAACTCCTGGGCTCAAGTGATGCTCCTGCCTCAGCCTCCCAAATGCTGGGATTACAGGCATGAGCCATTGCGCCCAGCCTGCTGTCTGTTTCTTTGCATTTTGGTCTGTATGTCCAAAATTTGGTCTGTATGTCCAAAATAGCTGGGCGTGGTGGTAGGTGCCTGTAATCCCAGCTACTCGGGAGGCTGAGGCAGGCGAATCGCTTGAATCTGGGACATGGAGGTTGCAGTGAGCTGAGATCGCACTACTGCACTCCAGCTTGGACGACAGAGACTCCATCTCAAGAAAAGAAAAAAAATAAATAAAAAGAGAGGGAGAGAGAAAGAAAAGTGGAAATTTCAAAGAATAATTAGAAAGGAAAGGGCAGGGAAATGGCCACTTGGTCAATTTCCTATGGGGACCATCTCCACCTTCCTGGCTCCCTCCCCCATGCCAGCAGCCCTACCTGATCTGGCCTGTTTTAGGTTGTCATATAAACTAAATCATGGGATGTTGCATCCACATGCCCAACTTTGTTCACTCAGCATCATGTCAGGAAGGCTCAGCTGGGCCATTGCCTGCAATACTTTTTCATTGCTGAGTAGTATTCCCCTGCCTCAGGCATTTATTTCCCCATCGTTGGTCAGTGAACATGTGAGTTTCACTTTGGAGCTGTCATGATCAGAGGTGTCAACATTCTTGGCCATGTGTTTCCTTCTGAGTATCTACACCTTGGAGTGGAATTGCTGGATTGGCATATTTTCAACCTTGCTTAATAATCACAGATGATTTTTTCTGTGTGTGTGTGTGTGTGTGTGTGGTTTGTACATTTGTGTTTATTAGAAATGGGGTCTCGCTATGTTGCCCAAGCTGGTCTTGAACTCCTGGCCTCGTGTGATCCTCCCATCTCAGCCTCCCAAAATACTGGGAATGTAGACATGAACCACCACACCTGGCTTATAGATGGATTTTTTTTTTTTTTTTT
>NW_012117265.1:1983714-1994541 GCF_000951035.1 Colobus angolensis palliatus
GGCTAGTTTTTTTGTATTTTTAGTAGAGACGGGGTTTCACTGTATTAGTTAGGATGGTCTCGATCTCCTGACCTCGTGATCCGCCCGTCTCGGCCCCCCAAAGTGCTGGGATTACAGACATGAGCCACCGCGCCCAGCGGGACTCACTCATTCTATCAAAAAAATGTACTAGGCAGGTGGATCGCTTGAGGTCAGGAGTTCGAGACCAGCCTGAGCAACATGGCAAGACCCTGTCTCTACTGAAAATAGAAAGATGAACCAGGCTTGGTGGTACACACTATAATCACAGCTACTTGGGAGGCTGAGGTGGGAGGAGGATCACTTGAGTCTGGGAGGCGGAGATTGAAGTGAGCTGATATCGTGCCAGTACACTCCAGCCTGGGCAACCACCCTGTCTCAAAAAAAAAAGTAGGTCGGCAGCGGTGGCTTACGCCGCTAATCACAGCACTTTGGGAGGCTGAGGCAGTTGTATCACCTGAGGTCAGGAGTTTGAGACCAGCCTGGCCCACGTTGTTAAACCCTGTCTCTGCTAAAAATACAAAAAATTAACCGGGCTGGTGGCACATGCTTGTAATCCCAGCTACTCAGGAGGCTGAGGCAGGAGAATCACTTGAACCCGGGAGGCGAAGGTTTCAGTGAGCTGAGATTGTGCCATTGCGCTCCAGCCTGGGCAACAAGAGCGAAACTCCGTCTCAAAAAAAAAAAAAAAATGGAGTGAGTGCCTAGTATGTGTAAGGCCCTGTTTGGGGGACACACAGCCCTAGCTCCTGCCTTCACAGAGACCCCAGGGAGCGGGAGTCTCCACACTCAAAGCATGAAGCCCAGTCTCAGGTCCTTTGCACCTGCTGTGCCCCCTGCCAGGCACCCTCTACCCCCAGGTAACTGCATGGCTCTCTCTCGTCCCCTCCTGAGCTCAGCCAGAGGAACTGGAGGCCTGAGCCATCCCTGTGCCCACTGGTTCTGCTCCACATTCCTGCAGAGTCCCCTCTACTGCCAGTCTTGCCCCTTTACCCCCATCCTCCTTGATTTTTTTTTTTTTTTAATTTTTGAGACAAAGTCTTGCTCTGTCGCCCAGGTTGAGGTACAGTGGCGCAATCTCGGCTCACTGCAACCTGCGCCTCCCGGGTTCAAGCGATTATCCTGTCTCAGCCTCCCGAGTATTAGCTGGGACTATAGGCGTCCAGCTAATTTTTGTATTTTTAGTAGAGATGGGGTTTCCCCCTGTTGGCCAGGCCTGTCTTGAACTTCTAACCTTAGGCGATCCGCCCACCTCAGCCTCTCAAAGTGCTGGGATTACAGGTGTGAACCACCACACCCGGCCGTCCTCCCTGATTTTGAAGGCCTGCTCAGATCCAGGTGGCCCAGGAAGGCCCCAGGGCCCACCTTGGTGGCATGGGGTTACTTAAAAGGCCTCCCAGTTCTGGGCCCCCCAGGCCAGGTTGACCTCTGACACAATGCCTCATCTCAGGATCTCTGTGACTTCAGGCCAGGCCCCAGGCTCCGCTCTCCCCAGCAGCCCTGTGAAGTCAGGGCATCAGCTGCAGATGGGTAAACTGAGGCTCAGAGATGGAAATGACTTATCCAGGCCCCAAAGCAAGGATGGGAAGGGATGTATGTTCTGAATGGGGTCCCGGGGCAGAGCTGGGTGTGTTGGGGTACAGCAGGGTGGACAGAGGTCCCCCAGATGAGGGAGCAGAGGCCAGGGACCCGTGGGCCTCCCTCCAGACCTGGAAGGCCACAGGCCCAGCTGGGAGGGGAAGGAGAGTCCGTGATGGCTTTAAACCCCACTGATGGCAGCATTCCCCTCTCCTGATCTGTGCTTGATGGGGACGAGGTTGGGGGAACTGGGGAGCTGGGGGCTCTGAAAGCCTCAGCACTCCTGGTTCTCTTGGCCCTTGGCCTATTTATTCCATTCCACAATTTGAATTTTCCTCATAGCAGGAATCTGTCGGCCCCACTGCCTGAGTTTTCCTGTCCCCAATGGCCCCTCCCTGTCTTTCCAGGACGGTGGCCGCAGAGGTGCGGAAGCAGGTGTCCCGGGAACGCAGTGGCTCCCCCAGCTCCAGCAGGCGCTGCAGCAGCTCCCTGGGGGTAAGTATTTGGGGGATCCACCCCCAACCCCCTGCCTTCTCTCAGACAGAGGTAGCGGCTTCCTTGGCCTAGGTTCCGTCCCACCCCCTCCCTCCTGTGGCCTGTCCTGTGGGGAAACCGAGAGAGACCCAGCAGTGTCAGGGGAGGGAGTCCCTGTCCTGGTCCTAGTACTGTCGCCAATTCCTGTGGCCACTCACCCTGCAGCTGCTTGTCACCCTGTGGGTGGTCCGGGGGGAGTGGCTCCCCGCTGATGTCCCCCACCTCCAGCCACCTGGACCACCCAGATGGGGATGGAGGAGGGAAGTTGGGGAGGGGAGTGGCTTTCGCCTGAGAGGGGTGGGGCCATGTTGCCCAGAGGGTTGGGAAGGGATTTAGGAATTGTGTCTTGCCTGGCCTCTGTCAACATTTCTTTCCTTCCACTGTTAGTTTCTGCCCTTCCAGGCATGGGGTGTGATTTCCTTCCTGGAGCCCCTGGAGGGAGGGGCAGGGCAGGGAATGCTGAGGTGGGGGTGGAGAGTCTGAGGTCACCATCCTCCATGGCTCCTCCGTAGCTCCAACACCCTCCATGGCTCCCACTGCCCTCCTATTTGAATTTGAAGCCAGCACGCACCCACCCCTGCCTCATGCCTCCACTCTCAGCCTCCAGGGCAGTGCGATCACAGCCACTTTGCTCCAATCCAGGTCCCACTGACGGAAGTTGTCGAGCCCCTAGACTTTGAGGATGTACTTCTGAGCCGGCCACCAGATGCTGAGCCCGGGCCCCTCAGGGAGCTGGTCGAATTCCCAGCTGACGACTTGGAGCTGCTGCTGCAGCCCCGGGAATGCCGAACCACAGAGCCCGGGATCCCCAAGGATGAGTGGGTAGCCCCACACCCTCTCTGCCTGTCGCCTGTGATTCCACTCTGTCTCTGCCGTCCACATCAACCGCCCGAGTTCAGCTCCCGGCTGGGCCGTGACCTCGGACAAGCCATGCTTTTTCTCTGAGCCTCCGTCTCCCCTTGTCTGGAATAGGCAGGACGGTGCTAACCTTACAGGCTAGCAGAAGGATTCGCAGAGACCCTGCCTCTGTTTACCCTGATCTTCTTTTGCTGCAGAAAACTGGATGCTCAGGTGAGGGCCGCGGTGGAGATGTATATCGAGGACTGGGTCATCGTCCACAGAAGGTGAGTCTGACTTGGGGGCAGCTTAGGGGGTTCGGAACCCAAAAGGGCTGAGCTGATGTCTGCAGCCGGTCCTACTGCGTATCTGCCCATTGTCCCTGCAGGAGCAGGCAAACTTGTCAGGTGGAGCACAAGGAGGGTGGCTTTGTAGGTGCCGAGTAGCTGTGTCGGAACACACTGGGGAGCCCCTGGGGGGCCTCAGCCCTCCCTACCTGCCCAGCCCCGTTTCCTGCTAGGTATCAGTACCTGAGTGCAGCATACAGCCCCGTCACCACGGAGACACAGCGAGAGCGACAGAAGGGCCTCCCCCGCCAGGTCTTTGAGCAGGATGCTTCTGGAGATGAGAGGTCCGGCCCTGAGGACTCGGTGAGGAATTCCCTGGCTGGGGTCACTGAAGGGGTATGTGTGGAGGCTCCAGTCTCAGGTTTTGGTCACATGTGACAGGAAATGACCCAAACAGTCTTGAGCTCGAAAGGAGTTGCATCAGTCCCCATGAGTAAAAAGTTAGGGGTCATAATTATAAACATTTATTGAGTGCTTAGGGTATACTAAAGGCTTTATATGTGTCCTCTCCTTTCATCCGAGGAGTCAGGGCAGCCATTACACCCAGGTAAGGAAACTGAAGCATAGCAAGGTTCTTAGAGGCCTTGAGCCTGTATTTTGTCAGTCAACATTTACTGGGCACTTACTGTATACCAACCGTAATTATTCCAAAGATGATTGTTGTTTTCATTATTATTATTATTTTAATTAAGTAATTATTTTGAGATGGAGTCTCACTCTGTCACACAGGCTGGAGTACAGTAGCATAATCTCAGCTCATTGCAACCTCCACCTCCCAGGTTCAAGCGATCCTCCCACCTCAGCCTCCCGGGTTGCTGGGATTACAGGCATGGGCCACCATGCCAGCTAATTTTGTTATTATGTTTAAATGTACATAGGGAAACTGAGGCCCTTAGAGTTGGGGTGCAGAGACCCAGTGTCACAGAGCTGAGCTGAGATTTGATCCAGTGCAGGAAGGTCAGGAAGAACTCTCTCCTTCCCTGGCAACAGTGAACAAAGTCCCAGGGAAGGCTCTCATTGGCCCAGCCCAGGCCCTTGGAGCCAGTCCCTAGGGTGGGTGGATGTGTTCTGACTGGCCAGATAAGAATCACCTGAAGCCCCAAATGTGGGATAAGAAGTAGCCTCCCCCAACAATGGTAAAAATTGGGAGGCTCCCCAGACAGAAGTTTCTGGAAAGAAGGTAGGCAAAACCCCCAGATGATGCTTAGAGTGATGACCCTCAGCCCCTGACCCTCAATTTCCCCATCTCTAGAATGAGTTTGAGGATATTCTCACCAGAGTGTGGTGAGGGTGTATACAGCTGGCACTCAGTGCTTGCTCATTGTCCACTGGCAGAATGACTCCCGGCGTGGCTCAGGCTCCCCGGAAGACACCCCTCGAAGCAGTGGTGCCTCTAGCATCTTCGACCTGAGGAACCTGGCAGCTGACTCACTGCTGCCCTCGCTGCTAGAGCGGGTGGCCCCAGAAGATGCGGACCGGCGCAATGAAAGCCTCCGACGGCAGCACCGGCCCCCGGCCCTGCTTACCCTCTACCCGGCGCCTGACGAGGTGGGTGCCCCTTCCCAGATATCAGCCAACCACCATTTACTGGGTGCCTATTGTATACTTCATGTTTATTCAATAGCTTTTATAGATGGACACCTACTATATACCTTTATAGTTAGCTAACTAGCATTTAGTGGGCACCTACTGTATATCCTATGTTTATTAAATAGCTTCTATATGTGGACACCTACTATATACCCCTATATTTATCCAACCAGCATGTATTGGGTGCCTACTGTATACCCTATGCTTATTCAATAGCTTCTAGGCCAGGCATGGTGGCTCAGGTTTGTAATCCCAGCACTTTGGGAGGCCGAGGTGGGCAGATCGCTTGAGGCCAGGAGTTCAAGACCAGTCAACATGGCGAAACCCCATCTCTACTAAAAATACAAAAGTTAGCCAGGCATGGTGGCAGGTGCCTGTAATCCCAGCTACTCAGGAGGCTGAGGCATGAGAATCGCCAGAACCCAGGAGGCAAAGACTGCAGTGAGCCAAGATCACCGTCACTGCACTCCAGGCTGGACAACAAAGCAAAACTCTGTCTCAAAAAAAACAAAAACAAAAAAAGTAGCTTCTGGCTGGGCCTGGTGGCTCACACCTGTAATGCCAGCACTTTGGGAGGCTGAGGTGGGTGGATCACCTGAGGTCAGGAGTTCAAGACCAGCCTGACCAACATGGTGAAACCTCATCTCTACTAAAAATACAAAAATTAACCGGGCATGGTAGTGGGCGCCTGTAATCCCAGCTACTCTGGAGGCTGAGACAGGAGAATCGCTTGAACCTGGGAGGCAGAGGTTGCAGTGAGCCAAGATCTCACCACTGCATTCCAGCCTGGGCAACAGAGCGAGACTCAAAGAAAAAAAAAGATAGCTTCTGTATATGGACACCTACTATATACCTTTATAGTTAGCTAACCAGCATTTAGTGGGCACCTACTGTATCTCCTATGTTTATTCAATAGCTTTTATATGTAGACACCTACTATATACTCCTATATTTATCCAACCATCAACAACATAGGAAAGGTAAAAAAATATATAAAATAAATTTTTTTTTTTTTTTTTGAGATGAGTCTCACTCTGTTGCCCAGGCTGGAGTGCAATGGCACGATCTCAGCTCACTACAACCTCCACCTCCTGGATTCAAGCAATTCTTCTGCTTCAGCCTCCTAAGTAGCTGGGACTACAGGCATGTGCCACCATGCCTGGCTAATTTTTGTATTTTTAGTAGAGATGGGGTTTCAACATTTTGGCCAGGCTGGTCTCAAACTCCTGACCTTGTGATCCACCCGCCTCAGCCTCCCAGAGTGCTGGGATTACAGGCGTGAGCCACTGTACCTGGCCAGAAAATAAATTTTAAAAATTATTTATCCAACAAGCATGTATTGGGTACCAACTGTATATCCCTATATTTATTCAATACACGAATGCCTACTGTATAGTTCTCTATTTAATCAACCAATATTTATTGAACACCTACCACATACGCCTATTTTTATCCAACCAACATTTATTTGGTACCTAGTATATACTCCTGTTTGTATTTAGCCATTTATTGAGTGCTTACTATATACACCCATATTTATTCAATCAGTACTTATTGGGTGCCTTATTGGGTATATATCCCTATTTCTCCAATCAGCATTTATTGGATGCTTTCTGTATATGCTTATGTTCATCCAACCAACTTTTAGTAGGTACCTATTGTATACCTCTATAATAATTTGACTAACATGTTTGGGTACCCACTGTATTGTTGGCATTAGGGATATAGCCATGAATAGAGAGACCCAGTCCCTGCCTTCAGAGTTCACTGGTAGAGGAGAGACCTCTCTACTAGGAACTTATAACCCAGACAGAGCAGTGCCATGATGAGGTGCTGGTAATTGTCCCTCACACGGTCCTCAGTGTCCCAGCCACCATGGCTCCTTACACCAGGACATTGTGGGCACCTGAAGAGGTACCTGCCCAGGCCTCAGGGATCAGGGAGGACTTCCTGGAGGAAGGGTTGGCTAAGCTGCAATCCCAGCTACTCCAGAGGCTGAGGCAGGAGAATCACATGAACCTGGAAGACAGAGGTTGTGGTGAGCCAAGATCACACCACTGCACTCCAGCATGGGCGACAGAGTGAGACTCCATCTCAAAAAAAAAAAACCTTCTATACATGGACACCTACTATATACCTCTATATAGCAGAAGTATATATGAACAGTAAGCAGACATTAGCCAGACAAGGAGGAGCGGGAGAAGACGGGCATTCCAGGCAGGGGAACGGCATGTGTAAAGGCTCAGAGGCAGGGACGGAAAGACGGTTAGTCAGGCTGGGGTAGAGCTGGTCTGAAGCTGGGCATTCCAGACCCTTCCTGGAGGATGTCCCAGCTGCTCCCCCGCAGCTCCTGTCCCCGACTCTTGGCAGGACGAAGCCGTGGAACGCTGTAGCCGCCCAGAGCCACCCCGCGAGCACTTTGGACAGAGGATCTTGGTCAAGTGTCTGTCACTCAAGTGAGTGTACCAATGTGTCCCTCTTCTTAAATGCGTGAAATGACCGCATGGGTTCCGGTGGGGTACACACTACATGAGCAGTGCCATTACCGTGTGCGGCCCTGTCACCTATGTGGCCACCTATTGGCTTTTATGGGGGAAGTAAGACTTCCTTTTTCGTTATCCCAAGTCACCAATTCTTAAGTGCCAATTGTATGCCAGGATCAGTTCTCAGCCTTTCATGTATATGAACTCATCTAATCTTCACCACAACCTCATGAAGTGGGCAAAGGTGGGGAAACTGAGGCACAGAGTGATAACATCATGGTGCCAAGACCATACAACTTGTGAGGCTGGAGTCTGGCGCTTGCCGGCCCTGCTTCTGGGATCCAGGGTTTGGCTGGGAGGCTTTGGGGCGGGTGCTAGTGACCCTGGGCCTGGCTCTCAGCCCCCTCCACACCAGCCCCCAGGGAGCAGCAGAAGTGCGTGGGAACAGAGTTGAACAGGATGTGGACTTGGACCTGAGCCTGGCCCTCCCTCTCCCCACCCCGAGTTCCTGCCTGGATCGGGGCAGGAAAGGGAGGCTCCATTCTGGCCTGAGGCCTGGTTGGGCCTCCTGCCCTGAACACAAGGATTGGGAACTGGCTCTGTGGGCTCATCCAGTCATTCAACAAACACTTATTGGCCGGGCCCGGTGGCTCCCACCTGTAATCCTAATACTTTGGGAAGCGAGACGGGCGGATCACCTGATCCCAAGAGTTTGAGACTAGCCTGGCCAACATGGCAAAACACCATCTCTACTAAAAAAAAAAAAAAAACCAGATGTGGTGGCAGGCACCTGTAATCCCTGCTACTCAGGAGGCTGAGGCAGGAGAATCACTTGACCCAGAGGGTGGAAATCGCAGTGAGCTGAGATTGTGCCACTGCACTCCAGCCTCAAAAAACAAACAAAAAAACCATTTATGAAGTCCCTACTGTATACAGGACACATAACCATGTAATGACCACACAGAGCCGGGATAAGTGACACTGAAAGTGCCTAGAGTCCTGGAGGAGGCTCCTGACCCAGCTTGAGGGGTAGGAGCGTGTATCTGGGACAGCTTCCCTTGCAGAGGGACGTGTACATGGAGACTCAGTGAGGAAGAGGAGCTGGCTGAATAGAGAGGATGGAAGGGGTGTAATGGGGAGTGCTCAGTGTCTCAGTTTGGAGTTGCATGGTGAGCGGAGGCCAGCAAGGTAGAGTAAGACGGAAGGACTTATGGTGGCCATTCAGGTGAGCAAGATGGGAACTCCGTGCAGCGTGACAGTGGTGGCAGATGACACCCCAGAAAGGAGAGATGGGGAAGCCCAAAAGTTGAGAATTTCAAGATGTGGGGATTGTTGAGCCCAAAACTGCCCCCATGCCAACTGAAAAAGGGCTGTGGTTGCAGGGAGGAGGAACTCTGTGTGAGTTACTTACTGAAGGTGTAGGAAGGGGGAAAAAAATTTTCAGTGTCGGCTGGGCACAGTGGCTCATGCCTGTAATCCTAGCACTTTGGGGGTCCGAGATGGGTGGATCACGAGGTCGGGAGATCGAGACCAGCCTGGCCAACATGGTGAAACCCCGTTTCTACTAAAAACACAAAAAATTGGCCAGGCGCAGTGGCTCACGCCTATAATCCCAGCACTTTGGGAGGCCGAGGTGGACGGATCACGAGGTCAGGAGATTGAGACCACAGTGAAACCCCATCTCTACTAAAAACAAAAAATTAGCCGGGCGCAGTGGTGGGCACCTGTAGTCCCAGCTACTCAGGAGGCTGAGGCAGGAGAATGGCATGCACCCGGGAGGCGGAGCTTGCAGTGAGCTGAGATCGTACCACTGCACTCCAGCCTGGGTGACACAGCAATACTCCATCTCAAAAAAGAAAAAACAAAAAGAAAATTAGCCAGGCGTGGTGGCACGTGCCTGTAGTCCCAGCTACTCAGGAGGCTGAAGCAAGAGAATTGCTTAAACCCAAGAGGCAGAGGTTGCAGTGAGCCAAGATCGCACCACTGCACTCCAGCCTGGGCAAAAGAGCAAGACTCTGTCTCAAAAAAAACAAAAAAAAACCTTTAGTGCCTCAGTTTCCCCTTTTGCAAAATGAGATGTACCTTTTCTGCAAGCCCTTAAGTGTCGGTTCCATGTGGCCCAGTGGGAGTCAGATGCCCCCCACCTTGGGTCCCAAGAGGGAGTGGGGTGTGTGGACGGCGGGAAGTATTAAGGAGAGCCCCCTCCGTCCCATTCACTTGTAGGTTTGAGATTGAAATTGAGCCCATCTTTGGAATCTTGGCTCTGTATGACGTGCGGGAGAAAAAGAAGGTAGGAGCCCCTTTTTTCTCTTTCCTCCCCTTCCTCCTCCTTGTTGGGGGGCTGTGGGCTTCCCAGAGGCAGTGGCCCAGCTGCCTCTGGTGTCCTCAGATCTCGGAGAACTTCTACTTCGACCTGAACTCGGACTCCATAAAGGGGCTGCTTCGGGCTCATGGCACCCACCCTGCCATCTCCACCTTGGCCCGCTCTGCCATCTTCTCCGTGACCTACCCCTCACCTGACATCTTCCTGGTCATCAAGGTGCCTGCTGGGGCTGGGCAAGGGGGTGGTAATACTGAATATCTGTCACTGGTTCAGTCCCTGCCTTCACAGAATGAGACAGATACATCACCAAGAAGGGTAATCAGGGCTGTTGCCGGGGTCACACAGGCCGGGAGGAGGTCCCTGACCCAACTCAGGTGGGGAGAAATCACCGAGGGCTTCCAGGGAGAGGCGACAGTTGAGCTGAGAACCATAAGTGGGCAGCCTGGGAAGAAAAACCATCCCTGGGCACATGTGACAGGCTGGGGTCCTCGGAGGCAGGTGAGATGCTGTTGGGAAGTTTGTGGACAGATGAAAGACCTAGTTGGCACCCTCATTTGAGATTTTCTCTTTCTGGGAGTGAGGACAAGTTTCTTTTCTCAAAATCTTCAATTAGGCTGCAATGATGAAATGAACCCAGTGTCCACAGGCAGGTGCTGCTACGGTCACGCTTCACAGGGATCCCACCTTCAGTCCTCACCACAGGCCCCAAGGTGGAGGGGTGCCATGGCTCCCATTTTCCAGATGGGGAAACTGAGGCACAGAGTAGCTAGGGTCCCACTGCCCAGGGTCTCACAGCCCCTGAGTGGTCAGGATTGGAGTCTAGGCCTCATGGCTCAGAGCCATGCCCAGAGTGGCCTTTGTTTACACTAACAAAGAAAAACGTAGGGAAAGCCAGGCACGGTGACTCATGACTGTAGTCCTAGCACTTTGAGAGGCTGAGACGGGAGGATCGCTTTAGCCCAGGAGGTCGAGAGTAACCTGGCCAACATGGTGAAACCCATTCTCTACTAAAAATACAAAAATTAGCTGGCGTAGTAGCAGGTGCCTGTAATCCCAGCTACTCTGGAGTCTGAGGCAGGAGAATTGCTTGAACCCGGGAGGCAGAGGTTGCAGTGAG
>NW_012117265.1:1994888-1998888 GCF_000951035.1 Colobus angolensis palliatus
GGTGGCGGGCGCCTATTGTCCCAGCTACTTGGGAGGCTGAGGCAGGAGAATGGCGTGAACCCAGGGGGCGGAGCTTGTAGTGAGCAGACATCACGCCACTGCACTCCAGCCTGGGCAACAAAGCAAGACTCTGTCTCAAAAAAAATAATTTGCATGGCAAGCCAGGGACGTGATGGCTCATGCCTGTTATCCCAGCACTTTGGGAGGCAGAGGCGGGGGCATCACTTGAGCCCAGGAGTTTGAGACCAGCCTGGGCAACATAGTGAGACCCCTGTCTCTGTATAATACATACATAGATACATACATACATACATACATAAATGTAAATAAATAAGTAAATGTAGGGAAAATATCACCAGCTAAAGGTGGGCTTGGAGTTTGGCGGTGGATCTGAAGAATGGGAGGGAGTAGCCACCAGGCAGGTCAAGCACTAATCCTTGATCCCAAGGACAGTGGGAGCCATGGGAGATGTTGGAGCAAAAGCCTTCATATGATAGGAGTGTCTGAGGGCCCATGAGGGGTCCAGGAGGCTGGGGAGTCAGTAGGAGGGAACAGAGCGTTCGGGCGGCGCCTCACTGGATTCATTCATCTGCCCCGCAGCTGGAGAAGGTGCTTCAGCAAGGGGACATCAGTGAGTGCTGTGAGCCTTACATGGTGATGAAAGAAGTAGACACAGCCAAGGTAAGTGTGTGGGGGCTGAACCAGGGGCAGGCCAGATTCCTGACTCAGCAGGGCTAGAATGCTGAGCTGGCAGGGGACGGGGGTCTCCCCATAGAACAAAGAGAAGCTAGAGAAGCTGCGCCTGGCGGCTGAGCAGTTCTGCACCCGCCTGGGCCGCTACCGCATGCCCTTTGCCTGGACGGCCGTGCACTTGGCCAACATCGTGAGCAGCGCTGGGCAGCTGGACCGGGACTCTGACTCGGAGGGCGGTGAGGAGGCGGGGCTAACAGCCCTGGGGCGGGAATCGGGGCGGGGCTAGAGGGTGGTGCTGACAGGCCTGAGGCGGGGCTACGGAGCGAGGGGGGTGCGCCCTCTGCTGGCCGAACTGTGCCGCCCCTGAGTCTCCTTGTTTCATCTTGGTCCCCGTTTTGTCATTGTCACTCCTTCCTCTAGAACGCCGGCCAGCTTGGACAGACCGCCGCCGTCGGGGGCCCCAGGACCGGGCGAGTAGTGGGGACGAAGCCTGCAGCTTCTCTAGCTTCCGCCCAGCCACGCTAACTGTCACAAACTTCTTTAAGCAGGTGTCCTACCCCGGGGCCAGGGACTCCCCCGCTCCCCGCTGGCTGCATCAGCCCTGGGGACCCCTAGCCCCCTGGCCCAGGCTGACGGGAGCGGGTCCCATGTAGGAGGCTGAGCGACTTAGTGATGAGGACCTCTTCAAATTCCTGGCTGACATGAGGCGCCCGTCGTCCCTGCTGCGGCGACTACGACCTGTGACTGGTGCGTGGCACACCCCGTACACAAGAAGTATCACTCTCACTCAGTCACTCAACAAACCTACACGGGGAGCACCTACTGTGCCCATCAGAGACCCAACCATGACCTCGATAGACAAATCCCTGACCTCGGGGGCTGACTGTGCCTTCTAATAAGGACCATAGACAAGAAGCAGAATTAATAAGATCGATATAGCGTCAATGGGTAGATAATGGCAGCGGGGCAGGCAGGGGTCCTGGGGGCAGAGTTGATCAAATATAGGGGTAAGGCTGGGGTGCAGTGGCTCAAGCCTGTAACCCCAGTGCTTTGGGAGGCTGAGGCAGGAGGAAGATCATTTGAGCCCAGGAGCTCAAGACCAGCCTGGGGGCCAGGTGCAGTGGCTAATACCTGTAATCCCAGCACTTTGGGAGGCCAAGGCGGGCAGATCACTTGAGGTCAGGAGTTTGAGACCAGCCTGGCCAACATGGTGAAACTCCGTCTCTACTAAAAATACAAAAATTCACCTGGTGTGGTGGCTCACACCTGTAATCCCAGCTATCTGGGAGGCTGAGGCAGGAGAATCACTTGAACTGGGGAGGCAGAGGTTGCAGTGAGCCAAGATCGTGCCACTGCACTCCAGCCTGGGCGACAGAGCCCGACTCCACTTATAAAAACAAAAACAAAAACAAAAAAAACTGTAGGATGAGAGACAGCAGAGTTGAGGGCAATTTCTGGACTTGGCACCTGAGGGACACAGCCCCCAGTCCCCAGAGAATATCATGGGGGACTCTGCCCTGACTCCACAGCCCAGACAGGGTGGGCGGGGCCAGGAAGCTCCCAGGTAGGTGCAAACCGGTTCTTCCCTTCCCAGCTCAGCTCAAGATCGACATTTCTCCAGCTCCGGAAAATCCCCACTTCTGCCTGTCCCCCGAGCTGCTTCATATCAAGCCCTACCCGGACCCCAGGGGCCGGCCCACCAAGGAGATCCTGGAGTTCCCTGCTCGCGAAGTCTACGCCCCCCATACCAGCTATAGGTACGGCCTCTGGGGCCCAGCTGGGCACTTGAATGGGAGGTATTCGTACATCATGCTGGGTGGGGTCTCCCTAAGCCGAGGACATGCACAGACACTGTGGGTGAGATGCCACGACTCTGCTTTAATAAGGGGGGTGTGTAGACATGAAAGGGTACGCATCCTTCCTCCACCCCTCCCCAATGGGGCTACGTCCTCTGCCTTTGTCCCTGCCTGCGTCTGTCTCTGCTCTGTGCTCAGAAGTGGGGCCCTGCGCCCTGGCTGATCCCAGTGAACAGGCAGCTCCTTCCTGTTCAGGAGCCTCTTGGGGCGTGGAAGTGTTCCTTGCAGCATGATTGGTCCTCAGTTCCATCCAGGCAGATTCAGGCTGGGAGCGCCGCTTTGTGGATTCTGGGGAGGGAGATGTGGCTCATCCCAGGCAAGGGGGCCCCTGTTCAGCTGCCCTGTGCGCCCCCCATCCGAATGCCCT
Source organism: Colobus angolensis palliatus (assembly GCF_000951035.1). Taxonomy (NCBI): domain Eukaryota; kingdom Metazoa; phylum Chordata; class Mammalia; order Primates; family Cercopithecidae; genus Colobus; species Colobus angolensis. The sequence goes on from NW_012117265.1 coordinate 1,997,805, forward strand.
GCCTCCCAAACCCCTGCCTGGCTCACCTCTCCTGGATCTGTCGCAGCCGATACTGCTGTGCCACCATCTCCCGCCTCTGCCGCTGCACGTGGCCTGTGAGGGCCCACAGGATGTGGCTCTGCTTGTCAGCGTGAGCCTGTGGGGGTCAGAATGGAAACCTCAGCCGACGGCCACCTCACCTCCCATCTCCTGACCTCCTGCCCTGGCCGCCCTATTGCATCTGTGTGACCCAGCAAATCAGCAATGCTCTTTGGCCTCAGTTTCTCCATCTGTACAATGGGGATAAAATAGGACTCACTTCATGGGGAGGTGATAAACATCGTATGGATTTTTTTTTTTTTTTTTTTTTGAGATGAAGTCTCGCTTTGTCACCCAGGCTGGAATGCAGTGACATGATCTTAGCTCACTGCAACCTCCGCCTCCTGGGTTCAAGCAATTCTCCTACCTAAGCCTCCTGAGTAGCTGGAACTATAGTCACGTGCCACCAGGCCCAGCTAATTTTTTGTATTTTTAGTAGAGATGGAGTTTCACCGTGTTGGCCAGGCTGGTCTCGAACTCCTGACCTTAAGTGATCCACCTGCCTCAGCCTCCCAAAGTGCTGGGATTATAGGCGTGAGCCACCAAGCCCGGCCATCATATGGCTTATTAAAGGGCATAGAACAGTGCTGGGTACTTATTGGGTGCTCACAAAATGTTACCAGTTTCTCTAGTAGTAAGAATTTATTGGCCAGGTGCTCACACCTGTAATCCCACCACTTTGGGATACCAAGGTAAGCAGATCCCTTGAGGTCAGGAGTTCGAGACCAGCTTGGCCAACATGGTGAAATGCCATCTCTACTAAAAATACAAAAATTAGCTGGTGCACCTGTAATTCCAGCTACTCGGGAGGCTGAGGCAGGAGAATCACTTGAACCCAGGAGGTGAAGGTTGCAGTGAGCCAACATCATGCCACCACACTCCAGCCTGGGTGACAGTGAGACTCTGTCTGAAAAAAGAAGAAAAAAGGCTGGGCGCGGTGGCTCAAGCCTGTAATCCCAGCACTTTGGGAGGCCGAGACGGGCGGATCACGAGGTCAGGAGATCGA
>NW_012117265.1:1998938-2000425 GCF_000951035.1 Colobus angolensis palliatus
TATACACGTTCGCCCCACACGTATACAGACCCGGGTGCATATACATGTTCGCCCCACGCATATACAGACCCGGGTGCATATACACGTTCGCCCCATGCATATACAGACCCGGGTGCATATACACATTCGCCCCATGCATATACAGACACGGGTGCATATACACATTCACCCCATGCTTATACTTACTCAGGTGCATATACACAGTCACCCTGTGCTGTATGTACATGGGTCCGTATTCACCTCATGCATATACGTATACGGGTGTGTATACACACGCACCCCATGCACAGACATACAGGGGTGTGTATGCATGTACCCATGGATCCACATACACAAGTATGTATAGGTATGCACCCAATGGACCTACATACATGTGCACATTTTTCAGGATTTTCAGGACGTATGATGATACATACGTGGGCACATGTATGGTCCAGAACCGTGTCCACGCTTGGTATTTCATGCTGCTTTCCCTGCCCTCCACTGGGGATGCTAGCACTTCTCCGTGTATCTCCAGGGCATCGATCGCTCACACTCCTGGGTGAATTCCGCTTATGCTCCAGGAGGCAGTAAGGCTGTGCTGCGGCGGGCGCCCCCTTACTGTGGGGCCGACCCTAGACAGGTGCCCTTCCTACCTGTCCCTGCACTTGTGTGACACCACCTCAGCATGAGCTCCTCCCACCTTCCTGGCTGTATCTGACTAACCTAAGGGGGCTGCCTGAAGGAGGTGGCAGACCCCTCTCCTGCCTTTGTTTGGAGCTGTGAAGTCTGTGTTTAGGCATCGCTGGGTCATCTTAACTGGCCTTTTGCTGCCACATAGGCCACAGTCTCAGATGGAGACAGAAGGCACAGGGATGATATGCAAATAGCATGCAAATGAAGTGCACATCCAGTCACTCATAACCTCACTGCCCTGCATGGCCTATTCACCTCCCTTTAATCCACCCGGATCATGGGATTCTCAAAGGGCTGGACCGGAACCTCTTGGCTCCCCTATCCCGTTTTAGACAAAGAGCTCCCCTTACCCTGCCTCTTTCCAGGTACCTGGTGTAGTGGAGGGCTTTGCCTCGAAACAGACCTGGGTTCAAGTCCTAGCTCTGCTGTGAGCTCACCCCATGCTCTGAGCAACTGGATGCATCTTCCCGAGCCTCAGTTTCTTCATTTGTAAAATGAAGATAACACTCCAATTTTTCAGATGCAGTTTGGACTCAAAATATGGTGCTCCCCCAGCAGTCCTGAGCCTGTGCTTGAGTTAGGGCTGAGGGCATTGCAGTGGGATTTTGTTGGGATGATAGATTCTTGGTCTGGCCTTGACCCTGAGCTTCTAACTACTTGGGGAAATAGACATGGATCAAACAAATGCTAGCCGGGCATGGTGACTCACGCCTATAATCCCGGCACTTTGGGAGGCCAAGGCGGGCAGATCACGAGGTCAGGAGATTGAGACCATCCTGGCTAACACAGTGAAACCCTGTCTCTACCAAAAA
>NW_012117265.1:2000887-2002253 GCF_000951035.1 Colobus angolensis palliatus
AAAAAAAAAAAAAAAAAAGAAGAAAAAAGAATTTATTGAGCACCAACTGTGTGCCCACCCCATGCTGAATGTTTTACCTGCATTGAGTACCTGGCCCTACTGTGAGATATCAGGTGTTGCCCTTATTTGCAAATGGGGAAACTGAGGCACACAAAAGGACTTGGTTTTTGTCTGGGGACATGCAGAGTAGAGGCCACAGAGCTGGGAGGCTGATCTGGGAGGTCTTTGGGATTTAGGTGCAGAAGCGAGTTCTGGCCGAGAATCAGGGTCTCAGCCCGCTAGGGCTGGGGAAGCCCCTTACCTTTAAGACCTCAAATTCTTGGTAGGCAGGGCCCAGCCAGGCGCTCCTCAGCTGGACTTCTAGCCGCTGCACGCTGTCCTGTAGCACCTTCTGTGCCTGGGCCACCTCCTCCAGCACCTCAGCTATGGCCTCTGCCTTCAGCTGCAGCATATCCTCCTCCATCTGCTTAATAAACAGGGGGTCACTAGTAGGATGACCAACTCATCTTTGTGTACCTAAGGACTTGCCTGAGTTTATCGCTGAAAATCTTGTATCCCAGGAATCCCCTCAGTCCTGGGCAAACCAGGATGGTTGGTTACCACTCCTCTTCGAACTCCTGGCCACCCCACAGTGTCGCAGCTACGGCGCCCACCTGAGTCTCCAACAGGCTTGCCCGAAGTTCCTGGGCTGCATCCCGGCCCCGGCTGACCTCCTGCCCCAGGAGTTCCATTGTGCGGCCATAGAGACCCAGGCTGTTCCTGGCCTTTGTCAGCCGTCCCTCCGTGGTCTTGTACACACCATTGAGGGCCTGACCCAGCTGCAGGGTCCCGTGGAAGAGCAGGGTTAGCTCCTCATGCTCTGCCAGTTCTGGGCCGCCCACGGGGGCCACTGAGACAGGCTGGATTACCATCGCCAGGGCCCACAGCAGGCACAGAGCAGGCACTGGCATGACTCAGGGTCTGAGTGTGTAGCCACAGCACCGCCACTGAAGCCTTTTATGTCTCACACCCCCACTGATCCCCAGTCAATCGTTAACTGGCCAGCCGGGTGCCCCGCATTGCACAAGAGCCTGGCGGTGGTGCGATAGTTGCATCATGCGAATGTCCGGCTGGGCCACGCCGGGATCACGTTTCCTGGGGCTCAGGGCCAGGTGTGGGTGGGGGGCATTGGGAGAGGACAGGCCCCAGACCCCGCTGGGAGTTCCTGAGACTCACCATGCTGAGCCTGTTTCTCCATCTATGAATAGGCATCGCAATGATGATGGTAATAATAGTGAAGTTTTTTGTTTTTGTTTTTGTTTTTTTTTTTGAGACAGAGTCTCCCTCTGTCGCCCAGGCTGGAGTGCAATGGCCAAATCTCAGCTCA
>NW_012117265.1:2002303-2003742 GCF_000951035.1 Colobus angolensis palliatus
TTTTTTTTTTTTTTTTTTGAGACGGAGTCTTGCTCTGTCACCCAAGCTAGAGTGCAGTGGTACCATGACCGCTAGCTGCAACCTCCAAGTCCCAGGGTCAAGCAATCCTCCTGCTTTGGCCTCCCGAGCAGCTGGGACTACAGGCACACGCCACCAGGCCCAGCCACACACACATACATATATACACACACACATATATATATATATACATATATATATATATTTTTTTCCTTAGTACAGTCACTGTCTTACTATGTTGCCCAGGCTGGTCTTAAACTCTTGGGTTCGAGCAGTCCTTCTGCCCCAGCCTCCCAAAGTGCTGGGATAACAGGTATTGAGCCACCCCACCCAGCCTCACGTTCTTCTCCCATACCCACACACCTTGATCTTGACTCACCCAGCTCTCTCCAGCTACTCTTTTATTTGTTCCTGCCTCCACTGCTCTGTCTACTCCCACAGCACCCTGGCCATGCCAACCAGCCTCCCCTCCCCACCCACGCTGACCCATCTGTCTTTCCTGCCTGCCCTCATTGCCCGTCTACAGGGCCCTGGCCCATCCATGTGGAAGCATTTCTTTCTCTACATTCACACTGACCCACCTCTTTTCCCCCATCCCTGTCTGTGTGGACACGTGTTTCCTCCAACCACGTACCCCTTCACCTCATCCACACTAACCCTCTCCTCACCATCACATCCCATCATAGGCCATCGAGCGCAACTCTAGCCGAGCCTCCTCCTACCTCGAGGGTTCCTCCTCAGCCCCACCAGCCACCCAGCCGAGACCTGCTGTGCAGAAGGTAGTAGGGGGAAGGGTGGATGACTTCATTTTTGTCCTGGCCCCCAGCAGAGGGGTCCAGTGCTCCTCCCCCATCCAGAGCCCAAGGGGGTCTGGTGAGCTCAGGGAAAGGGCACGTCTACTCCTCTTACCCCTCTCCTCCTGCTTGGCTCCTGCTGCACTAACCCCGAGCCCTCCGGCTGCATCTTCCCCTGTCATGCCCTCCAGAGGGGGTGCGGGAAGGGGTGGCACCTTGCACTCTGTGACCCCTGCCTCTGTCCCCAGCTGCTTCACGAGGAGCTGGCTCTGCAGTGGGTGGTCAGCAGCAGTGCCGTACGCGAGGCCATCCTCCAGCACGCCTGGTTCTTCTTCCAGCTCATGGTGAGACCCCCGCCTCCCTGCCTGTTGGCAAGAGACCCCCAAGGGAGCCCCTTCCTTTTTTAAAGAGAGATGCCCCCTAGCCGGGCGCGGTGGCTCACGCCTGTAATCCCAGCACTTTAGGAGGCTGAGGCGGGTGGATCATGACGTCAGGAGATGGAGACCATCCTGGCTAACATGGTGAAACCCCGTCTCTACTAAAAATACAAAAACATTAGCTGGGCGTGATGGCGGGCACCTGTAGTCCCAGCTACTTGGGAGGCTGAGGCAGGAGAATGGCATGAGC
>NW_012117265.1:2003792-2010473 GCF_000951035.1 Colobus angolensis palliatus
AAAAAAAAAAAAAAACAAATGCGTAAGTGTACGATCACACAGCATGGAAAGGAAGCAAGTAACAACCGAATACCAGCTTCTCTCTGGGTGGTCTTGGGGGCTTCTCCAGGGGGGTGACATCTTTTGCTGGGACCTGAAGGGTGAGATAGGGTCAGCTAGGGAAGGGTGGGTGGGTGTGGGTGTTCCAGGAAGAGGGAAAGGCATGTACAAATATTGGGACCAAGGTCAGAGGACTGTACGCACAGAGAGGAGGCCACAGGGCTTGCTTCCTTACACACTTGGCCCTAGGGCCTCTTCCAGCTCTGTGCCCATCACCAAGGCAACCTGTACCCTATGACAGGCCCAGGGGACTGTTAGCAGAACAAGCAGGGGGGCCTTAGGGCAGTCATTTCCTTGGATTGTTGGGAATCTGGAAATCTGGGTGACACTGAGGCTGGGCCTTTTCAATGGAAGGCCCTCATGGTGCACAGTGAGTTGCCAGGACGTGGCTGGGACTGGGGTAGCTGGAGAGCCCTCAAGTGTCAGAGTAGGTCCCAGGTTTGGGTCGGCTCTGTCATCAGACCTCCTCTTTCCGCAAGCAGCCTCGCCTCCCAACCAGCGAAGGAGGAAGCAAGAGTGGAGCTTGAACTCCTCTGCCCATACCCATTTCACAGATGGGGATACTAAGGCCCAAGCCAGGCTTGGGCAGGGCCAGGCCTGGAACCTTGGACTGTCTCTGCTATTCCTGGCACCTCATCAACATCTCACCTCCTCTGTCCTTATCTTTCTGCCTTGTCTTTCTCCTCCTTCCCCATCTTGTGTTTAACCTCCTCTGTCCACACTCACCCTCCTGCACCTCTGCGTCCTCCTCTCTGTCCTCTAGACTCACTGACTCGGTCATACTCTACACCTCATCCACACTCACCCTCACCTTCTCTGGCCACACACATTCTTGCTGTCTACACTGATTTCATCTCCTCTGCCTTCACCCCACATGCCATGCACCCATTCCCAGCCTTCGTGTGTTCTCGGTCCTGCTCCATCCACACTCCTTCTGCCTGTTGTGATCGCACTGCTGTGTCACTGCTGTACTGTGTTTTCGTTGTTATTCTCACCTCCTCTATCACATTCTTTTTTTTTGAGACAGAGTCTCGCTTTTGTCACCTAGGCTGGAGTGCAATGGTGTAATCTCGGCTCACTGCAACCTCTGCCTCCCAGGTTCAAGCGATTCTCGTGCCTCAGCCTCCCAAGTAGCTGGAATTACAGGTGCCTGCCACCATGCTTGGCTAATTTTTGTAGTTTTAGTAGAGACAGAGTTTCAACATGTTGGCCAGGATGGTCTTGATCTCCTGACCTTGTGATCCACCTGCCTCAGCCTCCCAAAGTGCTGGGATTACAGGCTTGAGCCACTGTGCCTGGCCAATAGTGAAGATTTTATAAGCATTGAGGGCTTTTATTGGCTTGGTTAGTAGCCAAGAGGGCAGGTGCAGGTGGCAGAGACTCTCCCAAGGTCACACAGCCTAATCTCCAAGACCTGTATATACCCGGATCACCACTGACTGCCATTTTACTCCCTGGGAGATTGTGCAGGTACCTCAGTTTCCCTTCCTGTAAAATGGTGGTGATGTTAGTCCTGCCTCATGAGCTACTTGTGAGAAGTAAATGAGTGATTTCATGTTGAGTGCTTAGAACAGAGCCTGGCACACAGTAGGTGCAATTATTGTATTGTTGTAGTGATAGTGTTTGGTGCGATTATTGTCATTGTTATTTATCATCATCAGTATCGTTACAAAGGCTCAGCTGGAAGGCCTGAAGTGCCCATTATACACACAGGGAAACTGAGGCCCAGAGAGAGGTCAAGGTTTGCACAGAGTTGCCCCTGGGGGAAGGATGCAGGACTCTGACTCTGGCCTCAGTTTCTGCCCCTGAGAAATAGGCCATATAACACAAGTGTGTCACTGTGTCCATGAGTGCCTCCAATGTCTTTCTGTGTTCCCACCCTCGACCACGCTGTTCCCAATCTGTGCTTTGAGGGTACTCACTTGTCCTCCACCCTCTGCCCTCTGTCCCATCTCCTGCCTGACACCTGTATTACCTCTCACCTGGCCCTCAATGCCCCAGCCTCATGACCCACTCTTCCCGGACTGTCTGTGCTCCCGGCTAGCCTTGTCCCATCGCCCCAGCCTCATATGTGCACCTTCAGGGGCCCTGTTCCTCTGACACCCCCATCCTGCCCCCGACAGGAACCTGCTGTACGTGTACCCGCACAGCCTCAACTTCAGCAGCCGCCAGGGCTCCGTGCGCAACCTTGCCGTGCGAGTGCAGTACATGACAGGCGAGGACCCCAGCCAGGCCCTGCCGGTCAGTGACTATACCCCAGGGAAGGAGGGTGGGCATCCCCCATGGGTTCCTCATGCATCCACTCCGCCAGGTCATCTTTGGCAAGTCCAGCTGCAGTGAATTTACCCGCGAGGCCTTCACACCAGTGGTCTATCATAACAAGTATGTAGGGGGACACATGAGGAACTCGGGGGCACTCATGGGGATAGGAGGATGTCCCTTATATATACACATAGGGCAGCATCGATGAGAAGATGGGGGGCAGGAGGAAGAGAGGTAGAGGCTCGCAGAGTGCTAATGAGGGAAGCTGAGGCAGAGAGCAGAGACAGTGAGGCCCAGCAGCAATGAGGGCGTGGCATGGCAGAGGTGATGGAGCAGACAGTGGGGACCCCAGCCCCCAGCAGATCCCCCAGCCCGATTCTCCCAGGTCCCCTGAGTTCTACGAGGAGTTCAAGCTGCATCTTCCAGCCTGCGTGACAGAGAACCATCACCTGCTGTTCACCTTCTACCACGTCAGCTGCCAGCCCCGGCCGGGCACAGCCCTGGAGACGCCCGTGGGCTTTACTGTGAGCTGTCCCCAACCTCCCTTCCCCTGAGCCCTCCTCGTCCCCAAGCCTGGCCGCAGACCTGACCTCCAGCCTCTCCCCAGTGGATCCCACTGCTGCAGCACGGGCGCCTGAGGACCGGCCCCTTCTGTCTCCCGGTGTCCGTGGACCAGCCGCCGCCCAGCTATTCCGTGCTCACACCCGATGTATGTGCCCCGGAGCTCCTGCCTGCCAATGCACTCTCCCCAGAAGCACTCCCGCGTCACCTGCCTTCCTTCCTGTCAATCCTGGGAGGCTTGTTGTCCTCTACTGGTGCCTCCAGGGCCCCTGTGTAGCTCATTATCCCCCTATTAATGCCTCTCTGTGTCCTACCTGTCCTCCCCAAAGATTCCCATTGCCTCTCTGCTCCATTCCCACTTTAGCACCCCGCCTGCCTTCCTGATCACTGTCCCCTGCCCCCGCATACCTTATCGTTCCCCATGAATGCACCATCATTAATGAGTCTAGGCCTCAAATCCTCCTATCCTGTTTCCTGACCTACTCCGTGAGTGTTCCTTCACCCTGTGTCTCCATTCTCTGCCCCCTCCTTGGCATGTGGATTTTCCAGCCTGCCCAGTGGACCCCCTCAGTCTGCTGGGACCAGGGCTGGGGTCAGGGTACTTGGTTGCACCCCCAGACCGGGCTACACTCACGCCACAGTGTCGCAATGGCTGGGGCCGCTGGGTGACCTGATCAGTCGGGGAGGGCTGACCAGTGCCCACCCGGTGCCTCCCTCCCACAGGTGGCGCTGCCGGGCATGCGCTGGGTGGACGGTCACAAGGGCGTGTTCAGTGTGGAGCTCACGGCCGTGTCCTCTGTGCACCCCCAGGTACGGGGCGGGGCGGGAACCCAAGAGTCCTGCCCTGCTCGCCTCTTGCCTGCCCTCGGATTGAGTAACAGTTGCCGATGGCCGGGGAGGTCTGGCCTCGGGCCTTGGACGTGACTTTGGTCAGCTGGGCCCAGCTTTCAGGGAAGCTGCTGATTCAGGCGGGGGTGGTCTTTGTCCCCTGGGGCCCCACCCTGCTCATGCCACATCCCTACCCAGGACCCCCACCTGGACAAGTTCTTCACCCTGGTGCATGTCCTGGAGGAGGGGGCCTTCCCATTCCGGCTCAAGGACGCTGTGCTGAGCGAGGGCAATGTGGAGCAGGAGCTGCGGGCCAGTCTTGCAGCACTGCGCCTGGCCAGCCCCGAACCCCTCGTGGCCTTCTCCCACCACGTGCTGGACAAGCTCGTGCGTCTGGTCGTCAGGCCCCCGATCATCAGTGGCCAGATTGGTAAGCGAATGTGGCCTCAGACCTCAGTTTCCCCATCCAGCACATGGCTCCTCAGTCCTGAGGTCCTGAGGGAACTTCTATAGGTCCATTTACCTCTCTGGCCATTTGTCTCATCTGATAAATGACCCCCAGTCCCCTACACCCAGAGAAGGTCTTCTGTGACCCTTTGGCTGGGCACGGTGGCTCACACCTGTCATCCCAGCACTGTGGGAGGCCGAGGCGGGCAGATCACCTGAGGTCGGGAGTTCGAGACCAGCCTGACCAACATGGAGAAACCCCGTCTCTACTAAAAATACAAAGTGAGGCCGGGTGCGGTGGCTCAAGCCTGTAATCCCAGCACTTTGGGAGGCCAAGGCGGGCAGATCACTTGAGGTCAGGAGTTTGAGACCAGCCTGGCCAACATGGTGAAACTCCGTCTCTACTAAAAATACAAAAATTCACCTGGTGTGGTGGCTCACACCTGTAATCCCAGCTATCTGGGAGGCTGAGGCAGGAGAATCACTTGAACTGGGGAGGCAGAGGTTGCAGTGAGCCAAGATCGTGCCACTGCACTCCAGCCTGGGCGACAGAGCCCGACTCCACTTATAAAAACAAAAACAAAAACAAAAAAAACTGTAGGATGAGAGACAGCAGAGTTGAGGGCAATTTCTGGACTTGGCACCTGAGGGACACAGCCCCCAGTCCCCAGAGAATATCATGGGGGACTCTGCCCTGACTCCACAGCCCAGACAGGGTGGGCGGGGCCAGGAAGCTCCCAGGTAGGTGCAAACCGGTTCTTCCCTTCCCAGCTCAGCTCAAGATCGACATTTCTCCAGCTCCGGAAAATCCCCACTTCTGCCTGTCCCCCGAGCTGCTTCATATCAAGCCCTACCCGGACCCCAGGGGCCGGCCCACCAAGGAGATCCTGGAGTTCCCTGCTCGCGAAGTCTACGCCCCCCATACCAGCTATAGGTACGGCCTCTGGGGCCCAGCTGGGCACTTGAATGGGAGGTATTCGTACATCATGCTGGGTGGGGTCTCCCTAAGCCGAGGACATGCACAGACACTGTGGGTGAGATGCCACGACTCTGCTTTAATAAGGGGGGTGTGTAGACATGAAAGGGTACGCATCCTTCCTCCACCCCTCCCCAATGGGGCTACGTCCTCTGCCTTTGTCCCTGCCTGCGTCTGTCTCTGCTCTGTGCTCAGAAGTGGGGCCCTGCGCCCTGGCTGATCCCAGTGAACAGGCAGCTCCTTCCTGTTCAGGAGCCTCTTGGGGCGTGGAAGTGTTCCTTGCAGCATGATTGGTCCTCAGTTCCATCCAGGCAGATTCAGGCTGGGAGCGCCGCTTTGTGGATTCTGGGGAGGGAGATGTGGCTCATCCCAGGCAAGGGGGCCCCTGTTCAGCTGCCCTGTGCGCCCCCCATCCGAATGCCCTGCCTCCCAAACCCCTGCCTGGCTCACCTCTCCTGGATCTGTCGCAGCCGATACTGCTGTGCCACCATCTCCCGCCTCTGCCGCTGCACGTGGCCTGTGAGGGCCCACAGGATGTGGCTCTGCTTGTCAGCGTGAGCCTGTGGGGGTCAGAATGGAAACCTCAGCCGACGGCCACCTCACCTCCCATCTCCTGACCTCCTGCCCTGGCCGCCCTATTGCATCTGTGTGACCCAGCAAATCAGCAATGCTCTTTGGCCTCAGTTTCTCCATCTGTACAATGGGGATAAAATAGGACTCACTTCATGGGGAGGTGATAAACATCGTATGGATTTTTTTTTTTTTTTTTTTTTGAGATGAAGTCTCGCTTTGTCACCCAGGCTGGAATGCAGTGACATGATCTTAGCTCACTGCAACCTCCGCCTCCTGGGTTCAAGCAATTCTCCTACCTAAGCCTCCTGAGTAGCTGGAACTATAGTCACGTGCCACCAGGCCCAGCTAATTTTTTGTATTTTTAGTAGAGATGGAGTTTCACCGTGTTGGCCAGGCTGGTCTCGAACTCCTGACCTTAAGTGATCCACCTGCCTCAGCCTCCCAAAGTGCTGGGATTATAGGCGTGAGCCACCAAGCCCGGCCATCATATGGCTTATTAAAGGGCATAGAACAGTGCTGGGTACTTATTGGGTGCTCACAAAATGTTACCAGTTTCTCTAGTAGTAAGAATTTATTGGCCAGGTGCTCACACCTGTAATCCCACCACTTTGGGATACCAAGGTAAGCAGATCCCTTGAGGTCAGGAGTTCGAGACCAGCTTGGCCAACATGGTGAAATGCCATCTCTACTAAAAATACAAAAATTAGCTGGTGCACCTGTAATTCCAGCTACTCGGGAGGCTGAGGCAGGAGAATCACTTGAACCCAGGAGGTGAAGGTTGCAGTGAGCCAACATCATGCCACCACACTCCAGCCTGGGTGACAGTGAGACTCTGTCTGAAAAAAGAAGAAAAAAGGCTGGGCGCGGTGGCTCAAGCCTGTAATCCCAGCACTTTGGGAGGCCGAGACGGGCGGATCACGAGGTCAGGAGATCGA
>NW_012117265.1:2014233-2016523 GCF_000951035.1 Colobus angolensis palliatus
CTAGATTTTTGTATTTTTTTTTAGTAGAGACGGGGTTTCACCGTGTTAGCCAGGATGGTCTCGATCTCCTGATCTCGTGATCCGCCCGTCTCGGCCCCCCAAAGTGCTGGGATTACAGGCTTGAGCCACCGCGCCCGGCCTCAATAGGTTCTTTGAAGCCCCCTTCCCAGGGCCTGCTGGCCGCATCCCCTCTGGACCTCCAGTAAAGCTCCCTTCAAATCCAGTGCCTCAAGCCCCACCCTTTGTCCCACCTCTGGACTTTGCCCTGGGGAGATCTGCATAAGCCCCTCCCACACCCTCTCAGCCTTCCCATTCTCTACACTCGGCCTGGGATGCTCACAGGATCCGCCCATGGCTTTCTCAAGCCCCACCCATAGGTCACAAACCCCATCTACATCCCTCAGGCCCCAACTTCTACCTGCAGCTACAGGGCTCAAACCTACCTTCAGCCCACCTCCCTTGCTACTAAAGCCCCGCCCCTTCTGTCAAGCCTCCTCCACCCACAGCCTTTCAAGCCCCACCTACAGCCCTTCAAGCCCCACCCACGGCCCTCTCACTCCATCCCCAGGTGAAGAGTATGGCACTGCACCTGCTTCTTGGCCAGCGACTAGACACACCCCGCAAGCTGCGCTTCCCTGGGCGCTTCCTGGACGACATCACTGCCCTGGTGGGCTCTGTGGGCCTGGAGGTCATCACGCGTGTCCACAAGGTGGGAGATGCAGGGTCTCAATGTGGGAAGAAACCTGAGGGAGGACATAGAGCTAGCCAGGTGGGGGCGCCAATCCTGCCCGGTGCCTCCTGGCTGTAAGACCCGGAATCCGCTTTGCTGGGTGGATCTGTTCATTCATTGTCTGTCTCGAGTGCCTCCGGTGTGCACAACGAGCCAGCCAGGTGGGGGCGCCAATCCTGCCCGGTGCCTCCTGGCTGTAAGACCCGGAATCCACTTTGCTGGGTGGATCCGTTCATTCATTGTTTCTCGAGTGCCTCTGGTGTGCACAGCCCTGTGCTGGGTGTAGCAACATAACAAGAAACAAAACAGACCCAAATCCTTACCCTCGCTTTTAAAGGGAGACTTGAAGAAAGTGAGGGATCATTCCATGCAACGTCTGGGGAAGGAGCATTCCAGGCAGGCAGAATAGCAGGTGCAAAGGCCCTGAGGCAAGACCATGCTTGGGCTACCAGGAGAGCAGTAAGGATGGCTAGATGGTAGTGAATGAGGAAGGAAATGAGGGTTGATGAGAGCAGGGAAGTGACGGGGCAGATCCGTTAGCCCTTAGCACAGTCAGAGTATACAGCAAGTGCTCAATAAATGGATGTTGATGTTCGGAGACCCTGATAGTGGACTTGTTCAGGCCCTGGATTACCAATTCCAGTGCCCTTGGGGGCTAGGCAGGCAATACTAATTATAATAGTAATAATATCGAGCATTTACTGAGCACTTACTATGTATCTAAGCACTTTATATGGATATCTTTTGTTTGTTTGTTTGTTTGTTTGTTTTGAGACGGAATTTCGCTCTTGTTGCCCAGGCTGGAATGCAGTGGCGTGATCTTGGCTCACCGCAACCTCTGCTTCCCAGGTTCAAGTGATTCTCCTGCCTCAGCCTCCCAAGTAGCTGGGGTTACAGGCATGTGCCACCACACCTGGCTAATTTTGTATTTTTCGTAGAGACAGGGTTTCTCCATGTTGGCCTGGCTGGTCTGGAACTCCTAACCTTGGGTGATCCGCCCACCTCGGCCTCCCAAAGTGCTGGGATTACAGGCTTGAACCACCGCGCCTGGCCTTGGATCGTATCATTAAATTTTCACAACAACCCATGAAGTTAGTATTATTGTTATCTCCATTTTACTGATGGGGAAACTGAGGCATCAAATGAATGAGTAGCTTAACCTTGTACCATACGACTGAGAAGGGGCAGAATGAGGTTTTTGAATCTGAGACACCAGCTCCTGACCCCTCACTGTCAATACCAGTTTCAGCTAGGAAAGTGGGGCTTATGGTAGAGCAGAGGGCAGATATCCCACCTAACAGGGGTGACCATCACTCAATCCAGCCAACAGAAACCCTGCAGGGATGTGGCTCGGCTATGGCCAGATTGGCTGTTTTTTTTTTTTGAGACAGAGTCTCACTCAGTCGCCCAGGCTGGAGTGCAGTGGTGCAATCTCGGCTCACTGCAAGCTTCGCCTCCCGGGTTTAGGTTCAAGCGATTTTCCTGCCTCAGCCTCCCAAAGTGCTGGGATTACAGCTTTCTTTTTTTTTTTTTTTTTTTGAGACGGAGTCTTGCTCTGTC
>NW_012117265.1:2016573-2018207 GCF_000951035.1 Colobus angolensis palliatus
AAAAAAAAAAAAAAAAAAACAAAGTGAGCTGGGCATGGTGGCACGTGCCTGTAATCCCAGCTACTCGGGAGGCTGAAGCAGGAGAACTGCTTGAACCTGAGAGGCAGAGGTTTCAGTGAGCCAAGATCATGCCACTGCACTCCAGCCAGGGCAACAAGAGCAAAAATCCACCAAAAAAAAAAAAATTCTGTGACCCTTTAATGAGCACATGATCCCTTGAATCCTGATGTCTTTATATTTGGAAAGTGGGCGGGGAGGTGAGAGGCCTTGGGCCCTGGAACTTGACCTCTGCTCTGCCCTGCAGTGAACCTGGGCCGTGGAGCCTTTGAAGCAATGGCCCACGTAGTCAGCCTTGTCCACCGGAGCCTGGAGGCAGCCCAGGATGCCCGCGGTCACTGCCCACAGCTGGCTGCCTACATCCACTACGCATTTCGCCTGCCTGGCACTGAGCCCAGCCTCCCGGATGGTGAGTTCGTAGAAATCCCTGGGAGACCAGAAATATCTAGGAGAAGAGGCTGGGTACGGTGGCTCACACTTGTAATCCCAGGACTTTGGGAAGCCGAGGTGGATGGATCATTTGAGGTCAGGAGTTTGAGATCCACCTGGCCAACATGATGAAACCCTGTTTCTACTAAAATTACAAAAATTAGCTGGGGCCAGGCACGGTGGCTTATGCCTATAATCCCAGCACTTTAGGAGGCCAAGGCAGGTGGATCACTTCAGGGGGTCAGGAGTTCAAGACCAGCCTGCCAAAATGGTGAAACCCCGTCTCTACTAAAAATACAAAAATTAGCCAGGCGTGGTGGTGGGTGCCTGTAATCCCAGCTACTAAGGGGGCCGAATCATTTGAACCTGGGAGGCGGAGGTTGCAGTGAGCCAAGATCATGCCACCGCACTCCAGCCTGGGTGACAGAGTGAAACTCCGTCTCAAAAAAAAAAAAAAATTAGCCAGGTGTGGTGGCACACGCCTGTAGCCTCAGCTACTCAGGAGGCTGAGGCAGAAGAATCACTTAAACCCAGGAAATGGAGGTTGCAGTGAGCCGAGATCATGCCACTGCACTCCAGCTTGGGTGACAGAGCGAGACCCTGTTTCAAAAAAAAAAAAGGAAAGAAAGATCTGGGAGAAGAGCATCCAAGTAGTGAGAGTAGCATGTGCAAAGGCCCTGAGGCCTCACGGGCCTTGGCTGGTTTGAGCAACTTGCAAGAGAGAGAATGTCGTGCCCACTTTTGCCCCATCCTTGGGGTGTGGTTTCTGTTTGCTTGGCTGGAAAATGATTTAGATAGTCAGCAAGCCTCTTCACTAGCTTGGAGTGGGGACTGAAGCTGGACCGCCTGGATGTGAAGCCTGGCCCTGCCACCTACAATCTCTGTGACCTTGAGCATGTGACGTCACTTCTCTGAGCCTGTTTTTCCTTTTGCAAAACAGGGATAATAATAGTACCCACCTCATGGGGGCGCTGGTCATAGTAAATGACATAATAATCCACACAAAATAGTTAGCACAGAGTGAACCCTCTATAGAGTTGGATTTTGTTTTGTTTTGTTTTGTTTTTTGAGACGGAGTCTCGCTCTGTCGCCCAGGCTGGAGTGCAGTGGCCGGATCTCAGCTCACTGCAAGCTCCGCCTCCCGGGTT
>NW_012117265.1:2018937-2020602 GCF_000951035.1 Colobus angolensis palliatus
GTACATGCTTGTAATCCTAGCTACTCAGGAGGCTGAGGCAGGAGAATTGCTTAAACCCAGGAGGCAGAGGTTGCAGTGAGCTGAGTTCACGCCATGGCACTCCAGCTTGGGTGACAAGAGCGAAACTCTCTCAAAACAAAAAAGAAAAAGAGTCAGGGTCTTACTCTGTTGGCCAGGCTAGAGTGCAGTGTCACGATCATAACTCACTGCTGCCTTAAACTCCTGGGCTCAAGTAATCTTGTTGCCTCAGCCTCTCCAAGTAACCGGAACCACAGGTGTGCACTGCCATGCCCGGCTAATTTTTTCATTAATTTTTTTGTAGGGACAGAGTCTTGCTATGTTGGCTGGGCTGGGCTTGAACTCTTGGGCTCAAGTGATCCTCCTGGCTTGCCCTCCCAAAGTGCTGGGATTATAGGCATGAGCCACTGTACCTGGCCTATTCTCAGTTTTTCAATGCCCCCCAAATCTCTGTGAGGCGGCAGTCATTGTACCTATTTTATAGATGAGGAACTTGGAGGCTCAGAGAGGAAAGTGATTTTGCAAAGATTAGCTAAGTAGGAAGGGACTGGGAGCATCACATCAGGTGGGTGGGTGGTTGACCCTATTCACTCCATCCTCAGGGGCCCCCCCAGTGACAGTGCAGGCTGCCACACTGGCCCGTGGCTCGGGTCGCCCCATAAGCCTCTACCTGGCGCGTTCCAAGAGCATCAGCAGCAGCAACCCCGACCTCGCCGTGGCCCCTGGCTCTGTGGATGACGAGGTTTCCCGCATCCTGGCCAGCAAGGTAGGGCAACGGGGGCCCTGGAATCTCCAGCCTCAGTGGTTGTAGCCACCACGTGGGTGGGCGAAGAATCTCTGCTGATGAAACATGGGAGACAACAGAGACGACAACATGGATGAAGTCTTAACTCTGGGCAGCAGAGCTGGGCTAGGCTGTCACAGGTTGTGGGGCATGGATCAGACTTTGTACTGAGCTCTGTACTCCATGACTGACCCGAGGACGGTGGCAGAGCTTGGTGTGGCTGAACAAAGAGCAATATGTACCTAGTGTAGCAGGTGCATATACACATTCACCTCATGCATATACCTACACAGGTGCATATACACATTCACCCCATGCATATATGTCCACAGGTGCATATACACATTCACCCCCTCCTTACATATACCTACACAGGAACATGGGCACATTCACTCTATGCATATATGTACACGGGCACATATATGTGTTCACCCCATGCATGTGTGGACACAAGTGTGTATACACCATTCACCCCATGCATATATGTACACAGGTGCATATACACATTTACCCCATGCATAACGCATATACAGACCAGGGTGCATATATACGTTCACCCCACGCATATACAGACCTGGGTGCATATACACGTTCACCCCACGCATATATAGACCTGGGTGCGTATACACGTTTGCCCCACGCATATACAAACCTGGGTGCATATACACGTTTGCCCCACGCATATACATGTTGGCCTCATGCATATACAGACCTGGGTGCATATACACATTTGCCCCACACATATACATGTTCGCCCCACGCATATATAGACCCGGGTGCATATACGCATTCGCCCCACGCATATACAGACCCGGGTGCATATACGCATTCGCCCCACGCATATACAGACCCGGGTGCATATA
>NW_012117265.1:2020652-2036826 GCF_000951035.1 Colobus angolensis palliatus
CCAGATAATTTTTTGTATTTTTAGTAGAGATGGGGTTTCACCATATTGGCCAGGCTGGTCTCAAACTCCTGACCCTGTGATCTGCCTACCTCGGCCTCCTAAAGTGCTAGGATTACAGGCATAAGCCACCATGCCTGGCTGGGTTGCAGAGATTCGATGGCCACTGAGGATAACTTGTGAGGTCTCAGCGGCTCAAGAGAGTACGAGGGCAGAGCAAGTACCAGCTGAGCCTTGGGCCCACATCAGCCACCTCACTGTTCCCCAGGCTTGCCAGGCACATCCTGCCTCAGGGCCTTTGCACTGACTGTTCCCTTTACCCAGGATTCCCTCCCCATGGCTCTTTGTTATCCTTCAGTATCTCTGAAAATGTCACCCCAGTCTGTTAAGGTTGGTGACAAGTAATTACAGGCCGGGTATGTTGGCTCACACCTGTAATCCCAGCACTTTGGGAGGCCGAGGAGGGCAGATCACCTGAGGTCAGGAATTCAAGGCCAGCCTGACCAACATGGTGAAACCCCATCTCTACTAAAAATGCAAAAATTAGCCAGGCGTGGTGGCGCGTGCCTATAATCCCAGCTACTCAGGAGGCTGAAGCAGGAGAATCGCTTGAACCCAGGAGGCAGAGGCTGCAGTGAGTCAAGATTACATCATTGCACCACAGTCTGGGTGACAGAGCAAGACTCTGTCTCAAAAAAAAAAAAAAAAAAAAGAAAAAGAAAATAGTTATGGTTTTTGCCATTGAAAGTAATTGTAAAACTGCAATTACTTTTGCACCAATCTAATCTTGTCTTTGAAGCACATAGAACTATCTGACTATCTGAAATTCTTGTTTATTTTGTGTCTCCCTGCCCCCCTACCCCTCCACACACACTGGACTGAGTTGGACATGCAGCAGGGATGGCATCTGCCTCATTCCCAGGGCTTGGCACAGAGTACATGCTCAGTAAAGTTCACATTAAATGGTGCTGAGAGGCCAGGTGTGGTATCTCATGCCTATAATCCCAGCACTTTGGGAAGCCAAGACAGGTGGATCACCTGAGGTCAGGAGTTCAAGACCAGCCTGACCAACATGACAAAACCCTGTCTCTACTAAAAATACAAAAATTAGCCAGCCGTGGTGGTGGGTGTAATCCAAGCTACTGGGGAAACTGAGGCAGAATTGCTTGAACCCAGGAGGCAGAAGTTGCAGTGAGCCGAGATGATGCCACTACACTCCAGCCTGGGTGACAGAGTAAGACTCTGTCTCAAAAAATAAATTAATTAATTAATTAATAAAAATAAATGATGTTGGGAGTTGATCAGTTAGGGCAGAGGCTAACTCACTTCAACACAGTCACAAGTGATTTAAATAACCAAAGCTTATTTCTGAGCATTGTGGAGACATCACTGTGTGGGCCTGGGCCTGGCAGTTCCCTAGCACCCACCTGCTTCTGCCATGTAAGTGGCCACCTCACTTTCCCCTCAAATTCCATTGGCCAGAAATGGTCATATGATTCCACTGCAAGGGAGGCTGGGAAATGGTCTCTCCCCAGCTCTGAACTCTGGACAGAGAGGGCGAGAGGATC
This sequence comes from Colobus angolensis palliatus, assembly GCF_000951035.1. Classification (NCBI taxonomy): domain Eukaryota; kingdom Metazoa; phylum Chordata; class Mammalia; order Primates; family Cercopithecidae; genus Colobus; species Colobus angolensis. The sequence goes on from NW_012117265.1 coordinate 2,022,218, forward strand.
TTGCGGGGAGTCAGCCCATATCTGCCTTGGTGTCTTAAGGAGCATGGGAGAGGAAGGCAGCCTGAGGAGGGCAACCAGGAAGTCCCAGGGTCACCACAGCCCAGAGACAAAGGCTTTGGGGCAGTGATGCAGCTCCTAGGGGTGGCAGATGATCTTGGTAAGAGTCAAGCCCCTGGCCGGGTGCAGTGGCTCACGCCTGTAATCCCAGCACTTTGGGAGGCCAAGACGGGCGGATCACGAGGTCAGGAGATTGAGACCATCCTGGCTAACTTGGTGAAACCTCATCTCTACTAAAAATACAAAAAAATTAGCTGGGCATGGTGGCGGGCACCTGTAGTCCCAGCTACTCGAGAGGCTGAGGCAGGAGAATGGCGTGAACCTGGGAGGCGAAGCTTGCAGTGAGCCAAGATCGTGCCCCACTGCACTCCAGCCTGGGTGACAGAGCGAGACTCTGTCTCAAAAAAAAAAAAAAGAGGCGGGGCGCGGTGGCTCAAGCCTGTAATCCCAGCACTTTGGGAGGCCAAGACGGGCGGATCACGAGGTCAGGAGATTGAGACCATCCTGGCTAACATGGTGAAACCCCATCTCTACTAAAAAAAAAAAAAAACTAGCCGGGCAAGGTGGCGGGCACCTGTAGTCCCAGCTACTCGGGAGGCCGAGGCAGGAGAATGGCGTAAACCCGGGAGGCGGAGCTTGCAGTGAGCTGAGATCCGGCCACTGCACTCCAGCCTGGGCCACAGAGTGAGACTCCGTCTCAAAAAACAAAAAACAAAACAAAAAAAAAAGACAAGCCCCTGTGGGGGCTGAGGTTTGGGGAGGAGGTATGGCTGTGTGGGTTGACAGGCCCCTGTGTCCTCAGGATGTGGAGCTGGCCGAGCGCCTCAACGCCAGCCTGGCCTTCTTCCTCAGTGACCTTCTGTCCCTGGTGGACCGGGGCTTTGTCTTCAGCCTGGTCCGGGCCCACTACAAGCAGGTAGGAGTGGGCTGGGCAGGATGGACATGGCATGGATGGAAGGTGGAGCAATGTTGACATTACTGCTGACCACCCCTCTCCTGCAGGTGGCCACGCGGCTCCAGTCGTCCCCTAATCCGGCGGCCCTGCTGACCCTGCGCATGGAATTCACCCGCATCCTATGCAGCCATGAGCACTACGTGACCCTCAACCTCCCCTGCTGCCCCCTGTCGCCCCCAGCCTCGCCCTCCCCGTCTGTGTCCTCCACCACCTCCCAGGTGGGCTGGCTTCACTTCTGCCTCCTCTCTTTGACCTACAACCTCTCACCTTCAGTCCATCTCCTATGGTTCCCTCATCTCTGTCCCTTTCACGGTGGACCACTGTCTAGGTGAACTGATCCCTTATGTTTGACTTTTGACCTCTGACCCTTCACCTTGCCTGTCATTCTCAGCCATTTCCCAGAAGGACTAACTTCTGATTTCTCTCCCCTAAATCCTAACTCCCAGCGCAGTGTTCCGTGTGCTGTTTCTCAGTCCTCTGACTTTTAACCCCACGCCCTGTTACATCACAGATGGGTTAACGTCCGCCTCTCATTTCTGGCCTTGAAACCCATACCCACTGTCACCTCCAGATGACTTAACCTCAGTCTCTCATCTGTGGCTATTAGCACCATGATTTCTGTCACCTCCAAGATGGCTTTAATGGTGACCTCCCACCTCTGACCCTTGACCGTTGGCATTCCCTATTTTTATCCCACTCTCCGCAGAGCTCCACCTTCTCCAGCCAAGCCCCGGACCCCAAGGTGACCAGCATGTTTGAACTGAGTGGACCATTCCAGCAGCAGCACTTCCTAGCTGGGCTCCTGCTGACAGAGCTGGCGCTGGCCCTTGAACCTGAGGCTGAGGGGTGAGCAGAGGTCCTGTCTAGCCCCAGGGCAGGTGGGACAGTTCAGGAGCCATGTTCACCCTGTCCTGAGCACCCCATTACCCCACAGGGCATTTCTGTTGCACAAGAAGGCCATCAGTGCTGTGCACAGTCTGCTATGTGGCCATGACACTGATCCCCGCTACGCAGAGGCCACCGTGAAGGCTTGTGTGGCTGAGCTGTACCTGCCACTGCTATCGATTGCACGGGACACCTTGCCACGGCTACATGACTTTGCTGGTCAGTGGGCCAGGGGAGGATGGGCTCACATGACCCAGGGACTTGGTCACAGAAGGCACAGGATAGTAAAGGTGGGAGAACACAGTCAGGGATATGAGTATAGGCATTGAGATTAGCAGAGCAGGTTAAAGTGCTAGAACAGACTAGTCAAGTTATAACATCTCTGAGCCTCAGGTTTCGCCCCTGTAATGGGGACAGTAATAACACCAACTACTTCATAAGGTTATGTGAAAATGTGCAGGGCTGTAGTACTGAGATACTGTCAGCCTACAATAGATGGGAAATATTATTGTACCATTTATTATTTTTTTTTTTGAGATGGAGTCTCACTCTGTCGCCCAGGCTGCAGTGCAGTGGCACGATCTCAACTCACTGCAAGCTCCACCTCCCAGGTTCACGCCATTCTCCTGTCACAGCCTCCCAAGTAGCTGGGATTACAGGCGTCTACCACCACGCCCAGCTAATTTTTTGTAATTTTAGTAGAGATAGGATTTTGCCACGTTGGCCAGGCTGGTCTCGAACTCCTGACCTCAGGTGATCCACCCCCGCCTCGGCCTCCCAAAGTGCTGGGATTACAAGTGTGAGCCACCGTGCCTGGCCATGAGGGAAGACTTCTGAAATTTGAGACGGGGACAGCACTTACCAAGGCTTTATCTTTTTCTCCCTCTGTCCTTCCCTGCCAGAGGGCCCAGGTCAGCGGTCAAGACTGGCCTCAATGCTTGACTCAGATACAGAAGGCGAAGGGGACATTGCGGGTACCATCAACCCCTCTGTGGCCATGGCCATTGCTGGTGGCCCCCTAGCCCCTGGCTCCCGGGCCAGCATCTCCCAGGGGCCGCCAACGGTGAGTAGGGAGGCTTGTCCCCATAGACATCATCCCCTTGGAATGAGAGAAGCCAGGTATCAAGATACAGATTGGCCAGGATTCATCTCACATGGAGAAAATGGAAATTGACTTTGATTCCTCTCTGGCCCCAGGCTTCTCGCGCAGGCTGTGCACTCTCTGCTGAGTCAAGCCGGACCTTGCTGGCGTGTGTGCTGTGGGTGCTGAAAAATGCCGAGCCGGCGCTCCTGCAGCGCTGGGCCACTGACCTGACACTCCCCCAGCTGGGACGTCTCTTGGACTTGCTGTACCTCTGCCTGGCTGCCTTCGAGTACAAGGTTCGAGGGTGTCGGCAGGAGATAATGGGGGAGGCAGGCTAAAGATGTACCCAGGGACCCAGGGTGCTGCAGGCTGAGTGGGAAGGGGTGGACTGTCTTTGTGCAGAGGCAAGGAATAAAGTCAGAAATGCCTTTGTGAATAGAATTTGGAAGGTGGAGGCCGGGCACAGTGGCTCATGCCTGTAATCCCAGCACTTTGGGAGGCTGAGGCAGGTGGATCACCTGAGGTCAGGAGTTCAAGACCAGCCTGGGCAACATGGTGAAACCCTGTCTCTACTAAAAATACAAAAAATTAGCTGGGTGTGGTGGCACATGCCTGTAGTCCCAGCTACTTGGGAGGCTGAGGCAGGAGAATCGCTTGAACCTGGGAAGCGGAGGTTGCAGTAAACTGAGATCATGCCACTACACACCAGCCTGGGCAACACAGTGAGGCTCCATCTCTGAAAAAAAAAAAAAAAGAAAGAAAATTTATTTTAAAAGGCCTGGTGCAGTGGCTCACGCCTGTAATCCCAGCACTTGAGGAAGCCAAGGCAGGCAAACTGCATGAGCCCACGAGTTTGAGATCAGCCTGGGCAGCATGGTGAAACCCCATCTCTACAAAAAAATACAAAAATTACCTGAGCATGGTGGCACATGCTTGTAGTCCCAGCTACAGAGGTGGCTGCGGTGGATTGCTTGAGCCCAGTAGGTGGAGGTTGCAGTGAGCACTTTTTGGTAAGTGCTAAGAATTTAGAGGAAAAAGGTAAACTGCCTTTAAGCATAGGGGCCCGGAGGTGAGAAAGAGCACAGAGTAAGGGATGGGGCCAGCCAAGGTCCCACCGAAAAGAGCAGTCAACCTTGAACCCCAGTTCTCTGTCCCCGCGCAGGGGAAAAAGGCCTTTGAACGCATCAACAGCCTCACATTCAAAAAATCGCTGGATATGAAGGCACGTCTAGAGGAAGCCATCCTGGGCACCATCGGAGCGCGACAAGAAATGGTTCGGCGAAGTCGTGGTAAGAGGGTGACGTAGCCACGTGTCCCCATCCCACCAGCTGTTCCCACCTTGTGTCAAGGGACTCCATGAAGGGGGCCATCCCTAGCTAACTTTCTGCCTCACATTTCCTGGAGAGAAGTCCACGCGTCATCACCGTACACGTGTGCCTGTGCGTCCCCATCTGTCACTCGTGTCTGCCCCGGTGCGTCCATCCGGCAGGCTTCTGCTCCACCCAGTGCCCTCATGGGTCAGCCCACCTAACTATCTTCATGCCTGTGCATTTCTCCTGATGTTCACGTGTGCCTGTGTTTTTACGCATCTGTGATCGTGCGCCCATGTGTCTCAGAGAGGAGCCCGTTTGGGAATCCAGAGAACGTGCGCTGGCGGAAGAGCGTCACACACTGGAAGCAAACCTCGGACCGCGTGGACAAGTAGGTGTGGGCAGGAGGGAGTTTGCTGAGTTCAGAACAGTTCAGGCCGAGGCGGGAGGATTGCTTGATTCCAGGAGTTCGAGATCAGCCTGGGCAACATAGTGAGACCCTGTCTCTACCAAAAATTTAAAAATTAGCCAGGCATGGTGGCATGTGCCTGTGGTCCCAGCCACTCATGAGACTGAGGTGGGAGGATGACTTGAGCCTGGTAGGTTGAGGCTGCAGTGAGCTGTAATCACACCGCTGCACTCCAGCCTGGGCATCCGAGCAAGACCCTGTCTCAGAAAACAAAAACAAAAACAAAAAACAACAGCTTCCAGGGAGCCAGAGCCCCCTGGGTTGCCAGGGGAAGGAGAGAGCTCAGCCATGGAGTAGGATCTTGCCCTGAGTGGGCCCCGAAGACCTCCCTTCCCCTTCCAGGACCAAGGATGAAATGGAACACGAGGCCTTGGTGGAAGGGAACCTGGCAACCGAGGCAAGCCTAGTAGTTCTGGATACACTGGAGATCATCGTGCAGGTAGGGCTTGATCCAGCATCTGCTTTGGCTCTGAGCCCAACTGCAGTGCCCTGTGATCCCTGGCTCCATAATCCCTCTCCTTCCCTTTCCCTATCACCACCCTAGGCTCTAACGCCTGGATTTCTGACCTCCTCCCCTCCAGACGGTGATGCTTTCAGAAGCCCGGGAGAGCGTCTTAGGGGCAGTGCTGAAGGTTGTGCTGTACAGCCTGGGTAGTGCCCAGAGTGCCCTCTTCTTGCAGCATGGCCTGGCCACCCAGAGGGCCCTTGTGTCCAAGGTAAGCACCACTCAACCACCATGATTCTTAGAAAAACAGTAGAAGCTCTAGGCTGGGCACAGTGGCTCATGCCTATAATCCCAGCACTTTGGGAGGCTGAGGTGGGAGGATTGCTTGAGGCCAGGAGTTTGAGACCAGCCTCGCCAACATAGAGAGGCCCATCTCTATAAAACATTTTAAAATTAGCTAGGACTAGGCATGGTGGCTCACACCTGTAATCCCAGCACTTTGGGAGGCTGAGGCAGGAAGATGATGTGAGCCTAGGAGTTCGAGACCAGCCTGGGGAACATGGTGAGACCCTGTTTCTACAAAAAAGTTAATTGAATGTGGTGGCATGCGCCTGTAGTCCTAGCTACTCGGAAGGCTGAGGATCCCTTGAGCCTGGGAGGTCAAGGCTATGTGAGCCGTGATCATGCCACTGGACTCCAGCCTGGGCAACACAGTGAGAGCCTGTCTCAAAAAAAAAAAAATACTAGCCAGGCAGGGTGGTATACACCTGAGATCCCAGCTACTAGGGAGCTACTGGGGAGGCTGAGGCAGGAGGATGGCTTGAGCCTGGGAGTTGTGAGCTGTGATTGCACCACTGCACTCCAGCCTGGGAGACAAGAGTGAAATACTGTCTCAAAAAAAAGAAAAAACCAAAAAAGTAGCTCATTCATTGAGCACTTACTGTGTGCTCTGCAACTCCATGGAGCGGACTGCTTTGCCACAGTTTACTGTGGAAGGAAGGCAGGATCAGAGTGGCCAAGTCACTCACCCAGGGTCACACAGCAAGGGGCTTAAACCCAGGTCTGACTCCAAACCCAGTGGTACTTGGCCAAAGAGGACAAAACACAAACCCCTACCCAAGCAGTCCTCATTTGGGCCAGTCCCCTTCTGAGCCAGAACCGGGAGGGGCTGGACAGTGTCTGTCTGGGTCCCTGTGGGCAGTTCCCGGAGCTGCTGTTCGAGGAGGACACGGAGCTGTGTGCTGACCTGTGCCTGAGGCTCCTGCGACACTGCGGCAGCCGCATCAGCACCATCCGCACGCACGCCAGCGCCTCACTGTACCTGCTCATGCGACAGAACTTCGAGATCGGCCACGTGAGTGGGGATAGGAGGCACGGTCCACACATGGCTGTGGTCAGGGTGGCCGGCGGGGTCTCAGTGCCATACAGGGAGTGAGGGAGGGGGAGGTAGTCACTGAGCATAATGGGCAGGAGGAGGGCTCAGAACGCAATTGGGGGTCAGATGCCCTGGCTCATTCCTGTAATCCCAGCACTTTGGGAGGCTGAGGTGAGAGGATCACTTGAGGCCGGGAGTTTGAGGCTGCAGTGGACCGTGATTGTGCCACCACACTCCAGCCTGAGCAAGAGACCTTGTCTCAAAAAAAAAAAGAGGCCAGGCATGGTGGCTCATGCCTGTAATCCCAACACTTTGGGAAGCTGAGGCAGGTGGATCATCTGAGGTCAGGAGTTTGAGACCAGCCTGGCCAACATGATGAAACCCTGTCTCTACTAAAAATACAAAAATTGGCTGGGCGTGGTGGCAGACGCCTGTAATCCCAGCTACTCGGAAGGCTGAGACACGAGAATCACTTGAACCTGGGCGGCAGAGGTTGCAGCAGTGAGCCAGGATTGCACCACTGCATTCTAGCCTAAGTGATACAGCGACACACTCAGTCTCAAAAAAAAAAAAAGAAAAGAAAAAACAACTGGGCATGGTGACTCACACCTGTAATCCCAGCATTTCGGGAGGCCCAGGCAGGTGAATCACTTGAGGTCAGGAGTTCGAGACCAGCCTGGCCAACATAGTAAAACCCTGTCTCTACCAAAAATACAAAAATTAGCTGGGCATAGTGGCATATGCCTGCAGTTTCAGCTACTCAGGAGGCTAAGGCAGGAGAATCACCTGAACTCGGGAGATGGAAGTTGCAGTGAGCTGAGATCAGACCATTGCACTCCAGCCTGGACAACAGAACGAGACTCCATCACAAAAAAATTAAAAATAAATAAATAAATAAAGAATGTAAGGGCCATGTCGGCAGGTTGAGCAGACCCTGGTGTGGGGTCTGGGGTCTGAGACTCCCGGCTCCACTTTTCCTCCCGTCCCTGCAGAACTTTGCCCGTGTGAAGATGCAGGTGACCATGTCTCTCTCGTCCCTGGTGGGGACAACACAGAACTTCAGTGAAGAGCACCTGCGACGTTCACTCAAAACCATCCTCACCTATGCTGAGGAGGACGTGGGGCTGCGGGACAGCACCTTTGCGGAGCAGGTGACACTGCTGGGTCTCCGTGCCGCCTTCCCTTCGTATAATCCCCGACGCCACCACCTTGGCTCCCTTCACTTCCTAATGCCCTCACTGGCCCCGGATGTTCCCCGGCTCCAGGTCCAGGACCTGATGTTCAACCTGCACATGATCCTGACGGACACGGTGAAGATGAAGGAACACCAGGAGGACCCTGAGATGCTCATCGACCTCATGTACAGGTGAGGCGGGCCAGCCGGCACCTTCAGCCGCGCCCACGGCCCAACAGGTGCAGGGAGAACAGGGATGAGAGTAGATGTCTGAGGAGGTGAGGAGGGAGCAGGGGAGCGTACAGTCTCTAACAGAGGCAGGTGAGGGGGACAGGAGAGCAGACAGGTGGGCAGACAGGTGAGGGGGACAGGTGAGCAGAAATGAGGGCACAAGTAAGGAGAGAACAGGTGAGCAAACAGGTAAAGATGCCAGAAGAATGTACTGATGAGGATGACAGATGAGAGCCAGGACAGGTGAGGGGGACAGGTGAGGTGCCCACAGGTGAAGGGAAATGAGATCCAGAGACTAGACCTGTTGAGGAGTGTAGGAGGGGTGGACGGTGATGGAGATGGGGAACGGGGGGCATATGGGAGGGACAGGTGGATAGACAGGTGAGATGGTGCACAAGGAAGGGGAAATAGTTCAGGTGACTCAAGTTTCCACAGGTAGAGTCAACTCATGAACGGAGGGTCAAGTGAGAATGAAAAGGTGGGGCAGGGGAGTGAAGGGACAGACAGGTGAGGGGTTGGATAAGCGAAGAGACAGGTGAATAGAGGAAGCGGGGAGACGCTACACAGGTGAGGAGACAAGGAGAGTAGGATGGACGGGTGAGGAGACAGGTAAGTGGGAAGACAGGAAAAGGGTTGGACAGGCAGGTGAGTGGGTGAAGAAATGGACAGGTGAGGACACAAGTGAGGGGATGGACATGTGAAGACATAGGTGACAGGACAGACAGGTGAGGGGATGGACAGGTCAGGAGGTAGAGAAGTCAGGAGGTGGACAGGCGAGGAGACAGGTGAAGGGATGGACAGGTGAGGGAGTTGACAGGTGAAGGGATGGACAGGTGAGGGGGTGGACAGGTGAGGGATGGACAGATGAGGAGACAGGTGAAGGGACGGACTGGTAAAGAGATGGCCAGATGAGAAGATGAATAGGTGAGGACGTGGACAGATAAGGAGACAGGTGAAGGGATGGCCAGGTGAAATGAACAGGTGAAGGGGTGGACAGGTGAAGAGACAGTGAGGGGATGGACAGGTGAGGGAGTTGACAGGTGAAGGGATGGACAGATGAGGGGACAGACATGTGAAGGGATGGACAGGTAAGAGGGTGGACAGGTGTAGGGATAGAAAGGTGAGAGGGTGGACAGGTGAGAGGGTGGACAGGTGAGGGGATAGACAGGTGTAGGGATAGAAAGGTGAGGGGATAGACAGGTGAAGGGATGGACAGGTGAGGGGATGGACAGGTGGACAGGTAAGGGGACAGGCAGGTGAAGGGATGGACAGGTGAGGGAGTGGACAGGTAAGGGGACGGGCAGGTGAGGGGATAAACAGGTGAGAGGGTGGACAGGTAAGGGGATGGGCAGGTGAAGTGATGGACAGGTGAGGGAATGGACAGGTGAGTGAGTGGACATGTGAGGGGATATACAGGTAGGATAGACAGGTGAGGGGATAGACAGGTAGGACAGGTGAGGGGTGGACAGGTGAGAGGGTGGACAGATGAGAGGGTGGACAGGTGAGGGGTGGGCAGGTGAGGGGTGGGCAGGTGAGGGATGGACAGGTGAGGGGTGGACAGGTGAGGCGATAGACAGGTGAAGGGATGGAGAGATGAGAGGGTGAACAGGTGAGGGGTGGACAGGTGAGAGGGTGGGCAGGTGAAAGGGTGGACAGGTGAGAGGGTGGACAGGTGGGGGTGGGCAGGTGAGGGATGGACAGGTGAGGGGTGGACATGTGAGGCGATAGACAAGTGAAGGGATGGACAGGTGAGGAGTGGACAGGTGAGGGGATAGACAGGTGAGTAGGGTACAGGTAAGGAGACTGGTCGGTGGGAGACGGCAGGACAAGTAAGAAGAAAGATGACTAAAGGAATATGTAAGGTAGGCAGGGGAGGAGACAGGTGAAGACAGATGACTGGCCAGCAGGTGAGAAAATAGACGAAGGGGAAGACAGATGAGGGATGGCCAGGTGACGGAATGAGTGAGGGGATGGGGTACAGGTGAGGAGATTGGCTGGTCCTTGGGGCAGATATGGGGGTAACCAGTGAAGGGGGTGGACAAGTGGGAGGCAGGTGGGGAGGACCAGGTGAGTCCCCTCCTCACATCCCCCCTCACCTGGACTCCAGAATTGCCCGGGGCTACCAGGGCTCGCCAGACCTGCGGCTGACCTGGCTGCAGAACATGGCCGGGAAGCACGCGGAGCTGGGCAACCATGCTGAGGCCGCCCAGTGCATGGTGCATGCGGCCGCCCTCGTGGCTGAGTACCTCGCCCTGCTTGAGGACCACCGCCACCTGCCCGTGGGCTGTGTTTCCTTCCAGGTGAGAGGCCAGGGGGCGGCAGGCGGTGGGCAGCACTTGTGCAGTGGGGACGAGGGTTTGATGCCATCTCTTCTGCCCCAGAACATCTCATCCAATGTGCTAGAGGAGTCCGCCATCTCCGACGACATCCTGTCGCCCGACGAGGAGGGCTTCTGCTCCGGAAAGCACTTCACTGAGCTGGGGCTGGTAGGGTTGCTGGAACAGGCAGCCGGCTACTTCACCATGGTGAGGCCTTGGGGACTGGGTGCAGGAGAGGGGGCTCGGGCCAGGGAGGCACCATCAGATCTGCTTCCTAGACCCTTCCAGCAGGGGATTTAGAAAGAAGGAGAATTGGCCAGGCGCGGTGGCTCACATCTGTAATCCCAGCACTTTAGGAGGCTGAGGCAGGCAGATCATGAGGCCAGGAGTTCAAGACCAGCCTGGCCAGCATGGTGAAACCCTGTCTCTACTAAAAATACAAAAATTAGCCAGGTGTGGTGGCACGCAGCTGTAATCCCAGCTACTCGGGAGGCTGAGACAGGAGAAATCACTTGACCCAGGGAGGCAGAGGTTGCAGTGAGCCGGGATTGCGCCATTGCACTCCAGCCTGGGCGCTGGGCGACAGAGTGAGACTGTCTCAAAAAAAAAAAAAAAAAAAAGCAAGAAAGAGAATTGGGTTTCTCAGAGGCCCTGTTACTCGCCTATGTCTCCATGAGACCCTTGATGCAGGCTTGATATAGCAAGCCTTCCATACACTGGAGATGCTTTCAATTTTCCTTTCTTTTCTTTTTTCCTTTCTTGTTTTTTTATTTGTTTGTTTTTAACAGAGTCTTGCTCTTTTGCCCAGGCTGGTGTACAGTGGTGCGATTATAGCTCACTGCAGCCTCGAACTCCTGAGATCAAGCAATCCTCCCACCTCGGCCTCCCAAGTAGGTGGGACTGCAGGCATGTGCCACCATGCCCGGCCAATTTTTAAATTATTATATATATTTTTTCTTTGTGATCTTTTGTGAGACAGGGCCTCCATTCTGTCACACAGGCTGGAGTGCAGTGGCGTGATCATGGCTCCCTACCACCTGGGCCTCCAGGGCAGCTCAGGTGATTCTCCCACCCTGGCCTCCTGAGTAACTGGACTACAGGCACACATCACTAGGCTAATTTTTTGTATTTTTTTGTAGAGATAGGGTTTTGCCATGTTTCCCAGGCTGGTCTTGAACTCCTGAGCTCAAGTGATCTGCCCGCCTCAACCTCCCAACGTCATGGGATTACAGGTGTGTGCCACTACATCCTGCCAATTTTTAATTTTTTGATAGAGAGGGAGTCTTACTATGTTGCTCAGGCTGTTCTCAAACTCCTGGCCTCACTCAATCCTCCCACCTAAGCCTCCCAAGTAGCTGGGAGACCCAACATCGCTTGAAACTTTCTATATTAAAATCAAAATGGGTCGGGTGCGGTGGTGCATGCCTGTAATCCCAGCACTTTGGGAGGCTGAGGCAGGAGGCTCACTTGAGGCCAGGAGTTTGAGACCAGCCTAGGCAACATGGCAAAACCCTGTCTCTACAAAAAATACAAGAAACTAGCTGGGTGTGGTGGCATGCACCTGTAGTCCCAGCTACTCGGGAAGCTTGAAGCGGGAGGATCACTGGAGCCCAGGAGGTTGGAGCTGCAATGAGTTGTAATCGTGCTGCTGTACTCCAATGTACGTGACAGTGAAACCGACATGTCTCAAAAAATAAGTAAAATAAAGATTTGGGATATTCACATGCATCTTCAAGTTGGAGAAGCTCCAGCTTAAAGCAAATCCCAGACTGGGCGCAGTGGCTGACTCCTGTAATCCCAGCACTTTGGGAGGCCGAGGCAGGTGAATCACCTGAGGTCAGGAGTTCAAGACCAGCCTGGCCAACATGGGGAAGCCCCGTGTCTACTAAAAATACAAAAATTAGCCGGGCATGGTGGCAGGCATCTGTAATCCCAGCTACTTGGGAGGCTGAGGCATGAGACTCGCTTGAACCCAGGAGGCGGAGGTTGCAGTAAGCTGAGATCATGCCACTGCACTCCAGCCTGAGGGACAGAGCAAGGCTCTGTCTCAAAAAACAAAAAAGCAAATCCCAGTTATTTTCCCACCACTCCCACAAGTACCTGCTGTGCACCCCTTCCTGATAAAGACCCTTTTATAAAACTCGTATCCCACGTGGCCAAGTTAATGGTCATCCTTTAATGTCATTAATGTCATTTCATTGCACTCTATATATTTTTTTTTTTTTTTTTTTTTTTGAGGTGGAGTCTCGCTCTGTCGCCCGGACTGGAGTGCAGTGGCCAGATCTCAGCTCACTGCAAGCTCCGCCTCCTGGGTTCACGCCATTCTCCTGCCTCAGCCTCCCGCGTAGCTGGGACTACAGGCGCCCGCCACCTCGCCCGGCTAGTTTTTGTATTTTTAGTAGAGACGGGGTTTCACTGTGTTAGCCAGGATGGTCTCGATCTCCTGACCTTGTGATCCGCCCGTCTTGGCCTCCCAAAGTGCTGGGATTACAGGCTTGAGCCACCGCGCCCGGCTCATTGCACTCTATATTTAGATGTCCCAGATCATCTCTGATGTATCTTTTTTGGGGTTACTTGGTTTGAATCAGAATCCAATAAGGGCCCACAATGGCTGTGGCTGATCTGTATCCTAAGTCTCTCTCTTTTTTTTTTTTTTTTTTGAGACAGGGTCTTACTCTCTCACCCAGGTTGCAGTGTGCAGCCTGCCTCACTGCAGCCTCAATGTCCTGGGCTCAGGTGATCCTCCCACTTCAGCCTCCCGAGTAGCTGGGACTATAAGTGCACACCACCACACCCAGCTGATTTTTTTTCTTTGTTAATTTTTTTCTTTTTTTAAAGAGATGGGGTCTTGCTATGTTGCCCAGGCTGGGTTTGAACTCTGGGACTCATGCAACCCTCTCGTCTTGGCCTTCCAAAGTGCTGGGATTACAGGCATGAGCCAGCATGCCCGGCAACTGATTTTCCACTGTTGAAAAGGAGTTTTCGTCTTTTTTTTTTTCCTTTTTGTGGAGAACGGGGTCTCGCTGTATTACCCAGGCAGGTCCCAAACTCCTGGGCTCAAGCTATCCTCCCGCCTCTGCCTGAGAGCTGGGATTATAGGCGTGAGCCACCGCGCCCAGCCGAAAAGGAGTTTTCTTCTCTAGTTTGCTTGTTTGTATGAGGGCAGGTGGTAGCTTCTACATTTGATTTGCAGGAGCCCTGGGGCCTTTGCTCCATGTGTTTTTCTGGTTTGTGTGGGGCTGGCTGTGTCCATGTGATGTCACTCTACCTGTTTCTCAGTTCCTCACATTTTGGGGAACTGGCATTTACATCTGAGAGCTCAGTGAGATTCAAGGTCACACTTGAAGTCAGGTGTTCCAGTGAGATTTCTTCTGTGGTGCTGGCCCTCTAGTGACACTAGTGACATTGTTTTCTTTTCTTTTTTTTTTTTTGAGACAGAGTCTCGCTGTGTCGCCCAGGCTGGAGTGCAGTGGCACTATCTCGGCTCACTGCAAACTCTGCCTCCTGGGTTCACGCCATTCTCCTGCCTCAGCCTCCTAAGTAGTTGGGACTACAGGCGCCCGCCACCACACCCGGCTAATTTTTTGTATTTTTATTAGAGACGGGGTTTCACCATGTTAGCCAGGATGGTCTCGATCTCCTGACCTCATGGTCTGCCTGCTTGAGCCTCCCAAAGTGCTGGGATTACAGGCGTGAGCCACTGGGCCCGGCCGACATTGTTTTCATTATTGTCACTCTGCTGGATTCTTGGAGACAAAGTCCTCAGAGGAAGGGCCGAATGCGGTGGCTCATGCTTGTGATCCCAGCACTTTGGGAGGCTGAGGAGGGCAGATCACTTGAGGTCAGGAGTTCAAGACCAGCTTGGGCAACATGGAGAAACCCCATCTCTACAAAAAAACAAAAACAAAAAAATTAGCTGGGCATGGGCTCAGTGGCTCATGCCTGTCATCCCAGCACTTTGGGAGGCCAAGGCAGGCAAATCACGAGGTCAGGAGTTTGAGACCAGCCTGGCCAACATAGTGAAACCTCGTCTCTACTAAAAATACCTAAATCTACTAAAATTAGCCGGGCATGGTGTTGGGCACTTGTAGTCCTAGCTACTCGGGAGGCTAAGGTAGAAGAATCGCTTAAACCCGGGAGACAGAGGTTGCAGTGAGCCACCATCACGCCATTGCACTACAGCCTGGGTGACAGAGCAAGACTCTTGTCTCTTTTTTTTTTTTTGAGACGGAGTCTCGCTCAATCGCCCAGGCTGGAGTGCGGTGGCGCGATCTCGGCTCACTGCAAGCTCCGTCTCCCAGGTTCA
>NW_012117265.1:2037746-2060345 GCF_000951035.1 Colobus angolensis palliatus
AAAAAAAAAACCCGGATGGGGGTTAGCGGAGAGATAGCATTAGAAGAAATACCTAGTGTAGGTGATGGGTGGATGGGTGCAGCAAACCACCGTGGCACGTGTATACCTACGTAACAAAACTGCACGTTCTGCACATGTACCCCAGAACTTCATTATTGTCACTTTGCTGGATTCTTGGAGACGAAGTCCTCAGAGGAAGGGCCAAATGCGGTAACTCACGCATATCAGAACCAGTATAATAATAAAAAAAAGATTTAAAACATAATAATAATTTAAAAAGATTAAAATACATACAGACACACACACACACACACACACACACAAAGGCCTCAGGGAAGAAACCAGCGGGTGGACACAGGCCTTCTGACAGTCAGCAAACCTCACAGGGTGCCTGTTTTGAGCCAGGCTTGATGCCAGCACCCGCTGGGGGTGAGGGGCATATTACCACACACCAGGAGGCAGTTGGGCATGGAGGTCATGGGCACAGTGCCAGATGGGCTTGTGTTTGGGTCTTGGCGCTGGGGAATGCCTCCATATCTCTGAGACTCACTTTCCTCTTTGAGGAATAGGGAAAAAAAAAAATTGCTTCTTCCATCAATGAGGGAACACAGATGGGTGAAGCGCAGATGTACATCGTACCTGTGCCATAGAATATTCTTGTTAAAAGTGGTGAAGGGCTGGGAGAGTGGTGGTTCACACCTGTAATCCCAGCTAATCGAGAGGCCAAGGCAGGAGGATCACTTGAGCCCATGAGTTCAAGACCAACCATATATAATGATATATATAGCAATATAGTGAGACCCTGACTCTACAAAACTAAATAAAATTAGCTGGGCATGGTGGCATGTGCCTGTAGTTCTAGCTACGTGGGAGGCTAGGGTGGGAGGATCTCTTGAGCCCAGGAGTTGGAGGCTGCAGTGAGCTGTGATTGTACCGCTACACTCCAGCCTGGGTGATAGACTGAGACCCTATCTCAAAAAAACAAAACAGATAAGAAGCGGTGAAGACCATGGAGCCCTCTGTGGGAGCTGAGTGGAAAGGCTCAGTCCCTATCTGGGATGGGGGTGGTCAGGGCGGGCTTCCTGGAGGAGGTGATGGAGGGTGGGTAGGATGGAGCACAGAGGATCACAAGGGAGATGGGTAGACAGTTTGGGGAATCCTGACCCCACCTCACTCTCAGGGTGGACTCTATGAGGCGGTGAATGAGGTCTACAAGAACCTCATCCCCATCCTGGAAGCCCACCGTGACTACAAGAAGTTGGCTGCGGTGCACGGCAAACTGCAGGAGGCCTTCACCAAGATCATGCACCAGGTGGGCCCAGGACCCCCTCCCCAGACCCCACCCTCAGCCCCACTCCTCATCCCCAGGGCTCTGCTGACCTTGACCCTTCTCTCCCGACAGAGTTCCGGCTGGGAGGTGAGTCAGCCTCGGTGGACAACCACCTGCCTCTGGGACCCCCGTGATGACTGGCCAGCAGCCATCAGTGAACACCAGGGGGCGCTGGAGGAGCATGGCCGCTGGCCATCGGGGCTGGGGCTGTGGCCACAAGGCACCCACCCTATCACTTCCCTCCCTTCCCCAAAAATGCGCCACCCCCGCCCCCCCGCCCCAGATCTCGAGGGCAGCTTGTGACTCACCCAGCTGGGAGCTCTCCAGAGACACCCCTCCCTCTGCCAGGGCCAGCTTGGTCACTGCAGGGGGGTGGCAGGGTGGCTCTGACTCCCTCATGGTCTCTCTCATCTCTCCCCATCTATCACGTGGCTCTCCCTATCTTGGTATCTCTCTGTCTCTTAGTCTCTGTCTCTCCCTGCGTCCCCAGCTTCCAGCCTCCCCCAGGCTCTCCTCTGCTCCTCATTTCTGGTTAATGTGTCCCCCCGCTCCAGCAGCACTCCCCCCAATCCCGCTGCTTCTCTGCTTAGGTCTATTTTTAGGCATCTCCTAGTTTGGGGAGAATGTTCTGGCCAAAGATGGCAGAAACCCAGAGCCCAGGCAGGCAGGCCGGGTGGGAGCTGGGTGGGGAGGGCAGGTCCTCGTCGCCCCCACCCATCTCCCATCTCTGATCTCTCTCCCCACGGAATGATTCTCACGGGGCAGTGTTAACCAGGACCCTGGGGGCTGAGGGAACTCTGACCTCTGACCTCTCCCATGACATTGTCTCTCTGTCCCCCACACCTCTGACCCCACCATGTCTGCCCCACCCTCCCCGGATCGGCCTTGGTAAGTGAACATCCAGCCA
The DNA here is from genome assembly GCF_000951035.1 of Colobus angolensis palliatus. Lineage (NCBI taxonomy): Eukaryota > Metazoa > Chordata > Mammalia > Primates > Cercopithecidae > Colobus > Colobus angolensis. The sequence continues at coordinate 2,039,984 of NW_012117265.1, forward strand.
TTCCACTTCCTTTCCAGTCATGGGGTGGTGTTTTTGGGGTGGTAGGGAGGGGGTTCCTTCTTCCAAACTTAGGGCTGGGGACAGGAGCAGGGGAATGCCATGGAACAAGGGAACCAGAGCCTCTGTCCTAGAGTGAGAGACAGCCATCCCCTTCCCTCAGTCATCCAAGCATTTATTGGGCACCTACTGTATACCCATTCTTGCGGGCATCAGGGCACGGGAAGGAGAATGTCCTAGAACAAAGGAGTCAGAGCCTCCGTCCTAGAGTGACAGGCAGCCATCCTTCTCCTCAGCCAGCCAAGCATTTATTGGGTACCTACTGTATACCCTGTCCCATGGGCATTAGGGACACACCTGTGAACAATACAGCCCCAGTCCTAACTTCATATTGCAATCCATGCCCTGATGTTCTCAGGACCCCCTGCCTGTGCCCATGCCCGGATGTTCTCGTGGTCCTCACACTCCCATCCTGACATTCGAGACCCCTATCTCTGGGGCAGGCAGACCTCCAGCAGGGGCCTCCCGGACAACCACACCCTTTCTCATAGCTCCAGCGTGTGTTCGGGACGTATTTCCGCGTGGGCTTCTACGGCGCCCGCTTTGGCGACCTGGATGAGCAGGAGTTTGTGTACAAGGAGCCATCGATCACGAAGCTGGCAGAGATCTCACACCGGCTGGAGGCATGTCCTTGGGGTGGGGGGTGGAACGGGGCATGGGGCTGCCTTGGGGCGGGAGGAGGGGCTGTCCCTGGGTGGCCCCGAGTCAGCCCTGTGTCTCCAGGAGTTCTACACGGAGAGATTTGGCGACGACGTGGTTGAGATTATCAAAGACTCTAACCCTGTGGACAAGTCCAAGCTTGACGCACAGAAGGTGGGTCCCCCGACCATTTCCCCAAAATCCTAGATCCACAGAGACTCCAAGTACTGTTTCCTGGGGACCCTCAAATCCTCTTTCTCTGGGAAACCCCAAATCATATTTCACTGGGGGACCCCAAAACCTATTCCTCAGGGGATTCCCAAACATCCAGACATAGGAAGACCTGGAAATGACAAAGTTCCCAGATCCAGGGCTGCCCAGATCCCCTCTCTCCGGCACAGGGCCTGGGCTGTGCGTGCCGCGGCTGTGGGGCCCTCCTCACACCTGACCCTGCGCCCAGGCCTACATCCAGATCACGTATGTGGAACCGTACTTTGATACCTACGAGCTCAAGGACCGGGTGACCTACTTCGACCGCAACTATGGGCTTCGCACATTCCTGTTCTGCACGCCCTTCACGCCGGATGGGCGCGCACACGGGGAGCTGCCCGAGCAACACAAGCGTAAGACGCTGCTCAGCACCGACCACGCCTTCCCCTACATCAAGACTCGCATCCGTGTGTGCCACAGGGAGGAGGTGGGTGGGGACCCTGGGCCTGGAGGGGTGGGGAGGTGAAGGGACAACAGACCCTGGGAGGGGAGGGGAGGAGAGGGGAGGGAAGACACAGAGACCCAGACCCAAGGTGGCCCATGGATCTCAGACACAGAGAGGAGTGGCACAGGGACCCTAGACCAGAACCCCAGGGAGGGGAGGGAAGGAGACTAGACCCAGGGAGACCTGGGAGGCAAGATACAGGGACCCCAGACCCAGCGTGGCCCAGAAATTCCAGACCCAGAAAGAGGAGGCAGAGGGAGCCCAGATCTAGGAAGGCCCAGGGAGGAGAGGTGTGGCCCAGGAAGAGACCCAGGTACCCCAGAACTGGGCTGAGAAGATATGGAGACCCCGAATTCCAATCTCTAAACTGAAACCTCTACCTCCAGACCCAGGAGGACCCAGGGATTCTAGACTCACAAAGGGCAGGCACAGGGACTCCAAATCTAAGAAGGCCCAGGGAGGAGATGCCCAGGGATCCCAGACCCAGAGAGGAGAGGTGTGGACACGCTAGACCCAGAAATTGGCTCATGTACCCCAGAACCAGGTTGGAGACCCCAAACTCCAACTTCCAGTCTCAAACCTCTACCTCCAGACCCAAGGAAGTCTGGAGACCCCAGATGTAAAGCCACTAAACCCCAGGGCACCAGACCCAGCAGACCCAAGGCTGGACCCCCCCCGAGTCAGATCCAGGAAGGACCCCAGATTCTGGTCATTGCCTGGGTTCTCGGACGCCTCTTGCTCCCAGTGGGGTCTGAGCTGCCCCCCACTGGCTTCGATCAGGACCTCCTCAGGCCCCAGCGAGTGCACACCCCTCCCCTCACCCCATAGACGGTGCTGACACCGGTGGAGGTGGCTATCGAGGACATGCAGAAGAAAACACGGGAGCTGGCCTTTGCCACCGAGCAGGACCCACCAGATGCTAAGATGCTACAGATGGTGCTTCAGGGCTCCGTGGGGCCCACCGTGAACCAGGCACGGCTGGTGGAAGGGGGATGCAGGCCGCACGGGGGACTCCAGGTGCCATGCAGGCTGGCTCACCAGTCCCTCTCACCCCACAGGGTCCCCTGGAGGTGGCCCAAGTGTTTTTAGCAGAGATCCCGGAAGACCCCAAGCTCTTCCGGCATCACAACAAATTGCGGCTCTGCTTCAAGGACTTCTGCAAGAAGTAGGCGCAAAACCCCCCAGGAGGGTTCTCGTGCCTGCCTAACCTGCACAGACCTGCTGCTCTCTGCCCACCTGATCTCTGCATGGCTCCCCCATCTGCCCGATTCCCATTAAGTCCACTCTCCCAACCTGACCTCCTATTGCAGGTCTTTGTGCAGGCCTGGCCCCGCCTAACAGATGCCCCCACCCCTAGTCTTGCTTTCAGTCCCGTGTGCGAGTCTCTTAGCATCTCCCACCCTCTGGCCCTCAGATGTGAGGATGCACTGCGGAAAAATAAGGCCCTGATTGGGCCGGACCAGAAGGAGTACCACCGCGAGCTAGAGCGCAACTACTGCCGCCTGCGGGAGGCTCTGCAGCCCCTGCTTACCCAGCGCCTGCCCCAGCTGCTGGCACCCACCCTACCTGGCCTCAGGTGCCTGACCTGCTGCCCCCATCCTAAAGACTACAGAGGGAATGCAGAGGCAGACCAGGACAGATACAGGATAGGGGCTATTGTACACATACACAGCAACACGTTTCCTGGTAGCTTGGACTTTGTTCGACTTTGTTGTTTCTAGTTTTTTTTTGAGAGAGTCTCCCTCTGTCGCCCAGGCTGGAGTGCAGTGGTAAAATCTCAGCTCACTGCAACCTCCACCTCCCAGATTCAAGTGATTCTCCTGCCTCAGCCTCCTGAGTAGCTGGGATTACAGGCATCCGCCACCACACCTGGCTAATTTTTTGTATTTTTAGTAGAGACAGGGTTTCACCATATTGACCAGGCTGGTCTCGAACTCCTGACCTCAGGTGATCCACCCGCTTTGCCCTCCTAAAGTGCTGGGATTATAGCATGAGCTGCTTCAACTTTGCATAAGCGTCTGAATAAGTCATCCAGATGTACAAAGGCAGGGCAGGCTCTGAGCCATCATTTCCCAGATACATGAATTCATCTTTCTGAGCCTCAGTTTCTACATCTGTAAAATGGGGATGATTCATACCTTCCGTGGTGGACTACAAGAGAGAATCTGAGAATCCCACAGCAGGATCAGGGACAGAAGAGACCCCAGAAGGATCCTTGGAGGAAGAGGAAGAGGATGAGGATGTGGGCTGGGAGGTCTATGGAGTTGGGGGCCCCATGGCCATGCTGACCCACCCTCATTCTTTTCTCAGGAACTCCTTGAACAGAGCAAGTTTCCGAAAGGCAGACCTCTGAGCCCACAAGGACCAAAGCTGCACCTAGAGGAACCAGCACCCGGGCCTCAGCTATCTGTGCTGCGAGGGGAGTCTCCCCTGGTGCCCACTGGGCCGTGGGGTGACCACATTGTACTCGGTGCTGGGCCCTTTGCCTCTGTGTCCCCATCTGTATGCACTGATGCTTCCTCCCTTTTTTAATTTAAAATGGTTTTTATAAGCAACCTGTGCCATGTGGTGCGGTCACTAGGGGCTGGGTCACATGCTCATGACATGCTCACAGTCCACTGTCCCACATCCACACATCCCTGCATCATCAGTGGAGACACCAAGAACATACTGGGTGCCAGGGACAGCGTGGTGACAACAGACACAAATTCCTGCCCTTGTGGAGCTGACATTCTAGCAGGGAAGGCAACACACAAATAATGTCACATGCCTGTGGGGAATAATAATACCTGGTCCTTGTTTGTTTGTTTTTAACAGGCTCTCTCAGCCCCCCAGGCTGGAATGCAGTGTCACAATCATAGCTCACTGCAGCCTCAAACTCCGGGGCTCAAGCCTCCTGAGTAGCAGGGATTATAGGCACATGCCACTCTGCCTGGCTTTTCTTTTTTTTTTTTTCATACGGAGTTTCGCCCTGTCACCCAGTCTGCAGTGCAGTGGCGCAATCTCGGTTCACGGCAACCTCCACCTCCCAGATTCAAGTTATTCTCGTACCTCAGCCTCCCGAGTAGCTGGGATTATATATGTGCACCACCATGCCCGGATAGTTTTTGTATTTTTAATAGAGACCGGGTTTCACCATGTTGGCCAGACGGGTCTTGAACTTCTGACCGCAGGTGATCCACCTGCCTCAGCCTCCCAGAGTGCTGGGATTACAGGTGTGAGCCATTTCTCGGCCCAGGTGGTTTTTTCTAATTTTGTTTTTTGTAGACATGGGGCCTTGTCATATTGCCAAAGCTGGTCTCCAACTCCTTGGCTCAAATAATCCGCCCACCTTGGCCTCCCAAAGTGCTGCGATTACAGGCATGAGCCACTGCGCCTGGCCTAATTTTTTTTCACTTAAAAATTTTTTTGGTAGAGACAGGGTCTTGCTACATTGCCCAGGCTGGTCTCGAACTCCTGAGCTCAAGCAGTCCTCCTGCCTCGGCCTCCCTAAGTGCTGAGATTACAGGTGTGAGCCACCTCACCGGCCTAATAATATTTATTAAGCCCTTGCTGAGTGGCTGGCTGTGTACTAAAGGGCTCCCAGAAAGATCTCTGCAGAAGTAGGACACTCCATTTATGAGACTTTTTAACCCGAGGGACCTCCTTCCTAATGGTTAGGCCCCACCCCAATGGTTACTGAATCTTCTCAACACTCCTATCAGGTAGCTAACATGATCATCACCATTTTACAGATGGGCAAACTGAGGCACAGAGCAGCAAGCTTGGTGGGTCTGGGATGGGAGTCCAGGTCTGGCTGGCTCCGGCGCCCAGGCCTGTGCAGCCTCTCCTCTCGCGCGGCAGTCACGCCACCGTGTGCCAGGCTTGCGCTGGGCCGCGTCCAGCCCTGGGCCTCCTGGGGGAAGGGTGACCTCCCGCCGCCGCGCCCCTCCGCGCGCCCTCCCCGAGCTGGGCCCCGGCCAGCTCCACCCCCTCCCGCCGCCTAGCCGTTCCGCCCCCCGCAGCGGCCCATGGACAGCCGGCGGTGGGGGGAGGCCGGCGGTGGGGGGACCCTGCTTTGGGGACTTAGGGAGGAAGGAAGGACGAGGCCGGACACCCCGGCGCGCGCACACACACCTGCTGTCCAGGTGAGATCCAGTCTCCAACCAGCGTCTCTGCATCCCCACCCCCCACCGCGGCCCGGGCGCCCGGGCGGCGGGAGGGGGCGGGGCCGACTGGAGGGGCGGGGCCAGCAGAAGGGGCGTGGTGCGGGCGGAGCCACCTCCGAGGGCCGGGCGCCCAGGCGGCGGCGCGCTCGAGGACGCTCGGGCGGCTGGACGCAGGGAAGGCAGCGGTCGGAGCGCGCAAGGCGAGTAGGACCTGGGGCTGGGTAGGGGTTCCAGTCCGGTTCGGGGATCGAGTGTGCACCGCCCCCCCACCTACTACCCTATCCCCCCGCCTCCAACCCCGGGACACGACCTCGCTGGTCTCAACGAGCCGCTGCCTCCAACTCCACCTTCTGTGCCCAAACTTTCCAGACTTGGAGTGTCTCTGTTCCCGCGTCCCTGCTCCCTCCCCGTCTATGACCCCATACCCCCATCGATGCCTCCCAGTACCCCCATCGATTCCTCGTGCCCGGCCCGTCTCCCCTGTCCTGGCTCCCCTCTGCCTCCTCTCCCCTGTCTCTGTCCCTCTTTCCTCCTCTGCTCCCCTCCCGGCCCTGCCCCCTCCCCGCACTGTCCCCCCTCACCCTCCTCCGCGGCCATGCCCCAGGCGGCGGGAAGGCGGCCGGGCGTCCGGCCGGGCTGGGCCGGCGTGGGGAGCGGCAGCTGTTTGCCATTAGCCCGGGATCCCACAGGCCCCGCCCCCTCCCTGCACGGGGCGGGGTCCTTCTCGCCCCCCACCCCGAGTTTAGGGCTGAAAGACCTTCCCGCCACCTCCAAGATGTGCAGGCCGGTCTTGAGTGGTGGGTTGGGGAGACCCGCGCCCCTTCCCTGAGCTCCCTACCTGTCCCCTCTTGTAGGCTGCAGTCTCTCCATCTGTGTCTTATCCTGTCGCCCCTTCTCCACTTCCCAGGGGTCCCATAGCGAGAGAAGGGTTTCAGCCACAGTCATCCATCTCCCCCACCACACCCCCTCATCTCCTTTCTCTTCCCCTTAGTCGGGAGTCGCTGGTCCTGATCGAGGGTGGTCAGATGACTGAGGACCCTCAGACCTCAGTCTCCATATCTGGGAAACGGGTAGAGAGATCTGGTGTGGAGTCTGGGGGTGGTGACTTGGTGGACATTGGCGGGATCCACCAGGCTTAGGTTCATGTTCAGGCCCAGCTACTTCCCCGTGGCCGCAAGGATCCTAGGCAAGCCACTGTACCTTTCTGTGCCCTCTGCATCCCCTGTCTGTGAAACGGGATGATAACTGCCCATCTTATGGAATTGTCACCACAGTTAAAACAGTTGATATTAGGCTGGGTGCGGTGGCTCATGCCTGTAATCCCAGCACTTTGGGAGGCCGAGGCGGGCGGATCATCTGAGGTCAGGAGTTCGAGACCAGCCTGACCAACATGGAGAAACCCCATCTCTACCAAAAATACAAAATTAGCCAGATATGGTGGCGCATGCCTGTAATCCCGGCTACTCAGGAGGCTGAGGCAGGAGAATCGCTTGAACCTGGGAGCCGGAGGTTGCGGTGAGCCAATATCATGCCATTGCACTCCAGCCTGGGCAACAAGAGCAAAACTCCGTCTCAGGAATAAAAAAAAAAAAAAAAGAGTTGGTATTATTATTACTGTTACTATACTCTTTGCCTGGCAGCATACTCACTCCCCTGCCCCCCTCTCCCCCGGACTATTCCAATCCTGCTCTACTCCTGCTTGCTGCCTGTATCTCCATCTCTCTTTGGTGGCCAGAAAATATTTTCAGTCAACTTCCTGTTGCTCAGGGGCGAGTCTCCAGGCAAATGGAAAACCAAATTTCCTGCAATTGGTGACCATGTATTCCAGGTGTTGAAAGACAGAGAAGCGAAGACAGAAACGTGGAAAGACAGAGAGAAAGACACGGAGAGAGACGCAGGACAGAGACGTGGAGAGAGACACAGAGAGACAGAGACGTGGAGAGAGACACAGAGAGACAGAGACGTGAAGAGACACAGAGAGACTTGGAGAGAGACAAAGCAAGACAGGACGGGAGAACAAGGACAAGCTCAGGTGCCCCGGAGCCCCAGCCCTGCCTTCATGCCCAGCAGGTGCCCTACCTGGCCCATCCTCCCAAGGTACCTGCTGCCCCCGCACTCAAAGGCCAGAAATGATTAACTAATGGTGAGATGGGCTGGGGCCTCTGCAGCATGATGGCTGGAGGTCAGATAACAAAAAGGACCGGCCAAGTTCAGACGGTTTATACTGGGGACAAAAGAGCCCTGGCCAGCCTCCAGGGCTGAGGGGGGTTTAATGAGAGGCTCTGATTGTCCCTCCCTTTTGCAGCCTCTAGGCGCCCCGTCTTACTTCCTCCCCTCCACCCCCAGGACTTCCTGGGCCTCCACCCGGCCCTCTATCCCTACTGCGCCCCTAAGCCCGGACGCATCCTAGGCGGGCAGGAAGTTCTGTGTAGCCCGGCAGTGAAACTGTTTATTTTTAGAGAAAATTGTTTCCATAAAGGGGAAAGGCTTCACTCCTAGCTGCCTCCCCAACTTTCCCTACCCCTTCCCCCCGACCTAGTCCAGGCCTGACCCAGCTCTCAGCTTTGGGGTCACTGGGGGTCCCCTTCACCATGCCTTGCTTCTCTTTGTTCCCCCCCATCTCTGTCTCCTCAGATCCTTGCAGGAAGACGAGGTTCCCGTGTTCCCCAACCCCTTAGCGCCTCAACCCCCATCCTTCCCTGTGGCCAGCTCCAGGCCTGGGCTGAGGGGAGGGGGTGCAGGAAGGGTGGGGCCTGTTGGGCTTGGGGCCCCCCAGCCCCAGAGCTATGTGGAGGCCGGGCTGTGGGAACAGCTGGAGCCTGTCCAGGGGCTGGACAGATGTTCATGCAGGCAGTGAGGTTTGGTTTCTTTGTTCCAGACCTGCGGTGTGGGGGGAAGCCCTTCCACAGCCAGGCCGGGTGTGCGTCTATGAGTGGGTCCCAGACCTGGGTGGGGGGTTGGGTGAGCCAGCTGTGGAGGGGACTGGCCCCATCTCCTTCCCTCCCCCTACAGACTCCTAACTCCTGGCGCCATGGTTCCCTTTCCCCAGGTAAGCCTCAGTCAGTGCTGCAGGCAGTCTGACTCGCAGTCCCTCAAGTGACTTCCAAGGAGCATCTGCAGACAAGAAGATGGCCCAAGTCCTGCACGTGCCTGCCCCCTTCCCAGGTCAGGGGACTCAGGGAAGAGGGCCCTGCCCTGGGGAGCTTCAGTTCTGGAGGCCTGAGGGGCCGAGGACTCTGCCCTGGGGACTTTGAGGGTGGGACGCAGCCCAACAATTAAAGGTCTGAGGGAGGAGGCAGAGTCCTGCCCCGGGTGTCTGATGGGGAGGCACAGCCCTGCACTGGGAGGGTCTGAGAGCAGACACGGTTGAGTACCAGCTGGGCTCCCATCTCTTGGGCAAATAAAGCCCAACTCTCCTCAGGCATCAGTCTTCACCCTGAGTATGGGGACAAGAGGATTCAAAGGTCCTGGTGTTTCTCCCACCCCCAGGGACCCCTGGCCCGGCCTCCCCGCCTGCCTTCCCTGCCAAGGACCCTGATCCACCCTACTCTGTGGAGACCCCCTATGGCTACCGCCTGGACCTGGACTTCCTCAAGTACGTGGACGACATCGAGAAGGGCCACACGCTGCGACGCGTGGCGGTGCAGCGCCGCCCCCGCCTGAGCTCGCTGCCCCGTGGCCCTGGCTCCTGGTGGACGTCCACTGAGTCGCTGTGCTCCAATGCCAGTGGGGACAGCCGCCACTCAGCCTATTCCTACTGCGGCCGTGGCTTCTATCCTCAGTATGGTGCTCTGGAGACCCGCGGTGGCTTCAATCCGCGGGTGGAGCGCACACTGCTGGACGCCCGTCGCCGTCTCGAGGACCAGGCGGCCACACCCGCCGGCCTGGGCTCCCTGACCCCCAGTGCGGCCGGCTCGACAGCCTCCTTGGTGGGTGTGGGGTTGCCACCCCCGACGCCACGGAGTTCGGGACTGTCCACGCCGGTGCCTCCCAGTGCCGGGCACCTGGCCCACGTGCGAGAGCAGATGGCGGGTGCCCTGCGGAAGCTACGGCAGCTGGAGGAGCAGGTGAAGCTGATCCCCGTGCTCCAGGTGAAGCTCTCGGTGCTCCAGGAGGAAAAGCGGCAGCTCACAGTGCAACTTAAAAGCCAGAAGTTCCTGGGCCACCCCACAGCGGGCCGGGGCCGCAGCGAGCTCTGCCTGGACCTCCCCGATCCCCCAGAGGACCCAGTGGCACTTGAGACCCGGAGTGTGGGCACCTGGGTCCGAGAACGGGACTTGGGCATGCCCGATGGGGAGGCTGCCCTCACCGCCAAGGTCGCTGTGCTGGAGACCCAGCTCAAGAAGGCACTGCAGGAGCTGCAGGCAGCTCAGGCCCGGCAGGCCGACCCCCAGCCCCAGGCCTGGCCACCGCCAGACAGCCCGGTTCGCGTGGATACCGTCCGGGTGGTAGAAGGGCCACGGGAGGTGGAGGTGGTGGCCAGCACAGCCGCTGGCACCCCTGCACAGCGGGCCCAGAGCCTGGAGCCTTACGGGGCAGGGCTGAGGGCCCTGGCAATGCCTGGTGGGCCTGAGAGCCCACCTGTGTTCCGCAGCCAGGAGGTGGTGGAGACGATGTGCCCAGTGCCCGCGGCGGCTGCCAGCAACGTTCATATGGTGAAGAAGATTAGCATCACAGAGCGCAGCTGTGATGGAACAGCAGGTAAGCGGTCGCAGGCGGGGAGAATGGCTGGGGGTAGGGGGGCCCTCTTTCTTCCCATGGCTCATCCTGGACCCTCAGAATGCCAGGATCCAGGCGGGGTGCCGTGGCACATGCCTGTAATCCCAGCACTTTGGGAGGCTGAGGCAGGCCTCTTGAGGTCAGGAGTTCAAGACCAGCCTGGCCAATGTGGTGAAACCTCATCTCTACTAAAAATACAAAAATTAGCCAGGTGTGGTGGCACGCACCTGAAACCTCAGCTACTCAGGAGGCTGAGGCAGGAGAATCGCTTGAACCAGGGAAGCAGAGGTTGCAGTGCCTGTAGACCCAGCTACTTGGAGGCTAAGGCGGGAGGATTATTTGAGCCTAGGAGGTCAAGGCTGCAATGAGCCGTGATTGCACCACTGCACTCCAGCTTGGGCAACAGAGCGAGACTCTATCTCTTAATAACAACAACAAGAGATTTGTGCACCTGGATCCAGCCATGCCTGAAGCTGTCATCAGTTACATAACAACACATTTCCTTTTCACTGCTTAAACTGGTCCAAGATTGATTCCTGCCACTTACTGAATAAACAGGGAGGATTTCTGCCTGGTAAACCAACAGCCTTGGGGAACTTTCCCCCAAATACCTCCCGCTTTCTGGATACTGACAAAGTGGCAGTCACCTAATTTCTCTGCATGGTTGCTACAGCCCTGAGGTTGGCTGCACAATTCTCCCCCTTTTGTGGATGACAAGACAGAGACTCTCTAAGAGTTGGAGTGATGTGTCTGGTGGAAGAAAATTAACGAGTGCCTCGTTAATTTTTTTTTATTTTTCGTAGAGACAAAGTCTCATTATGTTGCCCAGGCTGGTCTCAAACTTCTGGGCTCAAGTGATCCTCCTGTCTTGGCCCCCCAGAGTGCAGGGATGACAAGCATGAGCCACCATGCTGGCCTCAGTGCTCAGGTATCATCAGGAATCTAACCTGATGCCTTTCTTTTTTTGTTTACCCTGGGAGCTTCTCTTTCAGGCAGGCAAGGGAAGGTGACCTCACTGCTCCAAGCATCTGGCTGTTCCCTTTAGTGGAGAGGGAGCTCCTTAGTCCAGAGAGCACCAGTAAAAATCCCAGAGGGGGCCCTCATTGGCTGGCCTGGGTCATGTGTCCATTGCTGAGCCAATCATAGTGCGGCGTCCCTGTCTGCCTAGCCATGGACACTGGGGGTAGGGGAGCCCCTCCCAAGCCCTGTGGCCTTTGAGGGAGGAAGGGGGTGCTTCCCAGAGGAAGTACTGAGTCCTGATGCCAGGAAAGGGGATGCCGGCTGTGCAGAATGTCAGCTGCCGGGTTGTCCTGAGGTCCCTGGGAGAAGCCATCCAAATGATTCATCATAATGACAGCTGGGCCGGGCGCGGTGGCTCATGCCTGTAATCCCACACTTTGGGAGGCCGAGGCAGGCGGATGGCTTGAGGCCAGGAGTTCAAGACCAGCCTGGCCAACACAGTGAAACCCTGTCTCTACTAAAAATAACAAAAATCAGCCGGGCACGGTGGCACGCACCTGTAGTCCCTGCTACTCCGGAGGCTGAGGCAGGAGAATCGCTTGAACCCGGGAGGCGGAGGTTGCAGTGAGCCAAGATCACACCACTGTCCTCCAGCCTGGGCAACAGAGTGCAACTGTATCTCAAAATAATTAATAATAATAATGACAGCTGGCCAGGCACGGTGGCTCATGCCTGTAATCGCAGCACTTTGGGAGGCAGAGGCAGGCAGATCACTTGAGGCCAGGAGTTCAAGACCACCCTGGCCAACATGGTGAAACCCTGTCTCTACTAAAAATACAAAAATTAGCCAGGCGTGTTGGCGGGTGCCTGTAATCCCAGCTGCTTCGGAGACTAAAGCACAAGAATCGCTTGAACCTGGGAGCTGGAGGTTGCAGTGAGCTGAGATCATGCCACTGCACTCCAGCCTGGACGACAGAGTGAAACTGTGTCTCAAAAATAATAATAATAATAATAATAATGATAATGACAGCTGTTCTTCTTGAAACATAGTCGGGGAGGCTCTGCCAGGTGGGTTCAAACTCATGCCGTGTGATACTGGGTGAGCAATGTCACCTCTCTAGCCCTAAACATCCCTATCTGTGAAGTGGTGTGATAATGCTCTCCGTCTCTAGAGAGGTGGAGAATTTATGAATTAATGCACACGGTTAAGTACTGGTTGCGGCTTCTGCTGATAATGTTCTGGTCAGCCCTGTTTATACCTGGGGAAACTGAGGCTTGAGGAGATTCATTTGTCCTGTGTCACACAGCCAGGAAGTGGCTCAACTGAGCCAGTATCTAAACCCAGGACATCAAGCCTATCATCCTAGCACTTTGGGAGGCTGAGGTGGGTGGATCACCTGAGCTCAGGGGTTCAAGACCAGCCTGGCCAATATGGTGAAACCCCGTCACTACTAAAAATACAAAAATAAGCTGGGCGTGGTGGCACACTCCTATAGTCCTAGCTACTCGGGAGGTTAAAGGAGGAGAATTGCTTGAACCTAGGAGGCGGAAGTTGCATTGAGCCAACATCGCGCCACTGCACTGCAGCCTGGATGATAGTGAGACTCTATCTCAAAAAACAGAAAAAGAAAAAAAGTAAAAATAAATAAACCCAGGACAGCTTGAATCTGCCACAGAGCTCAAAGGTAGGGCCCAAGTTCTCATCCCAGCCTCGGATATCAGGTGGCCAGAGCCCCTACCGACAGACCAGAGGGCACAGGCTGGAGGGCAGGGACCCAGCTGTGTTTTCTCGCTGGCCTGTGTTGTTCCTGGCCGGCTCTGGACACCACCGCCTGTTCTATGTCTATCCCAAACACCCAACCCTAAGGCTCTGGCCCCCTGCCAGAGGCCCCGCCTGGCTCAGCCTCGGAATCTCTTGAGAGGCAACCACCATTCCGGACGTGCCTCCCAGAGCAGCTGGGAGGCCTTCTGCCTGCAGGACAAGCAGATATAGCGATGTCCACCTTTGCATGCAAGCTGCTGCCCTCAAAGTTCTTCCTGGAGTCTCATTTTATTCCCTTTTGCTGCAGGCAGCCCCAATCTCTGCCTTGCTTGGGCTGAGCTGGAATGTCTTAATTCATTTCTATATCTTCCTTTTTTTTTTTTTTTTTTTTTTTTTTTTGACGGAGTCTTGTTCTGTCGCCCAGGCTGGAGTGCAGCGATGCAATCTCGGCTCACTGCAACCTCAGCCTCCCAAGTAGCTGGGATTACAGGCGGGCACCACCATAACTGACTAATTTTTGTATTTTTAGTAGAGATGGGGTTTCACCATGTTGGTCAAGCTGGTCTCAAACTCTTGACCTCAGGTGATCCAACTGACTCGGCCTTTGAGCATGATTTAATCTCTCTGTGCCTCAGTTTCCTCATTTGCACATTGGGGGTCCTGACGGCACAGTATCTCTGGAATAATGTGAGGCTTTAATATGTCAGTTTGGCCAGGCACAGTGGCTTATGCCTATAATCCTAGAGCTTTGGGAGGCCAAGGCAGGAGGATTGCTTGAGGCCAGTGGGTCGAGGCTACGGTGAGTTGTGACCATATAACTGCACTCCAGCCTGGGCAAGACCAATCTTGTGGGCGGGAGTAGGGGGGAGAGAATCAGTTCATGCCAAGTGTTTATCATGGTACCAGGCGTGTGTTGATACTTGGTGCTGAAGGTCAGCTCTTGGCTCTATAGCCTCTTAAAGGAGCATCTTTTTATCTTTTTTTTTTTTTTTGAGATGGAGTCTTGCACTGCCGCCCGGGCTGGTGTGCAATGGCTCTATCTCAGCTCACTGCAACCTCCGCCTCTCGGGTTCAAAAGATTCTCCTTGTCTCCGCCTCCCAAGGAGCTGGGATTATAGGCGCCCGCCACCACACCCAGCTAATTTTTGTGTACTTTTAGTAGAGATGGGGTTTCACTATATTGGCCAGGCTGGTCTTGAACTCCTGACCTCGTGATCTGCCGGCCTCGGCCTCCCAGAGTGCTGGGATTACAGGCGTGAGCCACCACACCCGGCCTCCAAGGAGCCTCTTTGAACAAAGACGTGAAAGGAAAGAAGTCACCAAAAGAGGTGGAAAAAATAATGGTCCAGGGAGGAGCACAGCAGGGACAAAGGCCGTGAGATAAGCAGAGGCTCGGGCTTATCAAGGGGTTGAACAAACTGGAATGAGCTACTGCACCCAGCCTAAATTAAAAAAAACAAACTTATTTTGGGCCAGGTGCGGTGGCTCACGCCTGTAATCCCTGCACTTTGGGAGGCCGAGGTGGGCAGATCACCTGAGGTCAGGAGCTCAACACCAGCCTGGACAACATGGCAAAACCCCGTCTCTACTAAAAATACAAAAATTAGCCAGGCGTGGTGGCACACACCTGTAATCCTAGCTACTTGGGAAGCTGAGAAAGGAGGATCACTTGAACTGGGGAGGTGCAAATTGCAGTGAACTGAGATCGCATCGCTGCACTCCAGCCTGGATGGCAGAGTGAGACTGAGACTCCATCTCAAAAAAAAAAAAAAAATTTTTATTTTGGCCTTCAGGAGTCCAAAACTGAGTTCATCTCATTCCTTAGCTCCTGACAACCATCCACATTCCTTAGCTCCTGACAACCATCCACATTAGCCTGTGCAGACCACTTCTCTTGTATTATTATTTTTTCACCTTCAACCTCCACCTTCACCCTTCAATGCTAAAGGTCAGTAAATATTTTCACTTTGGCGGGTCATACAGTCTCTATTGCATTGATTCAACTCTACCTCAGTTCTTTTTTCCTCCCCACTTTATTTTTATTCCTTTTATCCTTTTTGTTGAGATGAGGTCTCACTATGTTGCCCAGGCTGGCTTCAAACTCGGGAACTGAAGTGATCCTTCCACGTCAGCCTCCTGAGTAACTGGGATTACAGGCGTGTGCCACTATGCCCAACTTTTTCTGGTTTTACTGACGTATACTTAATATGCCCAAAAAATGCACATATTTGAGTTTGGTGCCTCAGTGCCTTCATTTTGCAGTTGCAAAAGCAGCCATAGACAATATGGAAATGAACGAACATGGCCGCATTCCAATAAAACTTTATTTACAGACCCTGAAATTTCTATTTCACATACTTTTCATGAGTCCCAAATTAAATTCTTCTTTCCCATCCATTTAAAAATGTAAAAACAGCACCTACAGACTGAAGCTCACCACCCTTCGCTCTCCACCATCAGTGCCACCCCCACCCCATCTAATACCATTCCTTACAATCCACCTTCCAGAAACTTATTTAGACATTTGAGTGTCCTTGAAAAATATGCCTTGTGCGTGCTTCATTTCCTTAAATGGTGGTGTGCTTCAGAAAAACAAAAATCTCTTTCTGTTTCTTATTTTTTCCTCTCCTTACGCTATTTTTGAACTCTCCACACTGATGTTTGTAAATCTAGTTTGTCACTTTTTATTTTCTTTTTTTCTTCCTTTTTTTTTTTTTTTTTTTTTTTTTTGAGACAGAATCTCGCTCTGGAGCCCAGGGTGGAGTGCAGTGGCGTGATCTCTGCTCACTGCAACCTCCGCCTCCCAGGTTCGAGCAATTCTCCTGCCTCAGCCTCCCAAGTAGCTGGGACTATAGACATGCATCACCACGCCTGGCTAATTTTTATATTTTTAGTAGAGACGGGGTTTTCACCACGTTGGCCAGGTTGGTCTCGAACTCCTGACTTCATGATCTGCCCACCTTGGCCTCCCAAAGTTCTGGGATTACAGGCGTGAGCCACTGCACCCACCTACCCTCTTCTCTAATCCCCCCACAGCGGGTATCTGGTTACTTCTAATTTCCGGCCACCACAAACAATGCTGGAGTCATCGTCACACATCCCCTCCTGTGGGACTGCCCATTCCTAGAGGATTTGCAACTTCACTCCAAGTCCTGTCTGATCCTTTCCAAAAAAGGCTCTCCCTGTCTGCATTCCTAACACCGTGCTCCGGTACAAGGTGTCCATTTTCTCATATCCTCACCAACATATGGCTTTATCTGTCTTTCTAATTTTTCTTCCTTTCTTTTTTTTTTTTGAGACAGAGTCTCACTCTGTCGCCCGGGCTGGAGTGCAGTGACCGGATCTCAGCTCACTGCAAGCTCCGCCTCCCAGGTTTACGCCATTTCTCCTGCCTCAGCCTCCCGAGTAGCTGGGACTACAGGCACCCGCCACCACTCCCGGCTAGTTTTTTGTATTTTTAGTAGAGACAGGGTTTCACCATGTTAGCCAGGATGGTCTCGATCTCTGACCTCGTGATCCGCCTGTCTCGGCCTCCCAAAGTGCTGGGGTTACAGGCGTGAGCCACTGCACCCGCCCCTGGAGGAATTTTTAAAAGAATCTTAACGGGGCACATTGACTCAACACCTGTGATCTCAGCACTTTGGTGGGAAAATTGCTTTGAGTCCAGGAGTTCAGGGCCAGCCTAGGCAACATAGTAAGACCCCCATCTCTACAAAAAATATAAAAATTGGCCGGGCACGGTGGCTCATACCTGTAATCCCAGCACTTTGGGAGGCCAGAGTGGGCAGATCACGAGGTCAGGAGTTCGAGACCAACCTGGCCAACATAGTGACACTCCATCTCTAATAAAAATACAAAAAAATTAGCTGGGCATGGTGGTGGGCACCTGCTACTACTCAGGAGGCTGAGGCAGGAGAATCGCTTGAACCCGGGAGGCGGAGGTTGTAGTGAGCCGAGATGGCCCCACTCCACTCCAGCCTGGGGTGACAATGCAAGACTCTGTCTCAAAAAAAGAAAAAATTAGCCAGGTATGGTGGTGCATGCCTGTAGTCCCAGCTACTCGGGAGGCTGAAGTGGGAGGATCACTTGAGCCCAGGAGTTCAAAGCTGGAGTGAGCTGTGATCATGCCGCTGCACTCCAGCCTGGACAGCAGAGTGAGACCCTGTCACTGAATGAATGAATGAATGAATGAATGAATCTTTCCCCTTCCTGAGTCCCTGATACTCTGCTACGTTATTTCCCTTTAGCTTTGTAGTTGTACTTTGATCTTAATTCTTCACAGTTTGTTTCTTGTGTATGGTGTGAGACAGGGATCCAGCTTGGCTCTTCTCATGTAAAGTAAGCTGCTTCTCCCAAAACCACACCACAGAATCCACCATCTCCCACTGGCTTGTGGAAACCCCCTCTATCTTACCCTCAGTGCCCAGAGATTGGAGCCTGTGCTGGGCTGTCTTCTCTCTCCCATTGGTCCATTAGTTAATGCAAAAATGCCCTTCTGTTCTCATGGTTGTGACTTTGAAGTATGTTTAACTCTCTCACAGACCAACTACTCCATCTTTGTTCTTTTTCTGTAGAATTGTCCTAGCTCATCAATGGACTTCAGTTCTTTTGTGTGAATTTTAGTATCAGTTGGCCCCATTCCCCAGTGGGATAACAATAATAAGTATGATCAATTTTATTATTACTTGTTGTTGTTATTTTAGCATTCTGTGTCTAACCTTGAATTCTTTAGACTGGAAGGAGCCATCCCAGGTTTTGAAGTCACTGCCTGCTTTTCTGTTGGGGCAAAATGGGCTTTGGTTCTGCTCTAGTTTGTTTGGATTTATTTTTTTCACTTTTTTTTTTTTTTTTGAGACAGAATCTTACTCTGTTGCCCAGGCTGGAGTGCAGTGGCATAATCTCGGCTCAATGCAATCTCTGCCTCCTGGGTTCAAGCGATTCTCCTTCCTCAGCCTCCCAAGTACCTGGGACTACAGGTGCATGCCACCACGCCTGGCTAATTTTTATATTTTTAGTAGAGACGGGGTTTCACCATGTTGGCCAGGCTGGTCTCAAACTCCCGACCTCAGGTGATCCGCAACCTCAGGTGATCCACCCACCTCGGCCTCCCAAAGTGCTGGGATTACAGGTGTGAGCTACCACGCCCGGCCCTATCTTTCTAAATTTTTTATCCATCTGATAGCTGCTACATAATGGTATCTCCTCATTGTTTTGTTTTTTGAGACAGGGTCTCACTGTGTCACCCAGGCTGGAGTGCAGTGGCACGGTCACAGTTCACTGCAGCCTCAACCTCTCAGGCTCACGTGATCCTTCTACTTCAGCCTCCCGAGTAGCTAGGACTAAAGGCATGTGCCACCACATTCAGGTAATTTTTTGTAGAGATGGGGTCTTGCTCTGTTGCTCAGGTTGGTCTTGAATTCGAGGGCTGAAGTGTTCCATCTCAGCCTCCCCAAGTCCTGGGATTGTCGATGCGAGCCTCGGAATTCAGCCCTCCTTATTGTTTTCATTGGCATAGCTCTGATAGGCAGTGAGAGATATGGCTTCTCTGTGTGTGCCTAATAAGGTTCCTCTGTAAGTCAATTACTTCTTGTAGCCTTTCTCCATTTTTTCTCTGAGCAGTTTTTAGAAGTTCCTGGTATCTTCCAGAGTCAAAACTGGCAAACTACGGCCTATGGGCCAGATACAGCCCAAAATCTGTTTTTCTACAACCCACAGCTAAGAATGATTTTTTTACGTTTTTTTTTTAAATGGTTGAACGATTTAAAAAGCATATTTTGGGCCAAGTACAGTGGCTCATGCCTGTAATCCCAGCACTTTGGGAGGCCGAGGCCAAAGGATCACTTTAGGCCAAGAGTTTGAGACCAGCCTGGGCAATATAGTGACACCACGTCTCTACAAAAAAAGTAAAAAAATTAGTTTGGCATGGTGGCCTGCAGCTGTAGGCCCAGCTACTCGGGAGGGTGAGGCAGAAGGATTCCTTGAGCCCAGGAATTTTATGGTTGTGGAGATGGGGTTCCACCATGTTGCCCAGGCTGGTTTCAAACTCCTGGGCTGAAGCGATCTACCTGCCTCGGCCTCCTAAAGTGCTGGGATTACAGGCATGAGCCACCATGCCCAGCAAGCGCAGGATTTTGAGGCTGCAGCAAGCTATGATTGGACTCGAGCCTGGGCAACAGAAGTTGCCTGAAGTAGACTGGGCATGGTGGCTCATCTGAGGTCAGGAGGTGGAGACCACCCTGGCCAACATGGTGAAACTCGTCTCTACAACAATACAAAAATTAGCCGGCCATGATGGCGGGTGCCTGTAATCCCAGCTTCTCGGAAGGCTGAGGCAAGAGAATCGCCTGAACTTGGGAGGTGGAGGTTGCAGTGAGCTGAGATCACGCCATTGCACTCCAGCCTGGGCAATAAGAGTGAGGCTTCGTTTAAAAAAAAAAAAAAAAGGTGCCTGAAGTCACTGCTTGCTTCTCTGTTGGCGCAGAATGGGCTTTGGGTGCTGCTCTGGTTTATTTTTTGATTTTTTCACATTAAAAAAAAAAAATAGACACAGAGGCTCACCCTGTCTCAAAACAAATATTTCTTGACATGAACAAGATAATGTGAAACTCACGCTTATTGGATACAGCCACGCGGAAGCGTTTACATACTGTCTGTGGCTGGTTTTGTATTAGAACTATGCCACAGTTGAGCAGTTGCAACCAAGTCCTTGTGTTTGACGTAACCAAAAATGTTTGCTATCTAGCCCTTCCCAGAAAGTTTGTTGACCCTGTTCTAGAAGATTATCCCTTGCCAATTTTTGCCTGTGCCAATCTCCCGCACTCCCCCACCGCACCCATGAGGATCTTAGAGGTCTTCATTTTTGTTTTTGTTTTTGTTTTTGAGACGGAGTCTTGCTCTGTCATCCGGGCTGGAGTGCCGTGGCACGATCTCAGCTCACTGCAACCTCCGCCTCCCTGGTTCAAGCAATTCTGCCTCATCCTCCCAGGTAGCTGGGATTACAGGTGCCTGCCACCATACCCAGCTAACTTTTGTATTATCAGTAGAGACTGGGTTTCACCATGTTGGCCAGGCTGATCTCAAACTCCTGACCTCAAGTGATCTGCCCACCTTGGCCTCCCAAAGTGCTGGAATTACAGGTGTAAGCCACCGCGCCTGGCCACAAGTTTTCGTTTTGAATATAGTTAAAACCATTATTGTGCTTGGAGGAATTATTTTTTTTTTTGAGACGGAGTCTCGCTCTGTCCCCCAGGCTGGAGTGCAGTGGCGTGATCTTGGCTCACCGCAAGCTCCGCCTCCAAGGTTCACGCCATTCTCCTGCCTCAGCCTCCCGAGTAGCTGGGACTACAGGCACCCGCCACCACT
>NW_012117265.1:2060395-2070815 GCF_000951035.1 Colobus angolensis palliatus
GAGAATGGCATAAACCCGGGAGGCGGAGCTTGCAGTGAGCTGAGATCTGGCCACTGCACTCCAGCCTGGGCGACAGAGCGAGACTCAGTCTCAACAACAACAAAAAAAATAATGATAATAATAATAATAATAATAATAAATCTTGGCAACTCTAGGGACCTCCTGTGAATGGAATCATGCAGTGTTTTTGTCCCTTTTGCATCTGGCTTCTTTCACTTAGCATAACATTGCTCCACCTCATTTTTTGGCTCTCCCAGGATTTTTTTTTTTTTTTTGGAGACAGAGTCCCGCTCTATCCCCCAAGCTGGAGTACAGTGGCATGATCTCGGCTCACTGCAACCTCCACCTCTCAGGTTCAAGCGATTCTTCTGCCTCAGCCTCCCAAGTAGCTGGGATTACAAATGTCCACCACCATGCCTGGCTAAGTTTTGTATTTTTAGTAGAGATGGGGTTTTGCCGTGTTGGCCACCCTGGTCTCTTAACTCCTGACTTCAAGTGATCCACCCGCCTCAGCCTCCCAAAGTGCTGGGATTACAAGCGTGAGCTACCGCGCCCGGCCTCTCCCAGGATTTCAATTTAGGCGCCCTGCACTTTGGGCAGAGATTGACATTGTGAATCTGTCTCCTGGCCACGCAGTATGTTTGTTTATTTCATGTGAATTTATTGCCAAGTTTAAAAAGAAAAATCAAGAGACTGACATAGCAACTGGCGTTTGCTCTCGCTCGGTTCCCTGCTTATGAGTTCAAGCCCTGGCTCTGGCATGGTTTTTATGTTTTATGTGGTCTGAGCTGGCCACACCCTGGTCTGGGGATGCTGTTGGCCATGCTGATGACCAAGTGTCTCATGCAACCAGCCCTGTCTATGTTACTCTTTGCCTGTGTCCAGCATTTGGTCACCGTTCTGTACTAAAGTTGAATGTTGCCTGTGGGCCTCATTAAGTCACTGTAGATGGCAAAAAAAATTTAAGGCTGGGCATAGTGGCTCACGCCTATAATCCCAGCTATGCGACAGGCTGAGGTGGGAGGATCCCTTGAGCTCTGGAGTTCAAGAGCAGCCTGGATAATATAACAAGACCCTGTCACAAAGAAAAAGAAAAAAAAAAACCAACAACCTTTTTATCCATTAAAGGGAATTCAAATTAACTGGTCTTCAGAGTTGGCGCCCTGCGGGACAGGAGGGGGAAGCCCCGAGGAAATGCTGACACAGAAGGCACGCATGGGCTGGGTGGTGCTGCTCAGCCTGCAATCCCAGCACTTTGGAAGGCAGATCACTTGAGCTCAGAAGTTCAAGACCAGCCTGGGCAACATAGTGAAACCCCATCTCTACAAAAATTACAGAAAATTAGCCGGACATAGTGGCATGTGCCTTTACTGCTTGCCACTCAGGGGGCTGAGGCAGGAGAATCACTTGAACCCCGGAGGCACAGGTTACAGTGAGCCAAGATTGCATCACTGCATTCAAGCTTGGGTGAAGGGAGTGAAACCCTGTCTTAAAAAGCAGCCTGGGGGGACCTGAGTGGATTCCAAGACATTGGTGGCTACATGAAAAGGAAACTGGACTTTTATTCCACGCTATTGGCTGGCAGTCCAGGACCTCAGCGTCCAGGAAGTCACCTTTGTCCTCAGACCAACCTGGGTGGGTGTTTTGTTTTGTTTTGTTGTCTTTTGTTTTGTTTTGTTTTTTTAGTCAGGATGTGTTTTTTTTTAATTTTTTTTTTTATTTTCAAGACAGAGTCTCGCTCTGTCACCCAGGCTGGAGTGCAGTGGTGTGATCTCGGCTCACTGCAACCTCTGCCTCCCTGGTTCAAGCAATTCTCCTGCCTCAGCCTCCCTAGTAGCTGGGATTACAGTCATCCCCACCCCACCATGCCCAGTTAATTTTTGTATTTTTAGTAGAGATGGGGTTTCACCGTGTTGGCCAGGCTGGTCTTGAACTCCTGACCTCGTGATCTGCCTGCCTCAGCCTCCAAGAGTGCTGGGATTACAGGCGTGAGCCACCAGGCCCGGCAGCGAAGACGTGTTTTTATCTGATTTATTTATTTATTTATTTATTTATTTATTTTAAGAGGCAGGGTCTTGCTCTGTTGCCCAGGCTGGAGTGCAATGGCATCATCTCTGCTCACTGCAACCTCCGCCTCCCAGGTTCAAGCAATTCTCCTGCTTCAGCCTCCTGAGTAGCTAGAATGACAGGTGTGCACCACCACGCCCGGCTAAAGTAGAGACAGGGTTTCACCATGTTAGCCAGGCTGGTCTCGAACTTCTGATCACAGGTGATCCGCTCGCCTCGGCCTCCCAGAGTGCTGAGATTACAGGTGTGAGCCACCGTGCCTGGCCGAACCTTATTTTTAGAGATCACTCAGGCTCGAGCCAGGAATATAGGACCACAGGGTTGTCACTTGTTGCTGACTAGCTGCTGGGCAGGCACCAAATAGGTTGGAACTGCATTCTGCCACCTGCTTAAGGGGTGATCTTGGCAGCTCTGCGCCTCAGTCTCCTCATCTGTAATAATCCGACTTCCCTTCGAGGGCAAGGAAGACTGGATGTGGTAACACAAAAATCAGCCCTGTCACAGCTCCTGGCCCAGGGTTTATGACCCACAGGGCAGGAGCTATCAGGCTGTGGTGGTTTGGCTTTTATGACCAAGAGCAGACACCTCATTTCCTGTCCCTCCAGGCCTCCCACAAGTTCCTGCCGAATCGTCCTCGTCACCCCCGGGGTCCAAGGTAGCCTCCCTTACACAGCCTGAGAAGACCACAGGCCGAGAGCCTGCCCAGGATACCAGCCACAGGGAGCCCACCAGGCAAGCAGCCTCCCGAGAGACCGAGGAGGCCGGGAGCGCCGGTAAGTGGTGGGTGGCCGCCAGGAGGGATGGGGCACCCAGATGTCACCGGCTTGGAGTCTGGCCCTGAAGGCGTCTCACAACACCTCCTCTGTTCTCCCCTCCAGGCGGGCCCCCAGCAGGCGTGCGATCTATCATGAAACGGAAAGAGGAGGTTGCAGACCCCACAGCCCACCGGAGGAGCCTCCAGTTCGTGGGGGTCAACGGCGGGTGAGAGGAGAAGACCCTCCCTACCCCACACTTCCTGCCCCTCCTCCATTCATCCATGCACAAGAGCCTCCTAATTTCCTCATTCCAAGCCCCTTGCTTTGATTAATTCATTTAATCAAACCACAATACAGAGATGAGGAAACTCAGGCACGGGGAGGCTGAGCGCATTGCTGGAGCTCACTCAGTGACCCAGGAGTCAGCCCCAGGTGCCCTGGCTCAAGAACTCGAGGTGTTGGCCGGGCGCGGTGGCTCAAGCCTGTAATCCCAGCACTTTGGGAGGCCGAGACGGGCGGATCACGAGGTCAGGAGATCGAGACCATCCTGACTATCACGGTGAAACCCTGTCTCTACTAAAAAATACAAAAACTAGCCGGGCGAGGTGGCAGGCGCCTGTAGTCCCAGCTACTCGGGAGGCTGAGGCAGGAGAATGGCGTAAACCCAGGAGGCGGAGCTTGCAGTGAGCTGAGATCTGGCCACTGCACTCCAGTCTGGGCGACAGAGCGAGACTCCGCCTCAAAAAAAAAAAAAAAAAAAAAAAAAAAAAAAAAAAAAGAACTCGAGGTGTAACCACTGCACAGCTCTACCCCACAGAAGGTGCCGGACTCCGCTTCCTGCCCTAATAGAGCTCCTGGTCCAGTGGGGAGCTGGGCACCGATGGGTGGTTGGAGCCACTTACCAGGTTGTGGTTGGAGCCATGATGGGGAACACTCAGGTGGTACCGGGCCTCAAGAAAGACACAGGTGGCCCTAAGGAAGTCCCAGAAGGAGGAGACGCAGGTGCTGCAGGAGAAGTAGGAGCTAGCAAGGCGAAGAGAGGGCATGGGGAGGGCTCTCCTGGCAGGGGCATAGTGTGGGTAAAAGCTCAGAGGCGGGAAAGCAGAGTGACACGAGAAGTGGGAGGCACAGGGAGTGATGATTGGTTTGGGGCCCTGAATGCCAAGCCTAGAAGCTTGATTAGGTTTTGTCCAGAGCCAGCAAGAAACAGGAGAGCGCCCTATTTGCAGTGGAACAGGAGGTCTGAATCACCTGTGTTTAGTAGGGTTCCAAGTGGCCGGGCACAGTGGCTCACATCTGTAATCCCAGCGCTTTGGGAGGCTGAGGCGTGTAGATCACTTGAGTTCAGGAGTTTGAGACCAGCCTGGCCAACATGGTGAAATTTCATCTCTGTTAAAAATACAAAAAATAGCTGGGTGTGGTGGGTGCCTATAGTCTTAGCTACTTAGGAGGCTGAGGCAGGAGAATCGCTTGAACCCAGGAGACAGAGGTTGCAGTGAACCGAGATCGCACCATTGCACTCCAGCCTGGGCGACAGAGCGAGACTCTGTCTCAAAAAGAAAAGGCTAGAGGCGGCTGTGCGCAACGGCTCACACCTTTAATCCCAGCATTTTGGGATGCTGAGGCAGGCGGATCGCCTGAGCTCAGGAGTTCGAAATCAGCCTGGCCAACATGGCGAAACCCCGTCTCTACTAAAAGAATACAAAAATTAGCTGAGCACAGTGGTGCGAACCTGTAGTCCCAGCTATTTGGGAGGCTCAGGCAGAAGAATCGCTTGAACCCAGGAGGCAGAGGTTGCAGTGAGCCAAGATCACACCACTGCAGTCCAACCTGGGCAAAAGTCAGACCCTATCTTAAAAAGGCTGGGGATATGGCTGGGCGCAGTGGCTCACACCTGTAATCCCAACACTTTGGGAGGCCGAGGGGGGCAGATCACTTGCATTCAGGAGTTCAAGACCAGCCTGGCCAAATAATGAAACTCTGTCTCTACAAAATATTTTTTGTAATTTTTGTAAAAATACAAAAATTAGCCATGCGTGGTGGCAGGCGCCTGTAATCCCAGCTACCCGGGAGGCTGAGGCAGGAGAATTGCTTGAACCCAGGAGGTGGAGGTTGCAGTGAGCGCCACTGCACTCCAGCCTGGGCAACAGAGCAAGACTGTGTCTTAAAAAAAAAAAGAGGGTGGGTATGCTAGAAGTGTCAAAGGGCAGCAGGTGAAAAGCAGTGCCCCTCCCCCCAGGCATGATCACAATCACTGCTAATGTTTATTGAGCGCTTACTGTATACCAGTTGCTGTAAACCACATGGCACAGCCCCGGAATGTCAACACTGCCATTGAACAGATGGGGAAGCTGAGGCCCACAGAGGTCGGGTCACCGGATTCCTGTCTTCCTTTCCCACCATCTCTCATCCCGTCTGCAGCATCTCCCCTACCCCACTCGTTCCTCCCCAGGTATGAGTCATCATCGGAGGACTCCAGCACGGCAGAGAACATCTCAGACAACGACAGCACCGAGAACGAGGCCCCAGAGCCAAGGGAGAGGGTTCCGAGTGTGGCCGAAGCCCCCCAGCTCAGGCCTGCAGGGACGGCCGTGGCCAAGACTAGCCGGCAGGAATGCCAGCTATCTCGAGAATCTCAGCACATACCCACTGCTGAGGGGGCATCAGGATCAAACACGGAGGAGGAGATCAGGTCCGTTTTCTGGGTGGGAGGGATTCAGGCAGGGCCGGGGGTGGATGACCTCTGCCTCAAACCCCACCATTCAAGCCCTTCGAAGGACCTTCCTATCAGTCATGCATACTTTAGTCTGAATTAGCAAACGAGCCCTTGCCCCTTCTGGGCATCTGAAGTTCTGGAGGCTTTGCTAAAGGGCCTGGTGGAAGTATTTTGGGCTGCCGGGGTTAGGATTTGGGGGGCCAGCCAAAGTTTATCCTGAAGTCACCCACCTACTTTGGGACGTTTCCTCTACCTGCCTGTTCTATTTATGTCTCTTTTTCATTCCCCTGGTGAAAAAATTTGCCCTTGGGAAATATTTTCCATCTGCCGGTGGGCATGTGGAATCAACTTTGGCTTGGGGTCCACTCTCCCTTGGGGGTCTGCGTGCACCCCACATCTGCCCCTTGGGGTGCAATGTAAATGTGTGTCCTGGGTGAAGGAGGGTCTGAGATGCCACCATTCAGGTGACCCTAGTGTGAGTGACGTGGTGCAGGATGTCAAGTCCCTTCCCAGGCACCACAGCGGGATGTGAGGATTTTGGGGGAGAATGCAGGGGGCTGGGGGCTTACTTAGTCCCCTGCTTTGTCTGTTCCTGGCAGGATGGAGCTAAGCCCTGACCTCATCTCAGCCTGCTTGGCCCTGGAAAAGTACCTGGACAATCCCAACGCCCTCACGGAGCGGGAGCTGGTACGATCCCCACCCGCACTACTACCTCCACCCCACCCATGGCCTCTTATCCTCCTCAGTGACTTCCTGCTTCTGCCTAGTGGGGACCCTGAGACCCAAGCCCAGAGCTTGGGGGTGGGTGGTGCTCAAGTAATGGGCCTTGGAGAGAGGCCAGGGAGATGGGGAGGACGAACACTCACTGGCCAAGTCTGGCCTTAGGTTGCTGTTCTTCCTGAGGGCTTCAGGGGCGGGGCATCCAGATTTCCCTTTTGGGGCACCTACACTTGACTTTGGAGATTATAACCAGGGCCGGGCGTGGTGGCTCATGCCTGTCATCCTGTTGGTTTGGGAGGCCAAGGCAGGAGGATCGCTTGAGGCCAGGAGTTCAAGACCAGCCTGGGCAACATAGTGAGATCCCATTTCTATAAACAAATTCTTTTTTTAATTTTATTATTTATTTATTTGAGATGGAGTCTTGTTCTGTCACCCAGGCTAGAGTGCAGTGGCGCAATCTTGGCTCACTGCAACCTCCGCCTCCCAGGTTCAAGCAATTCTCCTGCCTCAGCCTCCCAAGTAGCTGGGACTACAGGAGTGTGCCACCATGTCTGGTTAATTTTCTCATATTTTGAGTAGAGACGGAGTTTCACCATGTTGGGCAGGATGGTCTCGAACTCATGACCTCAAGTGATCCACCTGCCTTAGCCTCCCAAAGTGCTGGGATTACAGGCGTGAACCACTGCACTCAGCCTCTACAAATTCTTTTAAAAATTAGCCGGGCATAGTGGTGCATGTCTGTGGTCCCAGGTACTTGGGAGGCAGAGATGAGAGGATGGCTTGAGCCTAGGAGGTTGAGGCCGCGGTGAGTCCTGATCATGTCACTGCACTCCAGCCTAGGCAACAGAATGAGACTCTGTCTCACAAAAAAAAAAAAAGAGAGAGAGAGACAGAGTAATTATATCCAGGGTGGAGGTGCTCACACCTTCCTCGGGGAACGTGTTGGGGATTGCAAAGTCCACACCCCACTCCAAGGGTCTTACTGCGACAGAGATGTCTATACTTCCCTCTGGGAGCGCTTGCACTTCCCTTGAGATCCTTTTCCAGGACAAGGGCACCACGCTTTGCTCCAGGGGGCCCATCTGGGGTTGGGGGTGTCCCAGTGGGCCTCCCCTGCCCTCATGTCCTCTCCCACGTGACTCGCCTGCAGAAAGTGGCCTACACCACAGTGCTGCAGGAGTGGCTGCGCCTGGCCTGCCGCAGCGATGCACACCCCGAGCTGGTGCGGCGGCACCTGGTCACGTTCCGGGCCATGTCTGCGCGGCTGCTGGACTACGTGGTCAACATCGCCGACAGCAACGGCAACACGGCGCTGCACTACTCCGTGTCTCATGCCAACTTCCCCGTGGTGCAGCAGCTGCTCGACAGCGGTGAGCCCAGCGGGGAGGACAAGGCGACTGTAAAGCAGCCGGCTGTCCGCCATGCCCAGTCTGATAGGGAAGACGCTGCCCTTCCCATCTGACGGGGAAGATGATGGAGGAGTCGCGGCCTTCTCAGTATAATAGAGGGAACACCTCTCTCCCAGTCCACCTTCCAATCAGATGTGGAGGGACACCAGCCTTCCAGTTTGATAGAGGAGACAGCACCTTCCCAGTTCAATGGTGGGGGTATGTGGCACTCCCAGTCTGATGGAGGAGATGCTGCCTTCCCAGTCTGATGGAGGAGATGCCACCCTTCCAGTCTGATGGGGGGCACATGACCCTCCCAGGCTGATGGAGGAGACAGACACCTTCCCAGCTCATTGTGGGGGGAATGTGGCCCTCCCAGTCTGATAGAGGAGAAGCTGCCTTCCCAGTCTAATGGTGGAGACACTGCCCTCCCAGTCTAATGAGTGAGACACCACCTTCCCAGTCTAACGAGGGAGACATGACTCTCCTAGTCTGATAGCAGAGACTCTACCCTCTGGGTCTTATGCGGGAGATGCTGTCCTCCCAGTCTGATGGAGGAGACACTGCCTTCCCAGTCTGGTGGGGGAGGCACGGGCCCTACCTTTAGCCAGCAATAATGGAAAAGGCAGAAGTGATGTTAGGGAAAACGTGTGGCCCTCCAGCATCCCCAAACACGCCTGCATGATGGAGGCGACATCTCTGGATCCCTGGTCTAAGAGAAGGATGTGTCCTCAAGTCTCAGGCTTAGAAAGAAGATGTGGCCCTCAGTTCAGCAGGAAGAAACTTGCCCTTCCCTCTCGACTGGGGGAGACAGCCTCCCAGGCTGATGAAGGACTCAGGGCCCACAATCTGATGGGGGGAGACATGGGCCAGTCTGAGGGTAAATGGCTGTTCCAAAATTAACAGGGGAGACCCAGTTCCTATTCTCAGCCCTAAATATAGATGCCAGCATCAGGGGCCCCAAATCTGACGGAGGAGGGACTGTCTCCAACTTTAGGAGCCCCTGGTGTAATGGGGTGACCCAATGGAGATGGAGGCCTCTGGGGTAGAGTGGGGTCCTCTGAGAAAAGGGAGGGATTAGGGCATGCCTAGACTGATGGAGGAGACGTGATACCCACGTTGCTTGGGGCAGTCCACTAGCAGAGATGCCTGGTCTGAGGGTTCACACCACCCCTCTTAGGTGTCTGCAAGGTGGACAAACAGAACCGTGCTGGCTACAGCCCTATTATGCTCACCGCTCTGGCCACCCTGAAGACCCAGGACGACATCGAGACTGTCCTTCAGCTCTTCCGGCTCGGCGACGTCAATGCCAAAGCCAGCCAGGTATAGGACCCCCTGCTGCTGCAGAACCAGGCTGCTCTTCCTCCTTTATGACATCCCAGCTGAGTGACAGGCCCAAACCCAGGTGGTCTAGCTCCAGAGCTCTGCTCTTCATGGCCAGGCTGTCTCTGACACAGGACCTTCTTGTGGAAACTGGAAGGAGTGGAGGATATGGGGGTCCTTACCTTTCTTAATATGACCCCATCCCACATCCTGCTGGACAGTTCATTGAGCAGCAGCTGGGTTCCCTGGGCTGGACACTAGGGATTCAAATAATGAACAAGCAGGCATGGTCTCCTGAAGCTCACTCACTAGCCCGTGCTTCAAGCCATAAGCATTTCAGGGAGCACCGGGACTGGAGCCAGTTTGGACTCAGGGCTGCAGGAAACCACCAGGGGAGTTTAAGCAGAAGTGGCGTGGCCTGATTCCTGGTCTGAGCGCTCCCTTTGGCTGTGTGTTAGGAAGCAGAAACAGGTACTGTGCAGGTGACTGGGGCTTATGGACAGGTGTGTGGGCAAAAGAGCAGGGAAGCCAGGACCCACTGGGGACAGTGAGGAGGAGAGGGATTGCCAACAGCCTGAAGATAGCAAAGGAACAAAACAGGGAGCTGACAGGCCATAACAGGCATAACCCTGCTTTATCTTTATTGATTTTTGTTTTAATTTCCAAGAGATTTTTTTAGTGGCTTCATTTTCAAAAAATTAAGGCCGGGCGCCATGGCTCATGCCTGTAATCCCAGCACTGTGGGAGGCTGAGGTGGGTGGATCACCTGAAGTCAGGAGTTCACGACCAGCCTGACCAACATGGTGAAACCCTGTCTTTATTAAAAAATAAAACAATTAGCTGAGCATGGTGGCACATGCCTGTAATCCCAGCCACTCGGGAGGCTGAGGCAGGAGAATCACTTGAACCTGGGAGGTGGAAGTTGCAGTAAGCTGAGATCGCCCGCTGTACTCCAGCCTGGGCTACAGAGTGAGACTCTGTCTCAAAAAAAAAAAAAAAATTGGCCAGGCGCGGTGGCTTACGCCTGTAATCCCAGCGCTTTGGGAGGCCGAGGTAGGCGGATCATGAGGTCAATAGTTCGAGACCAGTCTGACCAACATGGTGAAACCCCTTCTCTACTAAAAAAAAAAATACAAAAATTAGCTGGGCATGGTTGCATGCACCTGTAATCCCAGCTACTGAAGGCAGGAGAATCACTTGAACCAGGAGGCGGAGGTTGCAGTGAGCCAAGATTGCGCCACTGCACTCCAGCCTGGGTGATAGAGCGAGACTCCATCTCAAAAAAAAAACAAAACAATTAAGGTGAGGCTCACCAAGGTGGCTCATGCCTGTAACCCCAGCACTTTGGGAAAACAAAGCGGGAGAATTGCTTGAGGTTAGGAGTTCGAGACCAGCCTGAGGAACCTAGAGATGCCCCCTCCCACACCTCCTCTCTATTTTTTTTTTTTTTT
>NW_012117265.1:2071835-2078165 GCF_000951035.1 Colobus angolensis palliatus
TTTTTTTTTTTTTTTTTTTTAAGAGATGGGGTTTCGCCAAGTTGCCCAGGCTGTATTTTATTTATTTTTTTGCTAGAGATGTGGTCTCGCTATGTTGCCCAGGCTGATCTCTAACTCCTGGCGTCAAGCAATCCTCCCACCTCGGCCTCCCAAAGTGCCGGGATTACAGGCGTAAGCCACAGTGCCCAGAATTAACCCTTTTAGGCTGGGCACAGTGGCTCACGCCTGTAATCCCGGCACTTTGGGAGGCCGAGGCTGGTGGATCAAGAGGTGAAAAGATCGAGACCATCCTGGCCAACATGGTGAAACTCCATCTCTACTAAAAATACAAAAATTAGCTGGGCGTAGTGGCACACGCCTATAATCTCAGCTACTCAGGAGGCTGAGGCAGGAGAGTTGCTTGAACCCAGGAGGTGGAGATTGCAGTAAGCCGAGACTGCGCCACTGCACTCCAGCCTGGCGACAGAGCAAGACTCTGTCTCCAAAAAAAAAAATAATTAACCCTTTTAAAGTGAACAGTTAGCCTGGGCAACGTGGCAAAACCCTATCTATACAAAAAATACAAAAATTAGCCAGGCATTGTGGTGCATGCCAACAGTCTCAGCTACTCGGGAGGCTGAGGTGGGAGGATCACCTGAGCCTGGGGAGGTCGAGGCTGTAGCAAACTGCAGTCGTGCCTCTGCATGCCAACCTGGGCAATAGAGCAAGACCCTGTCTCTACAATAAAGCAAAAGAAAACCAAAAGCCCTACTGGCATGAAATACATTCACCCTGTTGTGCAACCAACACCTCCATCTAGTTCCAGAATGTTCTCTTCACCCCCAAAGTAAACCTGTATCCATCCTCATTTCCTCCACCCCCGCTTCTCTCAGCCTCTGGCAACCACTCATCTGCTTTCTGTCTCTATGGATTAATTACTCTCCTGGCGGTGGGAGGGTTGTTTGAGATTCAGGGGGAGAGGAGCGAGTTGAGGGTACATTTCACCATCAGAGTATGTGGGAGCTACAGCAGGTTCTAGAGCAGGGGGTGTCCTGCTCTGGGGCCTGCATGAGCCATAATCCTGTTCCTTGCCCTCCCCAGGCAGGACAGACGACCCTGATGCTGGCAGTCAGCCACGGGCGGGTGGACGTTGTCAAAGCCCTGCTGGCCTGTGAGGCGGACATCAATGTGCAAGATGATGATGGCTCCACGGCCCTCATGTGTGCCTGTGAGCACGGCCACAAGGAGATTGCAGGACTGCTGCTGGCCGTACCCAGCTGTGACATCTCACTCACGGATCGCGTGAGTCTCCAACCAGGTGCGCCCCGGGGAGGGTGGGAGCACAGTGTGGGGACGTCATTCATAGCACCGGATACTTTGCAGGATGGGAGCACAGCTCTGATGGTGGCCTTGGACGCAGGGCAGAGTGAGATTGCGTCCATGCTGTATTCCCGCATGAACATCAAATGCTCGGTGAGTCTCAACCCGGCCGGGGAGGCGCGGGGTGGGTAGGGCTCTGAGAGGAGAGAGATTTGTTTTCGTTTTTGTTTTTGAGACGGAGTCTTACTCTCGCCCAGGCTGGTGTGCAGTGGCACAATCTGGGTTAACTACAACCTCCGCTTCCTGGCTTCAAGCGATTCTGCTGCCTCAGCCTCCTGAGTAGCTGGGATTACAGGCGTGCACCACCATGCTGGCTAATTTTTGTATTTTTAGTAGAGATGACGTTCCACCATGTTGATCAGGCTGGTCTCGAACTCCTGACCTCGTGATCTGCCCACCTCGGCCTCCCAAAGTGCTAGGATTACAGGCATGAGCCACTGCGCCCAGCCTTGTTTTTGTTTCGAGACTGAGTCTTACTCTGTCACCCAAGCTGGAGTGCAGTGGCACAATTTTAGTTTATTGCAGCCTCCACCTTCTGGGCTTCACCTCAGCCTCCTGAGTAGCTGGGACTACAGGTGCTCACCACCACACCTGGCTGAGTTGTTTTGTTTTGTTTGAAACAAAGTCTTGGGCCGGGCGCGGTGGCTCAAGCCTGTAATCCCAGCACTTTGGGAGGCCAAGGCGGGCGGATCATTTGAGGTAAGGGATTCAAGACCAGCCTGGCCAACATGGTGAAACTCCATCTCTACTAAAAAAGTACAAAATATTACCCGGGTGTGGTGGCGCATGCCTTTAATCCCAGCTATTCTGGAGGCTGAGGCGGGAGGATCACTTGAACCTGGGAGGTGGAGGTTGCAGTGAGCCAGAGATCATGCCATTGGACGACAAGAGCAAAACTCTGTCTCCAAAAAAAAAAAACCCCAAGGGACGTGGGATGGCAAGTGATGGGGAAGCTATTGGAGGCCCTCAGAGAAGAGATGACATTTGAGTCAACACCTGGAGAAGTTAGGGAGTGAATCACATGGTCTTCCAGGTAGCAGGAACGGGCAGTGCAAAGGCCCTGAGGCAGGGGTGTGCCTGATGTGTTTAAGGAGCATTCAGGCCAGACTCAGTGGCTCACGCCTGTAATCCCAGCACTTTGGGAGGCCATGGCAGGTGGATCACCTGAGGTCAGGAGTTCGAGACCAGCCTGGCCAACATGGTGAAACTCTATCTCTACTAAAAATACAAAAATTAGCTGGGCATGGTGGTGGGCACCTGTAATCCCAGCCACTCGGGAGGCTGAGGCATGAGAATTGCTTGAACCTGGGAGGCAGGTTACAGTGAGCTGAGATCACGCCACTGCACTCCAGCCTGGGTGACAGAGCGAGACTCCGTCTCAAAAAAAAAAAAAAAAAAAAATTGGCTGGACGTGGTGGTGCATGCCTATAGTCCCAGCTACTTGGGAGGCTAAGGTGGGAGGATTGCTTGAGCCCAGGTGGTCGAGGCTGCTGTGAGCTGCGATTGGACCACTACACTCCAGCCTGGTGACAGAGCAAGACCCTGTCTTTAAGCAAAAAAAATCTAGGGCAGGCACAGTGTCTCACGCCTGTAATCCCAACACTTTGGGAGGCCGAGGTGGGCGGACCACCTGAAGTCAGGAGTTTGAGACCAGCCTGACCAACATGGAGAAACCCTGTCTCTACTAAAAATATAAAATTAGCCGGGCATGGTGGCGCATGCCTGTAAACCCAGCTATCCCAGCTACTAAGGAGGCTGAGGCAGGAGAATCACTTGAACCCAGGAGGTGGAGGTTGCAGTGAGCCAAGATCACACCATTGCACTCCAGCCTAGGCCACAAGAGTAAAACTGTCTCAAACAAAAAGAAAAAAGAAAAAAAAAGCCAAAGTCCTCTCCAAAGTCCACCAGGCCCTGCACAACCACCCTCACCTTCCCCACGACTGTTTCTCTCCCGCTTCAGCCACACTGGCCTTATTGCCACGACCCCTCTGCACTTACCCCAGGGCCTTTGCACGTGCTGTTTCCGCTGGCTGGAATGTCCTTCCCTGCTTGCTGGTCCCTTGATGCCATTTACAGTCAGCTGAGACCTCACCCTCCCTGGGCAGCCACTGTCCACCCTCATTCCTTTGCATCCCTCACCCC
The DNA here is from genome assembly GCF_000951035.1 of Colobus angolensis palliatus. Lineage (NCBI taxonomy): Eukaryota > Metazoa > Chordata > Mammalia > Primates > Cercopithecidae > Colobus > Colobus angolensis. The sequence continues at coordinate 2,075,337 of NW_012117265.1, forward strand.
CGGTGAACATCCTCGACCACAGTCATGAGTTTGTTTCTTCAAGGCGGTGCCCCTAGATTGCCACCTCCTTGGGGCCGGGGGCCATGCCTCCCTCTTGCTCACCCACCATATCTACCAGGCCAGCCACCACGTCGGCGCCTCGGGGGATTGGAAAGGATCCCAAACAAAAAGAATTCTGCTTCTCGTTTCAGATTGCCCCGATGTCGGATGACGAGAGCCCTACATCATCCTCGGCAGAAGAATAGCTGTGAGGGAGGTGGGGGCCACCAGCCCCGGAGCAGACCGTCCCTTGTCCCCGTCTCCTCCCTGTTCCCATTCCTCCCTGGCCCACCCCACTCACACTCCCCAAGGCCCACGGCTGAAAGGCAAGCGAGCTTTCCCTCCGCTTCCCTGGGGGAGCTCCGACGTCCACAGGACTCCAGCTCCAAGCGGGTTTTCTTGGCTCCCCGGATCAAAGCGGCCGCAGCGCAGACCGAAGCAAAATTCTTGTATACATTGGCGCCAGGGCTGATGCTGGGGTGTGGGTTTTATGAAGAACATTGAGAACAATCAGCTGGTAATTATGGATGGAGGAAGAGGGAGAGGAAAAAAATATTGTATTTTTGAATCCGTGTTGCAGGAGGGGGCGGGAATCTTAGGATCTGTTGCCAGATTTGAAAGTCACTGGAACTTGCATATTTTCATTTGAATCCTAAGTGTTATTACGCACCAGTTTGGGGTTCACCCTTCCTCCCTCACATTTAATTGTCTGATATAGAATAGTGTTATGCCCACTGCCCCCCTCTAGACGGCTTTGTTAGGGGAATTTTCTTCTGGTTGTTTCATAAGACAGATCCTGGCCTTGTCACCCAGGACAGAAAAACTCAGTCTTTTCACCCTCATTCAAATGAAGGGACTCAGGACAAGTTCTGTAACTTCCAGGGAACCAATTCACAATGAGAAATTACCAGCCAGGCGTGGTGACTCACATCTGTAATCCCAGCACTTTGGGAGGGCAAGAGCTTGAGTTTGAGCCTAGACATTCAAGACCAGCCTGGGCAACATAGCAAGACCCATCTCTACAAGAAATGTAAAAATTAGCCAGGCGTGGTGGTGCACGCCTGTACTCCCAGCTACTTGGGAGGCTGAGCCCTGGAGGTCGAGGCTGCAGTGAGCTATGATCACGCCATTGCACTTCAGCCTCGGTGACACAGCGAGACCCTATCTTCAGAAAAAAAAAAAAAAAATTACCCAGAAACCCCTCCCTTCCCCACATGGAGGCCTTGGCAAATGTTAATTTTCCTAGAAAATCCTTCAGACCTGGAGACGCAGGAAAAGAATCTGGCTCTCAGGGTGACTTCTGTGTCCCCCCGCCAGGCCCCGGAGTATGGTCACAGGGCCGTCCTGTTCCTCCCTGGGACTCCAGAATTTCTCTCCTCAAAGGAAAGAAAACAGGGCATGTGCTTGTTGGCAAAACGCAGGGCCAGCTCCCAAAAACCCCATGTGTGCACGATTAAAAGTTGGCCGTTCCCAGGCCTCCCGGTGCAAACTTAAAGAGACAGGGCTTTGCTGAAAACCAAACACGGGCCAGCTGGGCTTTTTAACAACCTAGAGGCTTTCCGGAGCTGCCTGGAACAGAGCCTGCGGGAAACAGAGCTTGCCAGAGACGCTCACAGTTTCCTTCGTGGCCTGTTTTGGTCCCCCAAAAATCTCCACATCATTTTCTTTCTTGTGCCTTTTCCTTGGTGAGCAACAGAAAGGGAAGGGTTCCAAGCCTCTAAAAATGTGCCTTGTGATCAGGAGTGTGCTCCAAACCAAATATGTGCGCTGCCCTTTCGAGGCCAGTGAACTCAGCCTCCAAGGCTTTAAAAGCCACATTTCAGCAAGAGAAAGCGCCGAGAGCTCGCAGGTTCATTAAAGAAGGCAAAGCACTGGTTTCTCTCCTTAGAAAAGTAGGTTTCTTGGCTTGATGTAGATTGGCTTGCTTTGATTTTTAGTGAAGGGAATGTACGTAAAACAAAATATTGCTTGGGTGGTCAAAGGAGACAAGCAGGAAGGAAGAAAGGAAGGAAGGAAGGAAGGATGGATGGATGGATGGATGGATGGATGGTATTTTCATGTAAACTGCAAAGAAAACAAAACCAAAGCTGATTGGAAACAATGAATTGCTGGTGTCTGAGGAGAAAGGCCGCAGTTTTGGGCAGCTTTGAGAAGCGGTACAAGAGTTCTGTGCCTGTGTGTCCAGCCCTGGAGCCAGCCAGTGCATTTATTTTAAACTCTTAGAAGCAACTCCTTGGCCCAGGAATGCGAGACCCCTGAGATGGGTCCACACGTCTCTCTACGCTTCCTTCTCTCCGTGGGATACCGGGCTCGTGCCTCTGTGCCCATTCTCTTCTCACGCGTACCCATGAGCTTTAATTTCACTTTCTGATCACGGTACGTCCATAAAGCCAGTATTACACTTAATTGAAGTATTCTTTTTTGTAATCGTTTTTTTAGAAGGTAAACAAACTTAATAAAGCTACCAATAATGTTGATGATTCTGTGTCTTTTTTCACTCTGCTCCCTTTTAAGCTTTAAAATAGATATCTTTCCTTTCTTTTTTTTTTTTTTTCTTTCTTTTTTTGAGACAGAGTTTTGCTTCTTGTCACCCAGCCTGGAGTGCAGTGGCATGATCTTGGCTCAATGCAACCTCTGCCCCCTGGATTCAAGCGATTCTCCTGCCTCGATTCTCCCGAATAGCTGGGACTACAGGTGCCTGCCACCGCACCCGGCTAATTTTTGTATTTTGGGTAGAGACAGGGGTTTCACCATGTTGGTCAGGCTGGTCTCGAACTCCTGACCTCAGGT
>NW_012117265.1:2078875-2079751 GCF_000951035.1 Colobus angolensis palliatus
TACTCCGGAGGCTGAGGCAGGAGAATGGCGTAAACCCGGGAGGCGGAGCTTGCAGTGAGCTGAGATCCGGCCACCGCACTCCAGCCCAGGTGACAGAGCAAGACTCTGCCTCAAAAAAAAAAGAAATGGGGTTTTGCTATGTTGCCCAAGCCAGTCTCAAACTTCCAGTCTCCAGCTACCCTCCCCCCTCGGGCTCCCAAAGTGCTGGGATTATACACATGAGCTGCCGCAAATCTCTTTTTCAAAATGGACTTATTTTGGAAAGTGTTCAAAGCTACAGAACAGTTGAAGAATATCACAGTAAACACCTTCATGCTGTGTCCTAGACCAGCACCCACCAATAGTGTAGGCACTAGCTATATGTGGCTATTTTCATCTAAAGTTAAACGAGACTGGGCGTGGTGGCTCATGCCTGTAATCCCAGCACTTTGGGAGGCTGAGGCAGGTGGATCACCTGAGGTCAGGAGTTCAAGACCAGCCTGGGCAACCCTTTCACCATCGTGAAACCGTGTCTCTACTAAAAATACAAAAAAATTAGCTGGGCATGGTGGCTGGCTTCTGTAGTCCCAGCTACTCAGGAGGCTGAGGCCAGAGAATCACTTGAACCGAGGAGGTGGGGGTTGCAGTGAGCTGAGATTGCGCCACTGCACTCCAGCCTGGGTGACAGATCAAGACTCCATCTATAAATAAATAAATAAATAATAATTAGCAGGCTTGTGCCTGTAGTCCCAGCTACTCAGGAGGCTGAGGCAGGTGGGAGGATCACTCGAGGTCAGGAGTTTGAGGCTGCAGTGAGCTGTGATTACCCCACTGCACTCCAGCCTTGGCGATGGAATGAGGCTGCAGTGAGCTGTGATTACCCCACTGCACTCCAGC
>NW_012117265.1:2083981-2085419 GCF_000951035.1 Colobus angolensis palliatus
TTTTTTTTTTTTTTTTTTTTTTTTGAGACAGGTTCTCACTCTGTTGCCTACCAGGGTAGAGTGCAGTGGTGCGATCATAGCTCACTGCAGCCTCAACCTCCGGGACCTCTGGGACTCAAGCAATCTTCCCACCTCAGCCTCCAGAGTGGCTGGGACCACAAGTGCGTGCCATCATGCCTGGCTAATTTTTTTTTATTTTTTGTATAGACGGGGTCCCTCTATCGTGCCCAGGCTGGCCTCAAACTTCTGGGCTCAAGCAATCTGCCCCCTTCAGCCTCCCAATGTCCTGGGATTGCAGGCATGAGCTATTATGCCTGGCCTAAAAAATGGCTCTTAAGTGACTTTTGTGTTCTAACGCCAAATAATTTACAGTGATTTATTATAAAAGTCAAAATCCAGCCGGGCACAGTGGCTCACCCCTGTAATCCCAGCATGTTGGGAGGTCAAGGTGGGCATCACCTGAGGTCAGAAGTTTGAGACAAGCCTGACCAACATGGCGAAACCCCGCCTCTACTAAAAATACAAAAATTAGCCAGGTGCGGTTGCACACGCCTGTAATCCCAGCTACTCAGGAGGCTCAGGCACAAGAATCGCTTGGACCTGGGAGGCATAGGTTGCAGTGAGCCAAGACTGTGCCACTGCACTCCAGCCTGGGCAACAGGGAGACTCCATCTCAATAAAAAAGTCAAAATTCGGGCTGAGCACGGTGGTTCACACCTATAATCCCAGCACTTTGGGAGGCCAAGGCGGGTGGATCACCTGAGGTCAGGAGTTGGAGACCAGCCTGACCAACATGGTGAAACCCTGTCTCTGCTAAAAATACAGAATTAGCCAGGCATGGTGGCATATGCCTGTAATCCCAGGTACTCAGGAGGAGGCAGGAGAATCACTTGAACCTGGGAGGCGGAGGTTGTGGTGAGCCCAGATCACACCATTGCACTCCAGCCTGGGCAACAAGAGAGAAACTCCATCTAAAAAAAAAACGCAAAATTCAAACAATACATCAGTGTTTGGTGTCCTTGCAGGGTGCCATAATCCCACTTGGTAGGGATACCATTGTCGACAGTTTGGAGCATCTCCTACCAAATCTTTTTCCAATATGTTTGATCTTAATTTTTTTTTTTTACAGTTCTTTTTTCTTGAGGTATAAAATGAATATATTTTGGCTGGGCACAGTGGATCACGCCTGTAATCCCAGCACTTTGGGAGGCTGAGGCAGGTGGATCACCTGAGGTCAGGAGTTCAAGACCAGCCTGGCCCAGATGGTGAAACCCCACTTCTGCTAAAAATACAAAAAAATTAGCCAGGCATGGTGACAGCTACTCGGGAGGCTGAGGCAGGAGAACCACTTGAACCCAGCAGGCGGAGGTTGCAGTGAGCTGAGATCGTGCTACTGCACTCCAGCCTGAGTGACAGAGTGAGACTCCGTCTCACAAAA
>NW_012117265.1:2089884-2090975 GCF_000951035.1 Colobus angolensis palliatus
AAATGAACTGTGCGTGGTGATGCATGCCTGTAATCCCAGCTACTCTGAAGGCTGAGGCAGGAGAATCACTTGAACCTGGGAGGTGGAGGTTGCAGTGAGCCGAGATCGTGCCATTGCACTCTCCAACAAGAGTGAAACTGAAACCCCGTCTCAAAAAAAAAAAAAGGTGTGTGTGTGTGTGTGTGTGTGTGTGTGTGTGTATATATATATATAGTGCACAAATGATGCACAAAAGTGTTAAGCTCCATCCATGACTTTTTTGCAAACGGCACGCCCAAGTCACCGGCACCAGAACTGGAAAAGGAATATCATTGGCCCCAGCAGCCCACGGGCCCCTCCCCTCTGATCTTCCAGCGGTGATCATATCTCCTGACTTCTCATTTCCTCTGTTTATCCGCTAGGCTGTTCAGCCAGGAGGTAACAGAAGGTTTTTGAAAGCCCCAGAAATGTTAAACTAAGGAGCGTGTTTCTAGGCAGACGGTCCATTACTCTTGTTGATTTCCTCTGGATTTGTGAGCCAAGAAGCCCTTGTCTTAGGAAATAAACTGTTTCTCACAAAGCAATTGCCAGTTCCATTTGTCATTATCTTTATTTCTCTCGTTCAGCTCACCCTTAAGACCCCATTGCCCCATCATGCAGTTTCTTGCTTTGCTTTTTTTTTTTAGTAGATTTTTAATTTTAATTGTGGTAAAATATACATGACATAAAATATACCACTTTAAACATTTTGAAGTGCAGAGTTCAGTGGCATTAAGCACATTCACACTGTTGTGCAACCATCACCACCATCCATTTCCAGAACTTTCTCAGTTTGCAAAACTGAAACTGTGTCCCCATGAAACACTCACTCCCCATCCCCCTCCCCAGCCTCTGGGACCCACCGTTCTACGTTCTGCTTTTATGAATCTGACGACTCTAGGGACCTCCTATAAGTGGAATCACACAGTGTTTGTCTTTTTGTGTCTGGCTTTTTTCACTGAACATGTCTTCATCCACCTCGTGGCATGTGTCAGAATTTCCTTTCTCTTTGTGGGGGGTGGGGACGGAGTTTCACTCTTGTTGCCCAGGCGGGAGGGCAGTGGTGCCATCTC
>NW_012117265.1:2096271-2096867 GCF_000951035.1 Colobus angolensis palliatus
CAGTGCTGGGACTACAGGCATGAGCCACTGAGCCTGGTCCAACAACCTGCTTTCAATTCTTCTGGAGATATACCCAGAAGTGGAATTGCTGATATGGTAATACTATTTTTAATTTTTTGAGGAACTGCCATACTGTTTCCCGCAGCAGTTGCACCATTTTACATTCTCAGCAAGGGTACACAGTATTCCAATTTCTCTACCTCTTGATCAACACTTGTTATTTTCCAGGTTGCTTGGCTGGTTGGTTGGTTTTGGACAGTAGCCATCCTAATGGCTGTGAAGTGGTTCTCGCTTTGCTTTTTTGGAAGGGAGGTGGGCGGGTGGCATTTTTCCACAGGAGCCTTTATATCTATCAGGCTCGAGTTGCACAATCTTGCCTGGCTTATCTCCGGGACACCTCCTGGCAGCTAATAAGAAAGGGCTATCTTTAGCCACTCTGGCTTAGAAAGGTTAGGAACCTGCCAAGGTCACAGGTAAACTGCAGCGTCAGAAAGTGAACCTGAGGTCTTATCCCCTCTTGCTTTCACTCTGCATAATTGTTATTCACTGCCTTTAGGCACAAAGAAGGTGAATTCTTTTTTTTTTTTTTTTTTTTT
>NW_012117265.1:2105112-2107174 GCF_000951035.1 Colobus angolensis palliatus
CTGAGGCAGGAGAATCACTTGAACCTGGGAGGTGGAGGTTGTAGTGAGCCGAGATCGTGCCATTGCACTCCAGCCTGGGCAACAGAGTGAGACTCCGTCTCAAAAAAAAAAAAAAAAGAAGAGGAAGAAGAAAAAGATGCCATCTTAACATCTTAACCGTTTCTTGCAGAAATACCAGTGTCTAGCATGGAAACAGCTCATTAGAGTCAGCACTGATCTTTTCTTTGTTTTGTTTTGAGACAGTCTGGTTTCGAACTCCAGGGCTCAAGCGATCCTCCTGCCTTAGCCTCCCAAAGAACTGAGACTTACGGGCATGAGCCACTGCACCCAGCTACAGGCTAGGATTCTATGTATGTTTCATTAAACAACCATATAGCACCTACCGAATAGCAGACACTATCACACCAGGCTGGGCTCAGTGGCTCACGCCTATAACCCCAGTACTTTGGGAGGCAGAGGCAGGAGGATTGCTGGAGGCCAGGAGGTCGAAGATGCAACGGATTGTGCCACTGCACTTCAGCCTGGGTGACAGAGCAATCAATACCTTGTCTCTAAAAAAAAAGCAGTAAGAATTCTCACGTCAACCCTGACATAGGCACTATTATGACCCTCATTTTACTATGGAGGAAAGTACCACACATAGGGGTGAAATCTGCCCAGGGTAACACAGCTAGTAAGTGGCAACGCTGGGATTCGAACCCAGCAAATTTGGCTACAGACTCCATATTTCTATGCAGCCTCTCATAGAATCTACTTATTCTCTATGCTTATTGTGTGTATGCCACGCACACACTGTAGGATGTAACTTCCAGGAGAAGCTGCTCGAGGCTTTGCCTTTAGAACTCAGTCCTGCACACGCCAGAGACTCGCCCCATGGAGAAATAAACAGCTGCTTTCCATCCCGCGCAGGCGCATCGGGAGGGCTAACGGAGCCTCCCGCTTCATGCGCCGATTGGTCATCGTCGGTGACTGACGGAGGAGTGGTCGCAGGCGCACCAGGCCAGATCCAAGGCCGCTTCCCCTATACTAAGACGCTGTTCCCTATACCTATTGGCTAGTGCTTATGACTGACGTAGAAAAATTTCCAATGGAAAGCAACCTCTTCGGGAAGAGGGCGGGCTCCGCGGGCAGTCAAATTTGCGCGGGTTGGGGCCCGGCGTAGTCATGGCCGCCTTCCGCGACATAGAGGAGGTGAGCCAGGGGTTGCTCAGCCTGCTGGGTGCCAACCGCGCCAAGGCGCAGCAGAGACGGCTGCTGGGGCGCCACGAGCAGGTGGTGGAGCGGCTGCTGGAGACGCAAGACGGTGCTGAGCAGCAGCTGCGAGGTGAGGGCTGGAGCGTGGGCGCGGGCCCACGGGGAACAGGGCCCGGGTGCTGGGAGGGGGAAACCAGGCCGACCTCCACACTCCTTCTTTCCTGGACTCTTCCATTTCCTGCCCTATCCCCTCTGGGACGGCCACCTCTGAGCCTTAGTTTCGCCATCTGAGAAATCGGCTTTATGACGGCAACCATCCCCCGCCCCCCAGGGGTTTACTGGTAAATACAGGAGCCCGGAAGGGTTGGCCCCTTCTGAGCGCTCTGTGAGCAGGAGCTGGGGGTCTCAGGGTTTGAACTGGAGCTCAGGAGTCAAAGCTCCGGGTTTGCATCCCAGCACCCGTCCCCATGTCCGCTGTGAGACTTGAGGTGAGTTTCTTAACTTCTCTGTGCCTCAGCTTCCTTCCTTGTCAAATAGTTGTGACAATAGCCCATCCCTTCTTCCTGAAGGCATTCAGATGTTTTATGGATCACCTGCTGCTGCCAGGCCCTGGGCTCACCGCAACCTCCACCTCCCGGCTTCAAGATATTCTCCTACCTCAGCCTCCTGAGTACCTGGGATTACAGGCGCTTGCCACTACACCCGGCTAATTTTTGTATTTTTAGTAGAGATGGGGTTTCACCACATTGGCCAGGCTGGTGTCGAACTCCTGACCTCAGGTAATCTGCCTGCCTTGGCCTCCCATAGTACTGGGACTGCAGGCTGGCCCATCTTCACTTTTTTTTTTTTTTTTTTTGAGATGGAGTCT
>NW_012117265.1:2108555-2109919 GCF_000951035.1 Colobus angolensis palliatus
TAGCTGGGATTACAGGCACGTGCCAACACACCCAGCTAATTTTTGTATTCTTAGTAAAGACAGGGTTTCACCATGTTGACCAGGCTGGTCTCGAACTCTTGACCTCATGATCTGCCCACCTCGGTCTCCCAAAGTGCTGGGACTATAGGCATGAACCACTGCACCCAGCCCAAGACTCTATTTTCAGTTCTTTTTTGTATTCAGCCAGAAGCAGATCAAATGGTAATGCTAAGTTTAATTTCTGAGGAACTGCCATACAGTTCTCCCTGACAGCTGCAGTGCCAGGGTTTTCGGATGCCTTGTACAGTCACATTTTATGAGGAGGCCTGGGCTGAGCCTTGATTGGCCTATGGAGCCGGCCACAGGATGGCTCACGAATGGTGTTCCTGGCAGCGTGGATTGCAAATGCAAAGGTCAGGAGGTGAGAATGAACTTGGCGAGCAGAAGATGAGCTCAGCAGCCGCCTGACTGCCAGGCCTGGTGAGCACCCAGGAGGAGTCTGAATATTATCCGAGTGTAATGTTCCAGGCAGGCTCTTCCCTCCTTCCCTCCTCCTCTTTCCACCCCTCCATTAACTCACCCTCCTTTGATGGCTTAGGAGAATGGTGTGACTCAGCCAGCCTGGCTGTTAGCAGAATGGATGAATCTGGGGCCAAGAAAACTGAGAGTGAGGATCCAGGGATCCTGGGCTTTGGGTCAAACAGATCCAGTTCATATCCTAGGTTTGGAGCTATGTGCTTGTGGGCGAGTCACTGAACTTCTCTGTCTCTGGACCTGTTTTTCATGTCGCAGATGCGGGTCAGAGGAATTAAAGTACATTCTCAGGCTGGCTGGGCGCAGTGGCTCATGCCTGTCATCCCAACATTTTGGGAGGCTGAGGTGAGTGGATCACTTGAGACCGGGAGTTCAAGACCAGCCTGGTCAACATGGCGAAACCTGGTATCTACTAAAATTACAAAAATTACAGGCACATGCCAACATGCCCAGCTAATTTTTGTATTCTTAGTAAAGACAAGGGTTCACCATGTTGACTAGGCTGGTCTCGAACTCTTGACCTCGTGATTTGCCAGCCTTGGTCTCCCGAAGTGCCTGTAATCCCAGCTACTTGGGAGGCTGAGACGAGGGAATCACCTGAACCTGGGAGTTGGAGACTGCAGTGAGCTGAGGTCACACCACTGTATTCCAGCCTGGATGACAAAGCAAGACTGTCTCAAAAAAATAGGCCAAGCATGGTGGCTCATGCCTGTAATCCCAACACTTTGGGAGGCTGAGGCGGACAGATCACCTGAGGTCAGGAGTTCAAGACCAGCCTGGCCAACATGGTGAAACCCTGTCTCTACTAAAAATACAAAAATTAGCAAGGC
>NW_012117265.1:2114799-2116117 GCF_000951035.1 Colobus angolensis palliatus
TTAAGTTCTGGGATATCTGGAATGTGCAGGTTTGTTACATAGGTATACACATGCCATGGTGGTTTGCTGCACCCATCAACCCATCCCCATCATCTACATTAGGTATTTCTCCTAATGTCATCCCTCCCCTAGCCCCCAACCCCCTAATTTTTGTATTTTCAGTGGAGACGGGGTTTCACTGTGTTGGCCAGGCTAGTCTCGAACTCCTGACCTCGTCATCTGCCTGCCTCGGCCTCCCAAAGTGCTGGGATTACAAGCGTGAGCCACTGTGCCTGGCCTAATTTTTGTATTTCTAGTAGAGACGGGATTTTACCACGTTGGCAAGGCTGGTCTTGAACTCCTGACCTCAAATGATCCACCCACCTTGGCCTCCCAAATTGCTGGGATTACAGGCGTGAGCCACCGCACCTGGCCAAGATGTTTTTGCTCTTTCTGGGTGTTTTGTTTAACACATTTTTATTTTGGGTAGGTGCTGGAGACAAAAAGTGAATAGAAGATGCAGTATCTGATTTGAAGTAGAAAGGTGAGGAAGGAATAATTCAGTGTGCCAGGGGCTGTCCTGGAAGCACAGCTGCACTCTGGGAGGGAGAGGAGAGCGCCCCACTGCCTGAGCTGGGCATCACCTAGGAGGCCTTGAAGGCCAAGTACGGGTGTGCCTGCTGGGCGGGAGCATGGGGACATTCCATGGAGCGCAGGGGCCCAGGTGAGAACCGAGGCGTATGTGCAAAATGATGAACAGAGAGAAAAGTTCATGGTAGGGAGAAAGAAGGCTGTTCAGGATTGTGAAGATGTAAAAGGAGATATGGGCTTTATCCTGGAGACACTGGGGAGCCATGGTAGGTCTTTGAGCAGGGGAGTGACTTCCCACTTGGCCTCTCATGCAGCAGAGAGCAGAATGGATTGGCAGATTGGCTTAGGGAGAGACCAAAACATCAGGCGGGGTAGGAGGAGCAGCAGGAAAGCTGTGAGGGTGGTCTCGGAGGGATGGGGGACCTGCTTGAGGAAGATGAGGAGTGGAGCTGAGCAGGAGGAAGGGAGCTGCCGGGCTTGCAAGGCTCATTGGATGTGGAAAGTGAGTCCTGTGCTTCTTGCTATAAACGTGTGTGAGTGTGTGTGTGTGTGTGTGTCTTTGTGTATGTGTGAGACACAGTCTCACTGTGTCACTCAGACTGGAATGCAGTGGCGCCATCTTGGATCACTGCAGCCTCAACCTCCTGGGCTCATGCAATCCTCCCACCTCAGCCTCCCAAGCAGCTAGGATTGCAGACCTGAGCCACCACAGCCGGCTAATTTTTTTTCACTTTTTTTTTTTTTTTTT
>NW_012117265.1:2117202-2120103 GCF_000951035.1 Colobus angolensis palliatus
TCTCGATCTCCTGACCTCGTGATCCGCCCGTCTCGGCCTCCCAAAGTGCTGGGATTACAGGCTTGAGCCACCGCGCCTGGCCATTTTTTGTTTTTAATAGTGACGGGATTTTACCATGTTGACAAGACTGGTCTTGAACTCCTGACCTCAGATGATCTGCCCGCTTCGGCCTCCCAAAGTTCTGGGATTACAGGTGTGAACCACCACACCTAGCCTAATTTTTTTAATTTTGTAGAGAGAGGATCTCCCTATGTTGCCCAGGCTTGAACTCTCGGGCTCAAGCAATCCTCCTGCCTCAGGCTCCCAAAGTGCTGGGATTACAGGCATGAGCCACCATGTCTGGCCAACTATTTTTATAAACTATTTTAGGTGTGTGAAGAAGGATGAGGTTTTATCTTTGGTGTATTTAAATGTGTTTTGGTGAAACAGTAGTTGTACAAGTTGCCAGTGGAACTCTCTGGACACAGGGTTGCAGACAAGAAGGGGCATGTTTCTTGCCAATGGAGGCAGGGAACCACCTTCTCTCTGCTCTCCTTGGGGAAGGACAGACCCTAGGGAGCCTGCTTCTCTCCACCCTGCAGAGATCGTCACCATGGAGAAGGAAGTGGCCCAGTGCCTTCTCAACGCAAAAGAGCAGGTGCACCAGGGAGGCGTGGAGCTGCAGCAGCTGGAAGCCGGGCTTCAGGAGGCCGGGGAGGAGGACGCCCATCTGAAGGCCAGCCTCCTATATCCTTTTCTGCTAGGGGGTCAGCCTTGCTAGAAAACACGCATAGGGCCAGCCGCAGTGGCACTTTGAGAAGCCCAGGTGGGAGGATCCTGTTGCCCAGGAGTTGGACACCAGCCTGGGCAACAGAGACCCTGTCTCTACAAAAATAAAAAAATTAAGCCGGGTGTGGTGGCTCACGCCTGTAATCCTAGCACTTTGGGAGGCTGAGGCGGGCAGATCACAAGGTCAGGAGATCGAGACCATCCTGCCTTACACAGTGAAACCCCGTCTCTACTAAAATTACAAAAAAAATTAGCCAGGCGTGGTGTCCGGCGCCTGTTCCCAACTACTGAGGAGGCTGAGGCAGGAGAATGGCGTGAGCCCAGGAGGCGGAGCTTGCAGTGAGCTGAGATCGCGCCACTGCACTCCAGCCGGGCAATAGAGTGAGACTTTGTCTCAATAAGTAAATAAATAACTACATAAATAAATAAGCAAGCAAGCTGGGCATGGTGGTACATGCCTGTAGTCTCAGCTACTTGGGAGGCCGAGGTGGAAGGATTACTTGGGCCTGGGAGATTGAAGCTGCATTCCAATCTGGGTGACAGAGCAAGACCCTGTCTCAAAAAAAAAAAAAAAAGAAAAGACCGGGCTCAGTGACTCACACCTGTAATCACAGCACTTTGGGAGGCTGAAGCAGACAGATCTCTTGAGGTCAGGAGTTCGAGACCAGCCTGGCCAACATGGTAAAATCCTGCCTCTACTAAAAATACATGAATTAGCAGGAGGTGGTGGTGTGCGCCTATAATCCCAGCTACTCGGGAGGCAGGGGCTTGAGAATCACTTGAACCTGGGAGGCGGAGGTTGCAGTGAGCTGAGATCATGCCACTGTATTCCAGCCTGGGTGACAAAGCAAAACTCTGACTCAAAGTAGAAAGTGTGCGTAGATAGAGCCAAGACCCTGGGCCTCCCAGCTGCAGTTAGCGCAGGGGCAGCCCTCTCAAAAGCTGGGGTCCTTAACGACCTGTCCTACTCAGCTCACCAGAGAGCTGGAAGAGCTCAAGGAGATCGAGGCGGATCTGGAGCGACAGGAGAAGGAGGTCGACGAGGACACGACAGTCACAATCCCCTCGGCCGTGTAGGTTCTGCCGAAGCGTGTGTCTGCCTGTGCCTCCTTGTGCAGTCCGGCTCTTGGATGAAGTTGATGCTGGGTAACTTTCTTTTTTTTTTTTTTTTTTGTCTTCCTGTATAGGTACGTGGCTCAACTTTACCACCAAATTAGTAAAATTGAGTGGGATTATGAGTGTGAGCCAGGGATGATCAAAGGCAGTATCCTTTTTGGGGAGCCATTTTAACCCTTATGCACTGTAGGTAGGGACGTAAAATGGTGCATAGCAAGACCCTGTAAAAATTAGCCAGTGTGGTGGTGTGCACCTGTAGTCCCAACTACCTGGGAGGCTGAGGTGGGAGGATCGCTTGAGGCCAGGAGTTTGAGACCAGCCTGGGTATCAGTGAGACCCCCTGACTACAATAAATATACAGTAAAGTATAGCAGCCCAGGTGTGGTGGCTCACGCCTGTAATCCCAGCACTTTGGGAGGCTGAGGCGGGCAGAACACCTGAGGTCGGGTGTGGTGGCTTATGCCTGTAGTCCCAGCTACTTAGGAGGCTGAGGCATGAGAATCGCTTAACCCCAGGAGGCAGAGGTTGCAATGAGCCGAGATTGCGCCACTGCACTCCAGTCTGGCCTACAGAATGGGACTTTGTCTCAAAAAAAAAAAACAAAAAGCAAAGGCAGTGTCCTTTTCCCCATGGGGTTGTGTGAGGGGCTGTGTGTCCCAGGCTTTCCTTACATCTGTGCCTCAGTCCATCATGGCCCCAGTGTGGCCCAGCCCATCCACCTGGACAGCACCCAGCTCTCCAGGAAATTCGTCAGCGACTACCTGTGGAGCCTGGTGGACACCGAGTGGTAGCCAGGAGCCTCGTGGCGGCGTCTTCACCCAGCGGGCGTCTGCTGTGGTCGGATCTGTTTCAAATGAAATCTGTGTACATAGATTTTTTTTTTTTTTTTGTGAGACAGTTTCACTCTTGTTGCCCAGGCTGGAGCGCAATGGCACAATGTCAGCTCACAGCAACCTCTGCCTCCCGGGTTCAAGCGATTCTCCTGCCTCAGCCTCCCAAGTAGCTGGGATTACAGGC
>NW_012117265.1:2126358-2128866 GCF_000951035.1 Colobus angolensis palliatus
AGGGTCTCACTCAGTTGCCCAGGCTGGAGTGCAGTGGCGCGATCACAGCCTCACTGCAGCCTCGAATCCATCGGCTCAAACAGTCCGCCTGCCTCAGCCTCCCGAGTAGCTGGTGCCAAGCCTTTCATGCAACCCTCCTCTGGCCTGGCATTCAGTGCCCCTTCCCTGATAGTTCTGGACTAAGACGTGCTCAAAGTTCTTCCCAGTTTATGGTTAAAAGAAACAGATCATGGCCGGGTGCAGTGGCTCACCCCTGTGATCCCAGCACATTGGGAGGCTGAGGCAAGCAGATCACGAGGTCAGGAGTTTGAGACCAGCCTGGCCAAGATGGCGAAACCCCGTCTCTACTAAAATACAAAAATTAGTTGAGCGTGGTGGCGCAAGCCTGTAATGCCAGCTACTCAGGAGGCTGAGGCAGGAGAATCGCTTGAACCCGAGAGACGGACATTGCAGTGAGCCGAGATCACACCACTGCACTCCAGCCTGGGTGACAGAGCAAGACTCCGTCTCAAAAAAAATAAAGAAAGAAACAGATTGCAATGGGGCTTGCCTGTGCACAGGAAGCAAGCTTCCAAGGCTAGATTTGAACCCAGGGTTGTCGGGTCTGAAGCTTCAGTCTCCCTTCTGGGATGGACAGGATGGGAGAGGCCAGGAAGACCAGTTTTCTGTCATTGGCATGACAGTGCTTGGGTTCTAGGGGGGACCCCCCTGAGGTCTGGGACTACAGCCTCCAGGCAACTCAGCTGGGAATGTGGGCCACCCTCGCTCATCCACTGTCACGGTGGCTCCATGACCTCCAGTGACCTCATATATATATATATATTTTTTTTTTTTGAGATGGAGTCTTGCCGTGTCACCCAGGCTGGAGTGCAATGGTGTGATCGCGGCTCACTGCACCCTCCGCCTCCTGGGTTCAAGCGATTCTCCTGCCTCAGCCTCCCAAGTAGCTGGGATTACAGGTGTGAGCCACCGCGCCTGGCTTTTTTTTTTTTTTTTTTTTTTTTACTGGATTTCTTTTTCTTCTGAGTTCAGCCTCAGCTCCTAGAGTGGCCTCAGCTGGGTAACCAACGGGAGTCGAGTTATCCATGCCAGGCCTGCAGTTTCACATCTGTGGCAATATGGGACAGATGACACCATTGTATTCGATGACACCTCCCAGATGTTACAAGGCTGGCCCTTGTTCGTTCAGGGGGTATGTTTGAGTGCCACGGTGTGCCCGGACTCTGCTAGGCAGCAGAGAGACAAGATACAAGTGACGTGGCTCTCCTCCCACTGCTGACGGAGGAGTCAACACAAGAGCAGACAACACTCTAGAACTAGAGAGAGGCCCAGATTGTGACAGGAGCCACACCAGAGTGTGCTTCATGGAGGACGGAAGCAACTTTTGTGCCAGGACTTAAAAAGATAAGCTGGCGGGTGCTTAGGCTCAGGCCTGCAATCCCAGCACTGTAGGAGGCAGAGGCGGGCAGATCACTTGAGCCCAGGAGTTGGAGACCAGCCTGGGGAACATGGCAAGACCCCTTCTCTACAAAAAAATTAAAAAATTTGGCCTGGCGCAGTGGCTCATGCCTGTAATCCTAGCACTTTGGGAGTTAAAACACAACACTTCCCAGCTGCCCTTGTAGTTAAGGTCCGGCCAGTGAAATGTACGTGGAAGTGTTACATGACACTTCTAGAAGGATTCTTAAAAGACAAGTACAACCTTTCTTCCCCCTTCCTATTTCCTGGAATGTGGGGTTGATGGCTGGAGCCCTGGCAGCCATACTGCCACATGGATAGATGGGTGCAGTCCCTTAGGGATGACAGGAGCCTGGTTCCCTGATGATAGCAGAGCCAGAAATCAACACAGACTTGTAAATGGGGGAGAGAAGGGAGAGAACCAATCTCAACTTCTACCTTGTGTAAGCTGCTGGTTTGGGAGGTTTTCTATGACAGATACCAACACAAATCCTAACTGATTGAACATGTACTCCAGTCCAGGGCCGGCCAGTCATGTGTTCATCATTCTCCCATCCTCGGTGGCTTGCACACCACCGGCCCGCCTGCGGGAGGAGAGAGGGAGGTGGGGTCCCACCCACACAGTTGTCCCCGGTACAGCTTTGTCTTTGGATGTGTTAGTTCCATGAACTTGGACTTGGGTTTCATGTCCCTTTCCATGACTGAACTTAAGTGCAGTTCTTTCTTAATCAGGGGCGTTTTTAGGCAGAGGGAACAGTCAGCTTTAACAGCATCT
This sequence comes from Colobus angolensis palliatus, assembly GCF_000951035.1. Classification (NCBI taxonomy): domain Eukaryota; kingdom Metazoa; phylum Chordata; class Mammalia; order Primates; family Cercopithecidae; genus Colobus; species Colobus angolensis. The sequence goes on from NW_012117265.1 coordinate 2,128,592, forward strand.
GAGCACATTGGGCGGACACTGAAACGGTCCATTCAGGTGACCCTCGGAGGTCCTGGGGTGAGAAGGCTGAACCGTTGGCCTCCAGGGAGATCAACCTAGACAAGAGGGATAAGGGCCGGGCGCGGCGGCTCAGCCTGTCATTCCAGCACTTTGGGAGGCTGAGGCGGGTGGATCACAAGGTCAAGACGTCGAGACCATCCTGGCCAACATGGTGAAACCCCATCTCTACTAAAAACACAAAAACTAGCTGGGCGTGGTGGCGGGCACCTGTAGTC
>NW_012117265.1:2134956-2147894 GCF_000951035.1 Colobus angolensis palliatus
AGAGAGGGAGAGGGAACAAAAAGAGAGAGAGAAAGAGGCCGGGTGCAGTGGCTCACACCTGTAATCCCAGCACTTTGGGAGGCCGAGGTGGGTGGATCACGAGGTCAGGAGTTCGAGACTAGCATGGTAAAACCCTGTCTCTACTAAAAATACAAAAAATTAGCTGGGCATGGTGGCGTGTGCCCATAGTCCCAGCTACTCAGGAGGCTGAGGCAGGGGAATCGCTTGAACCCAGGAGGCGGAGGTTTCGGTGAGCCAAGATTGCACCACTGTACTCCAGCCTGGGCAACAGTGCGAGACTCCATCTCAAAGAAAAAAAAAAAGAGAGAGAAAGAAAAAAGAAAGGAAGAAAGAACGGAGGGAGGGAGGGAGGAAGGAGAGAAAGAGGAAGAAGGAAGGAAGGAAAGAGAGAGAAAGGAAGGAAGGAAGAAAGAAAAGAAAAGAGAAATGTGTGCTGTAAGCCTGTGGCCGGCCAGGCCCTCCTTCATGGAGTCACACCCCACTGGAGGCCACTGTGTCAGGTTTTCTGCAGGCAGGTATCAGAGCCAGAGCTTTAATTCGAGCTGTGTGTGGCACTCAGAGCTTGTGCTCTTAATCCCTACCCACAAATGAACACTGTGGGGTGGGAGGGGGGATGCTCTGTGGCTCTGTGGGAGGCCCAGGGAGGGGGTGTCATATGTCCCAGACTTGAGTCCCCAGGGGATAAACGTGTGGAGACTGTGAGCCAGGCAGGGGAAACAGCAAGGCTGGCATGGAGGAGACTGAGGGGGATAGCAGGAGGGCAGGGTCCTTGATCACACCAGGCCTGCAGTCCACAGGGCAATGTGGGGAGGATTTTCCGATTCCAAGACAAACCCCAGCTCTGGGAGAAGGGAACCTGACATGGGCCCCTTGACACAGTGGCCCCGCCTGTCTAGGTGGCTGATGTCATTATTTACCCCCAAGCTCCCTGCTCCCCATCCCAGGAACAACTCCAGAGCAGCCCAACCCAGGGGAGGGACGGCTCCGGATGGAGCAGAGTTGCCAGGAAACCGAAGCGGCCGTGCTCAGTGGGGTGATGGGGACCAGGGACTCCCAATCAGAACCCTCAGTGGCTTTTTTATTCCTTCATCATCATGGAAAATCACTGCCTGCAAGGGAGGAAGGTGCTGACCCCAGACTGGGGAGGTTGGGGGGCACTAGGCCAGGGCCAGCTGCAGGGCCGGGCAGCCTACACCCCTCTCCCCACCTCCCTCCGGCAGCCCTGGCTCAGCCCAGAGACTCCAGGCTGACTCACTGCAGACAGCTGTGGTCTGGGATGCCTCGGGCTGCTGGAAGAGGAACGGCCTAGGGACAGGAGAGGGGGAGGGACAGCAGGGGACATTAGTTGTGGGTGTCAGACTTGCTGGGAGTGGGGCAAATTCCTCCCACCTTCCACTCTGCCCTGGCCAGAGCTGTTGAGCCTGCGGAGACAGGACAGGACCACCAGCCCTCATCCCGTCTGCAGGGGTGGCGTTCCCCAAGCTGCAGGCTGCCCCCGGCCCTGCAGGACGAGCGCCTTTGGGCAGGTGGGTGGGTGCTGAGCCTATGGACCAGGGAGCCAGAAGCGCATTTTACCAGGGCCCCGTTCTGAGCCAGAGAACTGGAACCGGCGAGGATCAGAATCCAGCCACAGTGACCCGAGACTCCTACTTCTCTCTGTAAAATGGGTGGCTGTCACCCTGCCTCCCTTCGGTGACCACCAGGGCAGAACAATAGACGGTCGGGAAACTCTGAATGTCTGCAGGTCTGTGTCACCCTCAAAGCAAAGCCCTGGTACAGGCTCCCAATGCAGCAGCCAAGGCTGGATACCAGAATCTTCCATCACCTCTGACCTCTCCTCTGGGTCATGCCCCACTCGTGCTGTGCACCCGATTCCCCCAACCCTGCCTGGGGATGCACCCCGGTCCTGCCCACCCTCCCGTCTCAGTCTCAGCACCCTCGAGCCGCCACCTCCCAGGCCTTCCCGTTTTCCTGGCCATCTGAGCCCGCTTATCCTGTTTGCCACTTGGTTGAGCACCAGTTTCGTCAATCAAGCAATTATCGAGCGCCTGTGTGCAGGCTCCGGGACGCTTCCCGTGTGGGCTGCTCCGTTTTCCCTCCCAGGGGCGTTTTGGAAGCTTCCCAAAACAAAAGGCGGAAGGCAGGAAGGAAGTGCCACCCTGTGGACGCGGGAAAGATGACAGGCCCTGTCTTTGTCTCCGGGCGCCTGCGCAGCCCCCATCCCATCCCACTTCCAGAGGCCCTGGGGAGGGGGAGACTAGCTTTGTCTCCATTGTCGGGTGGGGAAACTGAGGCTCTGACGTGCCCGTCACCCAGCGAGTCAGTGGCAGAGCCAGGATATGAACCCAGGTGGCCTGGTCAGTCAGCTCTTTTTGATTTTTGTGGTGTTTTGTTTTTGTTTTTGTTTTTGTTTGAGACGGAGTCTCGCTCTGTCTCCCAGGCTGGAGTGCAGTGGCCGGATCTCAGCTCACTGCAAGCTCCGCCTCCCGGGTTCACGCCATTCTCCTGCCTCAGCCTCCGGAGTAGCTGGGACTACAGGCGCCCGCCACCTCGTCCAGCTAGCTTTTTTTGTATTTTTAGTAGAGACGGGGGTTCACCGTGTTAGCCAGGATGGTCTCGATCTCCTGACCTCGTGATCCGCCCGTCTCGGCCTCCCAAAGTGCTGGGATTACAGGCTTGAGCCACCGCGCCCAGCCTTGTTTTGTTTTTTGAGACGGAGTTTCGCTCTTGTTGCCCAGGCTGGAGTACAATGGTGGGATCTCCGCTCACCGCAGCCTCCGCTCCCAGGTTCAAGCAATTTTCCCAGGTTCAATTGCTCCCAGGTTCAAGCAATTGCTCCCAGGTTCAAGCAGTTGCTCCCAGGTTCAAGCAATTTTCCTGCCTCAGCCTCCCGAGTAGCTGGGATTACAGGCATGCGCCAATACGCCCGGGTAATTTTGTATTTTTAGTAGAGACGAGGTTTCTCTCCAGGTTGGTCAGGCTGGTCTCAAACCCCCAACCTCAGGTGATCTGCCCAGGTTGGCCTCCCAAAGTGCTGGGCTCAAGAGATCCTCCCACGTCAGCCTCCCAAGTAGCTGGGACTACAGGTGTGCACCATCACATCTGGCTGGTAATTTTAAAATTTCTTTTTTGTTGTTGTTTGTTTTTTTGAGGCAGAGTCTCGCTCTGTCACCTGGAGTGCAATGGCACGATCTTGGCTCACTGCAACCTCAGCCTCCCGAGTTCAAGTGATTCTCCTGCCTCAGCCTCCCGAGTAGCTGGGATTACAGGTATGTGCCACCACGCCCGGCTAATTTTTGTATGTTTAGTAGAGACGGGGTTTCACCATTTTGGTCAGGCTGGTCTTGAACTCCTGACCTCAGGTGATCTGCCTGCCTTAGCCTCCTGGAGTGCTGGGATTATAGGCGTGAGCCTGGAAATTTTAGAACGTTTTTTAGAGATGGGGGTCTTGCTATGTTGCCCAGACTGCTATTGAACTCCTGGGCTCACGCAATCCTCCTGCCTCAGGCTCCCAAAGTGCTGGGATTACAGGCATGAGCCGTGACTCCCAGCCACGTTTGTGGGCCTAACCACCCCAGTGTCGTATCACTCCCGGGCCGACCCTGTCCCTCCTTTGATCCACCCAGTAAGGCACCATTGCCTGGGCTTCATCAGCCTGTCCCTGTTGGGTTCAGCCTGTGGGAGGCAGTGGTGGGAGCCTGAAGCAGGGGATGGGCTGGACTCTTTCTCCCTCCCTCTGTCGGGGACCACATGTGCGGCAGTTCTTTCCCTCCTATGAGTTTCTGGCTCCCACCAGCTCGCAGGCTCCAGAAACCACGTCTTCCCTCTCCTGGTTTTGTGGCCACCGCGCCCGGCCAACCCTTTTCTTTGAGACGGAGTCTCTCTGTCGCCCAGGCTGGAGCGCAGTGGTGCGATCTCAGCTCGCTGCAACCTCCGCCTCCCGAGTCCAAGCGATTCTCCTGCCTCAGCCTCCCAAGTAGCTGGGATTACAGGCACCCACCAGCATGCCTGGCTAATCCTTTTGTATTTTTAGTAGAGGCGGGGTTTCACTATGTGGGGTAGGCTGATCTCGATCTCCTGACCTCGTGATCCACCTGTCTCAGCCTCCCAAAGTGCTAGGATTACAGGCGTGAGCCACCGCGCTCATCTTTCCTTTCTTTTATCCCCTGTAGTGTCCCACAAGCCTAAGCACTCAACAAACATTTGTCGAGTGAATGATGGACGAGCAGAGGACTTGACAAAATCTCCAACTCAGAGAAGCGACAGCAGAGAACACGCTCACCAGGTCAGCCATCACAGCACAGGCAAGGTACCGTGGCAGCCCATGGAGACTGCATGTTGCCCAGAGTTCTGGGAAAATCTTCCCCTTCTGGGTCCTCCTGGGGAGTCCAATCCATGAACAGATGAAAGAAGGAAGTGAGGCTGGCCTGGGCGGTGGCTCACACCTGTAATCCCAGCACTTTGGGAGGCTGAGGCGGGCAGATTACCCAAGGTCAGGAGTTCAAGACAAGCCTGACCAACATGGTGAAACCCCGTCTCTACCAAAAATTCAAAAATTAGCCAGGCATTGGCTAGGTGCGGTGGCTCATGCCTGTAATGCAAGCATTTTGGGAGGCTAAGGTGGGCAGATCACGAGGTCAGGAGATCCAGACCATCCTGGCTAACACAGTGAAACTCCGTCTCTACTAAAAATGCAAAAAAATTAGCTGGGCGTGGTGGTGGGCGCTTGTGGCCCCAGTTACTTGGGAGGCTGAGGTGGGAGAATGGCATTAACCCAGGAGGCGGAGGTTGCAGTGAGCTGAGATGTCGCCACTGCACTCCAGCCTGGGCGACAGAGCAAGACTCCATCTCAAAAAACAAACAAAAAAAATTGCCAGGCATGGTGGCACTCGCCTGTAATCCCAGCTACTAGGGAGGCTGAGGCAGGAGAATTGCTTGAACCTGGGAGGCGGAGGTTGCAGTGAGCCAAGATCATGCCACTGCTCTCCAGCCCGGGGCGACAGAGCCAGATTCCGTCTCAAAAAAAAAAAAAAAAGAAATGAGCAAACAGAAGAAAGTGCATCGGGTTTAGACAAACTGGTTCATTTAAGAAATTTAATTGATCACAGTAAGACATTCCGGCTACAAAAACCTTCTATACAGTGGTTTAAAAAGTGACACCCATCTCCCAGAAGCCACTCATACATACAGCAGGGCATCATTCTCCCGAAAAGCGGTGCACACAGTCCAGTTCGTGCAAATAATCTTTGTACATAAAGAAGAGGCATTTCAGAGACAACAACCCACTACGCAGGGCACCGAGAATAGTCACTGAACAAATACAGCAACCAGGGTTTGCATAAATAAATAGATTTTATATATACGTATATATATATATATATATATATATATATATAAGTGATAACAGTTTCAACCAATATACAAAGTGCAAACATAACAAAAAACCCCCACTAGCTGTACAGGGATGCATTTACATGCTCCGAAACCAGAAAGGCTTGTCATGGTTCCCTGCATTGCGGGGGCACAGTGTTTCGTCCCTGGGGACAACGGCCAATCCCTTGTGACATCTTCACACCGGGAATCTGAGGGAGGCTGTCACTCTCTTGGGTCATCAGTGCAACAGTAACATTTAGGGCAATTTCAGAAAGAACCTGAAGTCCCATCAAACTATCCAGACTGGAGGATTTACTTTTTTTTTTAAATAGTTTTATTTATGAGATAGGGTCTTGATCTGTTGCCCAGGCTGGAGTGCAGTAGCTCGATCATGGCTCACTGCAGCCTCCACCTCCTGGGCTCAGGTGATCCTCCTGCCTCAGCCTCCCGAGTAGCTGGGATCACAGGCACGTACCACCGCACCCAGCTGATTTTTAACTTTTTGATTTTTGTAGAGATGGGATCTTGCTTTGTTGCTCAGGCCTGGTCTCCAACTCCTGAAAAGTCTTCCCCTTCTGGGTCCTTCCCCTGGGGAGTCCAATCCACAAACAGATGAAAGAAGGGAGCGAGGCTGGCCGGGCACGGTGACTCACACCTGTAATCCCAGCACTTTGGGAGGCTGAGGTGGGCAGATTACCCAAGGTCAGGAGTTCAAGAGAAGCTTGACCAACATGGTGAAACCCCGTCTCTACCAAAAATTCAAAAATTAGCCAGGCGTTGGATGGGCATGGTGGCTCACGCCTGTAATGCAAGCACTTTGGGAGGCTAAGGAGGGCAGATCACGAGGTCAGGAGATCAAGTGATCCTTCTGACTCAGCCTCCCAAAGTGCTGGGATTACAGGGGATTACAGGCATGAGGCACCTGTGTCTGGCCAACTTCATTTTTTAAGAGATGGGGTCTTACTATGTTGCCCAGGCCGGAGTGCAGTGGCATAATCATAGCTCACAGCAGCCTCAAATGCCTGAGCTCAAACCATCCTCCCACCTTAGCCTCGCCATGCTTGGCCAGAGGCCACAGGCTGCTGATGCACCAGGCATGTTTTTTGTTTTGTTTTTTCTGAAACAAGTTTCGCTTCTGTCACCCAGGCTGGAGTGCAATGGGACGATCTCAGCTCACTGCAACTTCCAAGTCCTGGGTTCAAGCGATTCTCTTGCCTCAGCCTCCTGAGTCGCTGGGATTACAGGCGCGCACCACCACACCCAGCTACCTTTTGTATTTTTCGTAGAGAAAGAGTTTTACCATGTTGGCCAGGCTGGTCTCCAACTCCTAATCTCAGATGATCTGCCCTCCTCGCCTCCCAAAGTGCTGGGATTACAGGCGTGAGCCACTGCGCCCGGCCTCACCATGCATGTTTTAAACACATACCCATCAATGACAAGATTGGGGATGTGAATGGCTTGGAGGCATTTGCATAGTAGTGGAGGCACTAGGTGAGCAGACATAAAGAAGACAATGGCTGTCATGGCTTTGAAGTCCTGGTCAACCTGCCCTTCTCTGTCTCTGGCATTCATTGACACGGGCTTTCCCTGGCCAGGGAGCCCATCCCAACACACACAACAGAAAACAGTGCAAAATAACACAGATGCTGAATTTACACAATGTACAACTCTGAACTGAGAAAGTGCAAGGAGACCACAGGAATGGAAATGGGTAGGGGTGGGGAAGATGGGCACCAGGCTGGCGTCTTGACAGCCACACCTGGGTGCAGGCCACGTGTCCTCATGGCCAAGGTAACCGGGTGTCTCAGGCACTTAATAAATATTAAGGGTGACCAGAGACTCAGGCTCCCCCTCTGGGAAGTAGCATCATTTGGTGAATGAGTTTGGTCTCGGTGCCACCACGGATTCAGCCAGATCAGTTGCAACGCCATGAATCCCTTTCCTGGTTTGAGGAAGGTACAAACCCACCTTGAAAGACACTGGGTGGGTCATGATTCGGGGGTGACAGGGCAAAGGCTAACTTGGCTGTCGAGCAAGGCTTGCGTAGAAGAGGTAAACACGTTGACTCCTGAGTTTAAGGGTTTGGCTTAGAGATTGGTGGATGAGGCAGGGCTGGGGGTCCCATTGGTGACATCTGCTGTCGTGTGTTGAAAGCCACTTGCTTCTCCGGACCTGACAGCCCCTGCCCTTTCATCTTCCATGTTTGAGGATTGTGTCACGGTGGAGAGAAACTCAAAACTTCCAAATGGAGGTGTCATCCTGGCACCCCTGGGCCTGTTTCTCTTCTTCTTCACAAGGAAAGAAAGAAACCAAAAATCCCAACCCAAGCCACCAAAGCCTGTTCTGCCTCCCAGATGAATAAATATATAAAACAAAGCTCTGGCAGGCAATGCTTTGGTCTTCTCTTTGACTAAAACGAGGCCCGCGAGGTCTCAGGAAGGGTTCTGGGCAGGGACAGGACTCCAGGCAGATGTTCACGCCACGTCATCCTCCAGACTGACCATCTGTCTCTGCCAACAAATGGTAAACAGCGGAAACTATCAGTCCAGCATTCAGGAAACTCGGCCGGAGGCCGCCTACTTCTCACCTCCTGGGCTCGGCAGCCTCCCGCATCCTGATCCCTAAGCATGTTCCCCCAGGAGCCGCCAGGGGGAGACGGTGAGTACATGATTCAGTCACTTCCCACCGCTCTCAGGGCAAAAGCCAAAGTCCTCCCCAGTGGCCCACAAGGCTCTGCACAACCAGCCTGGTCACCTCCTGCCTTTTTACCCCTCTCTTTGCTCCAGCTACAACAGCCTCAAACGCAACAGGCATGGTCTAGCCTCAGGGCCTTTGCACAGGCGGTTCCTCTGGCTCAGAGAAGCCTACCTACCCTGAACCCCTTGTCTGAAGATCAAGGCGGGCATGGTGGCTCATGCCTGCAATCCCAGCACGTGTGGAGGCCAAAGTGGGTGGATCACTTGAGGTCAGGAGTTCAAGACCAGTCTGGGCAACATGGCGAACTCTCATCTCTACTACAAATACAAAAATTACCCGGGCATAGTGTTGTAATCCCAGCTACTCAGGAGGCTGAGGCTGATGCATGAGAATTGCTTGAACCCAGGAGGCAGAAGTTGCAGTGAGCCAAGATCGCAACACTGCACTCCAGTCTGGGTGACAAAGCAAGACTCTGTCTCAAAAAAAAAAAACAAAAAAAAAAACACCTCCTCTCCCTTCCTCCCTCCCAGCCCTCTGGGAACCCTTCTTTGAGTTTTGTTTTGTTTTGTTTTTGAGACGGAGTCACGCTCTGTCGCCCGGGCTGGAGTGCAGTGGCCGGATCTCAGCTCACTGCAAGCTCTGCCTCCCAGGTTCACGCCATTCTCCTGCCTCAGCCTCCCAAGTAGCTGAGACTATAGGCGCCCGCCACCTCACCCGGCTAGTTTTGTGTATTTTTTAGTAGAGACGGGGTTTCACCTTGTTAGCCAGGATGGTCTCGATCTCCTGACCTCGTGATCCACCTGTCTCGGCCTCCCAAAGTGCTAGGATTACAGGCTTGAGCCACCACGCCCGGCCTTGTTTTGTTTTTTTAAGAGACAAGGTCTTGCTCTGTCACCCAGGCTGGAGTGCAGTGGTGCAATCACGACTCACTGCAGTCTTGACCTCCTGCTTTAGCCTCCCTAGTAGCTGTAACTATAGGCCCTTGTCTGGGCTAAATTTTTATTTTTTTGCAGAGATGGGGTCTTGCTATGCTGCCCAGGCTGGTCACGAACTCTAAGCTCAGGTGATTCTCCTGCTCAGCCTCCCCAAGTTCTGGGATCACATGTATGAACCATCATGTCCAGCCTCTGAACTCCTTTTTTTTTGAAATGGAGTTTTGTTCTTGCCACCTGGGCTGCAGTGCAGTGGCGCGACCTTGGCTCACTGCAACCTCCGCCTCCCAGGTTCAAGCGATTTTTCTATCTCAGCTTCCCAAGTAGCTGGGATTACAGGCGCCCACTACCGTGCCCAGCTAATTTTTTGTATTTTTAGTAGAGACGGGGTTTCCTTATGTTGGGCAGGCTGGTCTTGAACTCCTGACCTCAGGTGATCCCCCACCTTGGCCTCCCAAAGTACTGGGATTACAGGCGTGAGCCGCCACACCCGGCCTCTGAACTCCTTTTGACTTTCTTTGCTCAGTCACCATCTGATGGAACTCTATTCGCTGATCCAGCGTTCCTCTACATCACCGAGGCCGTTGTCCGCTGACATTCTGAACGAGCGCACAGAAGCATTCACCTAATGCTGTCCTCGATCTGGAGGGCTGGGGAAGCCTCGGCCTGGTCCCTTGAGAATCGTATGCCTCCAGCCGGGAGGGGGCCGCCATGGGCTCTGGCCTTCTAGAGGGGGTCACTCACCGAGGGGTAGCTGTAGCCGTCCTGGTTTCGGCAAATGTGGACCTCATCCTCTGTGGTCTTCTGATAGACAGGGTTGTCAAAGTTGATGCTGTTGATGCTCTTCAGCCGCCAGTTCTTCCAGAGGAGGAAGGCCCCCAAGCAGAGGAAGACGAGGAGCACTGCAGGGAGAGGCACACTCTGTCACACAGCTCCCCTCAAGACAAGAGACCCAGCTCCATGGCTGGAGCAAAAACACAGGCATCGTACCATAACCTGGACTCCTGGTCTTTTATGTTTGTTTAGAGATAGTCTTGTAGGCTGGGCGCAGTGGCTCACGCCTGTAATCCCAGCACTTTGGGAGGCCGAGGCGGGCAGATCATGAGGTCAGGAGTTCAAGACCAGCCTGGCCAACATGGTGAAACCCCGTCTCTACTAAAAATATAAAAATTAGCTGGGCATGGTGGCGGGTACCTGTAGTCCCAACTACTTGGGAGGCTGAGGCAGGAGAATTGCTTGAACCCGGGACGCAGAGGTTGCAGTGAGCTGAGATCGCACCACTGCACTCCAGTCTGGTGACAGAGCAAGACTCCGTCAAAAAAAAAAGAGACAGTGTCTTGCTCTGTGCCCCAGGCTAGAGTGCAGTGGCATCATCATCGCTCACTGCAGCCTCAACCTCCTGGCCTCAAGGGATCCTCCCAACTCAGCTTTCTGAATAGCTGGGACTATAGACATGCACCACCATGTCCGGCTATTTTTTTTTTTTTTCGTTGACAGTGGGGGCTCACGCCTGTAATCCCAGCACTTTGGGAGGCCAAGTTGGGTGGATCACTTGAGGTCGGGAGGTTGAGACCAGCCTGGCCAATGAGGTGAAACCCCATCTCTACTAAACTTACAAAAACCAGCCAGGTGTGGTGGTGCGTGCCTGTAATCCCAGCTACTCGGGAGGCTGAGGCAGGAGAAATGCTTGAACCCAGGAGGTGGAGGTTGCAGTGAGCCAAGATCGTGTCACTGCACTCCAACCTGGGTGACAGGGCAAGACTCCATCTCAAAAAAAAAACCACCAAAAAGAAAAAACAAACAAACAGAAAATAGTCCAATCTATCCATAAGAATTTTCTATATTTATTTTTTTTGAGACGGAGTCTTGCTCTGTTGCCCGGTTGGAGTACAGTGGCGCAGTCTCAGTTCATTGCAACCTTGACCTCCCAGGTTCAAGCAATCCTCCTGCCTCAGCCCCTCAAGTAGCTGGGAGCACAGGCAAGTGTCACCTGCCCAGGTGACACTTTTTGTAGAAATAGGGTTTCGCCATGTTGCCCAGGTTGGTCTCGAAGCCCTAAGCCCAAGCGATCCACCCACCTCAGCCTCCCAAAGTACTGGGATTACAGGCATGAGCCACGGTGCCCAGCCTCGTAAGTAAGGAATATCTAACCTGAAGCCCACTGGGTGAGCCACACCCCAAAAGTAGCTGACTTCCTCCATATTTCTGTCCAGGATTAGCCACACACAAGGCGGTGACTTTTTAAGAAATAGGAACCGGGGTACAGTGGCTTGTACCAACTACTCGGGAGGCCAAGGTGGGAGGATCACTTGAGCCCCAACATTGAGGCTACAGCAAGGCATGATCGCGCCACTGCACTCCAGCCTGAGTGACAGAGCAAGACTGTCTCTAAAACAAATTAAATTTCTTTTTTCTTAAAATTTAAGAAAAAAAGAAAACAGAAATGTGATGTGAGTTAGGATGAGCATGAGCGAGGCAGCGAGAGTGAGCCTCTCCACACGGTCCCCTGCAAGAGAACCCGTTCCCCAGAAGGCACTCAAGTCTGGGTGAGGCCATTTCCGCGACACAGGACCCAGCTGCACGTCCTCCATCTGACCCCTTAGCTGTCTGATCTTGTCACTGTCAGCCCGAAGCCGGGAGAGGCTGTCGGGGTGATAAAGGACACTCAGTGCGGCTGTACCCTGCCCGGGAGAAAAGGTGAACAGGCCCAACCAGCCAGGCACAAGGTCACATTGCAGGAGGCTGTGACCCGGGGGATGCTGTGACCCGGGGGATGCTGGGACCCGGGGGAGGCTGTGACCCGGGGGATGCTGGGAGACGGGGGAGGCTGTCACCCGGGGGAGGCTGTCACCCGGGGGAGGCTGGGACTCGGGGGATGCTGGGGGACAGGGGAACAGGCCCAACCAGCCAGGCACAAGGTCACATTGCAGGAGGCTGTGACCCGGGGGATGCTGTGAGACGGGGGATGCTGGGACCCGGGGGAGGCTCGGACCCGGGGGATGCTGGGGGACGGGCAATGCTGGGACCCGGGCGAGGCTGGGACCCGGGGGAGGCTAGGGGACCGGGGATGCTGGGGGACGGGCCCGCACTTACCAATGGGGAGGATGATAGACAGAGCCCCCACGCTCTGGGGTTTCTTCGCATTTCCTCTGCCAGCGGCATTGCCCAGAGCTGCAGGGGAGAAGCAAGGGTGAGGCCCAGGTCTAAAGGAAGACCACCAAGAAATGGAGCAGGCAGAGGAGGGCACTGACAGCCAGGAAAGTGCCCAGCACATCGCCCTGGGCACTTGGGAGAATTTCCCGAGTCTGCGGGAGGCCACACGGGCTTATTTGTGAGTTATCAAAGTTGTGGGACTCAATTCCAGTTTAAGAAGGTTTTTTTTTTGGGAGGTTAGAAATAGGGGTCTGGCTATGTTGCCCAGGTTGGTCTTGAACTCCTGGTCTCAAGTGATCCTCCTGTCTCAGCTTTCCAAAGTGTGGGGATTACAGGCATGAGGCACCGAGCCCAGCCTGAGAAGGTTCTTGAGCCTCACATTGATGAGTCTTTAGGGGAGGACCGCAGAGGCTTTCATTCCAGGTGGTTGACAAAGTCGCGGGTGAAATTTTCGTCAACTTACCTCTGCATTTATTAAAACGAGCATATTTTGGTCCGGGTGTGGTGGCTCACGCCTGTAATCACAGCACTTTGGGAGGCTGAGGCGGGTGGATCACCTAAACTCAGGAGTTCAAGACCAGCGTGATCAACATAGTGAAACCCTGTCTCTACTAAAAATATAAAATTAGGTGGGCGTGGTGGCGGGCACGTGTAATTCCAGCTACTCGGGAGGCTGTGGGAGGAGAATCACTTGAACCCGGGAGATGGAGTTGCAGCGAGCCAAGATCTCGTCATTGCACTTCAACCTGGCAACAGAGCGAG
>NW_012117265.1:2148395-2153297 GCF_000951035.1 Colobus angolensis palliatus
GTCTCTACTAAAAAATACAAAAAACTAGCCGGGCAGGGGGGGGGGGCGCCTGTAGTCCCAGCTACCCGGGAAGCTGAGGCAGGAGAATGACTTGAACCCAGGAGGCAGAGGTTGCGGTGAGCCGAGATCGTGCCACTGCACTCCAGCCTGGGCAATAGAGCAAGACTCCATCTCAAAAAAAAAAAAAAAAAGAAAAAGAAAAGAAAAACAATGAGTATATTTTGAAGGGGACAGGGGAGCCACCTTCGGACCCCAGTGCCCAGTATGCTCAGTCCTGAGGTTCAATGGCACGGAGGCTGATTGTCCTGTATCAACTGTCCCAGGAATTATGGGATGGGGATAACCTTGGTACAGAACCATGCAAGTGGACCTGGGTCATTCAACATAAAGGCCCTGGGCAAGTCAACATTTCAAGTCCACTGGAGCTAGGCATGGTGACTCACGCCTGTAATTGCCGCACATTAGGAGACCGCGGCAGGAGGATCACCTGAGGCCAGGAACTGGAGACCAGTCTGGGCAACATAGCCAGAACCCCCTCATCTCTACACGAATGAATGAATGGCTTCTTTGCCAAATTTGAGGAGTTCTGGATGGGCCGGTCTGGAATTCTAGCAGTGCCCCACCTCCCCCAAGAAAGGAGGTTTCCTGGCCTGTCCCAGGCAGTTCCATTTTATCCTGCTTGTAACTGAAAAAAGGTTTCAGCTACTCTGGGGGAAAAAAAAAAAAGAATGGTCTGAAATTTGCTGATGTGCCTTTTTTTTGTTGTTTGCTAGAAGTCCAGGAGCACCGTTTCCCAGCAACTCAAAGCAGGTTGGGCGCCCTCTGGTGGACAAATGAATGACATCCTGACCCGTACCTGGGTCTCATCACATCCAGGGAGGACAGTGAGGCCAGGTCTTACAGGATGAAGACAGCCAGACCCTCACCCCAGTCCCCGAACTAAAGGAGGAGCCAAAAAGCTTAGGAATCCGATAATATTCCTTTTTGGGGGGGGGGGCGGGGACAGAGTATCACTCTTGTCCCCCAGGGTTGGAGTGCAATGGCACAATCTCAGCTCACTGCAACCTCCGCCTCCAGGATTCAAGTGATTTTCATGCTTCAGCCTCCCGAGTAGCTGGGATTACAGGCGTGTGCCACCACACCTGGCTAATTTTTGTGTTTTTAGTAGAGACAGGGTTTCACCATGTTGGCCAGGCTGGTCTCAAACTCCTGACCTCAGGTGATCCACCCGCCTCAGCCTCCCAAAGTGCTGATATTAGACGCGTGAGCCACTGTGCCCTGCCCAGGAATCCAATAATATTCTAATGCATTATTTTTATTTTTAGAGATGGGAGTCTTGCTATGTTGCCCGGGCTGGACTTCAACTCTTGGGCTCAAGTAAGTCTCCTGCCTCAGCCTCTGGGTGTAGCTAGGACTGCAGGCATGCACCTCCACACTGGCCTTTAATATGTTAGTTTTTTAAATTTAAATTAATGAAAAAATCCCCCAATGAACAAAATATCAACATTTTCAAGGATAGGCTATGATCTTACACCTGCAGGATTCGGCCTCACTGGACCACTGGCTCCGATAAAACTTTATTTACAAAAGTAAGTGGCCAGACCTTGGCTATACTGTGATGATTTGGAAAAAAAAAAACAACTTTTTTTTTGGAGACAGAGTTTTGCTCTGTCACCCAGGCTGGAGTCCAGTGGCATGACCTTGGCTCACTACCTCCCAGGTTCAAGCAATTCTCTACCCTCAGCATCCCAAGGAGCTGGGATTACAGGCGCCCACCACTATGCCCAGGTAACTTTTGTGTTTTTTTAGTAGACTGGGGGTTTCACTATGTTGGCCAGGTTACTCTGGGACTCCTGACCTCAAGTGATCTGCCCGCCTTTTCTTCCCAAAGTGTTGGGAATACAGGCGTGAGCCACCACGCCTGGCCAAAATTTTGTTTAAATTACATTAATCTCAGCACTTTGGGAGGCCAAGGTGGGCAGATTGCTTGAGCCTGGTTGGAGACCAGCCTGGGCCACAAGGCGAAACCCGTCTCTACAAAAAAATTCAAAAATGAGCTGGGTGTGGTGGCTCATGCCTGTAGTCTCAGCTACCTGGGAGACTGAGGCGGGAAGATCACCTGGTCCCCAGGAGGTTGAGGCTGCAGTGAGCTGTGACAGTGCTCTATCACTCCAGTCTGGGGTACACAGACCGTGTCCCAAAAAAATAAAAATAAAAAAGTTTTGGCCAGGCACGGTGGCTCACGCCTGTAATCCCAGCACTTTGGGAGGCCAAGGCGGGTGGATCACGAGGTCAGGAGTTAAAAACCAGCCTGCCCAACATTGTGAAACCGTCTCTACTAAAAATACAAAAATATTAGCTGGGCATGGTGGTGGCCACCTGTAATCCCAGCTACTTGGGAGGCTGAGGCAGGAGCATCGCTTGGACCCGGGAGGCGGAGGGTGCAGTAAGCCGAGATGGCGACACTGCACTCCAGCCCGGGCAACAGTGAGAGGCTCCGTTTCAAAGAAAAAAATTTTTAAAAATATATTGCATTACCATGTTGAATAGTTGGGTTTTAAAAGAAAAAAATAGGCCGGGCGCAGTGGCTCAAGCCTGTAATCCCAGCACTTTGGGAGGCCGAGACAGGCGGATCACGAGGTCAGGAGATCGAGACCATCCTGGCTAACACGGTGAAACCCCGTCTCTACTAAAAAATACAAAAAAAAGCTAGCCGGGCGAGGTGGCGGGCGTCTGTAGTCCCAGCTACTCGGGAGGCTGAGGCAGGAGAATGGCGTAAACTCGGGAGGCGCAGCTTGCAGTGAAATGAGATCCGGCCACTGCACTCCAGCCCGGGCGACAGAGCGAGACTCCGTCTCAAAAAAAAAAAAAAAAAGAAAAAAATATTAGTTTCTTTATTGTTTATTTTGTAGTAGAGATAGGGTCTTGCTGTGTTGCCCAAGCTGGACTTGAACTCCTGGGCTCAAGCCATTCTCCCACCTTGGCCGCCCAAAGTGCTGGGATTACAGGTGTGAGTCACTAAAAAATAAATTGTAGGCCTGGCGCGGTGGCTCACGCCTATAATCCCAGCACTTGGCGGGGGCCGAGGCGGGCAGATGACTTGAGGTCAGAAGTTTGAGACCAGCCTGACCAACATTGTGAAACCCCATCTCTACTAAAAATGCAAAAATTAGCCAGGCATGGCGGCGGTGCCTGTAATCTCAGCTACTCTACTTGGGAGACTGAGGCAGAAGAATCGCTTGAACCTGGGAAGCGGAGGTTACAGTGAGCCGAGACCGCGTCACTGCACTACAGCATGGGTGAGAGGGAGACTCTGTCTCAAAAAAAAACAAAAAAACAAAAAAAGGCCAGGCGTGATGGTTCACACCTGTAATCCCAGCATTTTGGGAGGCTCAGGCAGGTGGATCACGTGAGGTTGGGAGTTCACGACCAGTCTGACCAACAGAGAAACCCCGTCTGTACTAAAAACACAAAATTAGCCAGGCATGGTGGCGCATGCCTGTAATCCCAGCTACTCGGGAGGCTGAGACAGGAGACTCGCTTGAACCCAGGAGGCAGAGGTTGCCGTGAGCCGAGATCGGGCCACTGCATTCCAGCCTGGGCGACAGAGCAAGACTCCGTCTCAAAAAAAAAAAAAAAAAAAGAGAAACCCCGTCTGTACTAAAAACACAAAATTAGCCAGGCATGGTGGCGCATGCCTGTAATCCCAGCTACTCGGGAGGCTGAGACAGGAGACTCGCTTGAACCCGGGAGGCAGAGGTTGTCGTCAGCCAAGATCGCACCAGCTTGGGCAACAAAAGCAAAACTCCATCTCAAAAAAAATTAAAAAATTGTAAAATTGTGTTAAAATGTACTGGATTCCTTAGCCTTTTGGAGCCTCTGTGAAAAGCTGCGTACTGAGGAATCCCTCCCTCTCCTTGCCTGAGTCCTGGCCTTTTTGGGCAGATGCCTGAAGGTGAGGCAGCGAATGTGCCTTGACAAAATTTCAGGACCCAGACTGTGTGGCTGACTTTGGGAACCAGGAGCCTAAAGGACCCGGCCCCTCATATGACTTGGCCCATTTAATCCTTGCAAAGAGGGCAAGAACTGGTATTAGGCCCACTTTACAGATAGGGAAACTGAGGGCCCAGAGACACATGGCCCAAGTGAGAGAAGGTCAGCAAGGGAGTGAGGACGCCACCTGGACTCCATCTCATGACCAAAATGTTCGTGGCCACTGAAGGGGCCCATCTCCTGGGGAAGAGGGGCCCAGCCTTTACCTTGGTGAGACATTGTCACTGTCTCCGCCGTGGTGAGCCCAGGGGTGGCCCCAGGCAGCCGGGAGGTGTTGGGAACAGGCCGAGTGGTTGTGTGCTGTGTCGCTATGGCTTTGGAGCTGACCAAGAGCCTGATGGTGGAGGTCTCCTGGGTGGCCACTGCAGCCTCGGCCTCTGAAAGAATAAATAAACGTCTTCTGAGTGCCACTTGCCTGCAAGCCCGTCTCCTAAGTGTGTGCCTAATGAGGAGAAGTCTAAAATGACCTTGGGAGGCTAAGGCAGGAGGATCTCTTGAGTCCAGGAGTTTAAGACCAGCCTGGTCAACAAGGCAAAATCCCATCTCTACATACAACAACAACAAAAAAATTAGCCAGGTTTGGTGGTGCACGCCTGTACTCCCAGCTACTCAGAAGGCTGAGGTGGGAGGATCGCTTGAGCCCAGGAGGTAGAGGCTGCAGCGAGCTATGATCCCATCACTGCACTCCAGCCTGGATGTCAGAGTGAGACCCTGTATCAAAAAAAAAGAAACCAAAAGATAAAAAAGTAAAATAAAGGCCGGGCGCAGTGGCTCAAGCCTGTAATCCCAGCACTTTGGGAGGCCGAGACGGGTGGATCACGAGGTCAGGAGATCGAGACCATCCTGGCT
>NW_012117265.1:2154136-2158206 GCF_000951035.1 Colobus angolensis palliatus
GGAGGCAGAGGTTGCCATGAGCCAAGATCGTACCACTGCACTCCAATCTGGGTGACAGAGCAAGACTCCATCTCAAAGAAAAAAAAAAAAAACGGAAAAAAGAGTATTAAAAATAAACACCATCAATATCTACTTTGTGATCATATTGTTTCTTTTTCTTTTTTCTTTTTTTTTTCAGATAGGGTTTCACTTTGTCCCCCAGGCTGGAGTGAAGTGGTGTGATTATAGCTCTCTGTAGCCTCAACCACCTGGGCTCAAGCAATTCTCACACCTCAGCCTCCCGAGTAGCTGGGACCACAGGTGTGAGCCGCCACGTCTGGGTCGTATTGTTATTTGTTGTTGTTCAAAAGGGAGATTCGATTCGCTTCAGGGAGGTGTTGGCCTCAATTGAGACTTTCTCAGAGGATGAGAAAAGTCAACAAAGGGGGCCCGGCATGGTGGCTCATGCCTGTCATCCTAGCACTTCGAGAGGCAGAGGTGAGTGGATCAGCTGAGGTCAGGAGTTCGACACCAGTCTGGCCACCATGGAGAAACCCTGTCTGTACTAAAAATACAAAAATTAGCCAAGTGTGGTGGTGCATGCTTGTAATCCCAGCTACTTGGGAGGCTGAGGCACGAGAATTGCTTGAACGCAATAAGAGAGGCAGCAGTGAGCCAAGATGGCACCACTGCACTCCAGCCTGGGTGACAGAGCAAATCTCAAAAAAGAGAAATAGGCCGGGCGCGGTGGCTCAAGCCTGTAATCCCAGCACTTTGGGAGGCCGAGACGGGTGGATCACGAGGTCAGGAGATCGAGACCATCCTGGCTAACACGGTGAAACCCCGTCTCTACTAAAAAATACAAAAAACTAGCCGGGCGAGGTGGCGGGCGCCTGTAGTCCCAGCTACACGGGAGGTTGAGGCAGGAGAATGGCGGGAACCCAGGAGACGGAGCTTGCAGTGAGCTGAGATCTGGCCACTGCACTCCAGCCTGGGCGACAGAGTGAGACTCCGTCTCAAAAAAAAAAAAAAAAAAAAAGAAATAAAAGTCAACAAAAGGGACCATTTCCTCCCTCAGGGCCCTTGTCAGAAATCATATCACCTCTTCAGGGGTCCGGGAAAGAGGAAACCAGGCATCAAAGGGGAACTGGGTAAATGTCCAGCCCAGTGCTGATGTGTCCATCCAAGAAAAGAAAAGTATGGTTATCCCGACTCACGAGTCCTCACAATGACTTAGAGGTACCCATTTCACAGAGGAGCAGAGAGAGGCTCAGGAGGGGGCAGTTGGAGGACACAGGACACAGAAACAAGGCGTGTGCCGCACCTGTGAGGCAGCTCCTCATGTCCTTGGCCAGCAGCATGCCGTCCGGGCAGACGCAGGTAAACTTGGGCGACTGGGGGTTGATCTGTGGGGCAGGGAGGCACAGATACTGGCAGCCGCCATTGCTCAGCGTGGTCCTCTCACACCAGTTCACTCCTGGGGCAGAAGAAGCGGTGTCAGGGCAGGAACGAGATCATCAGATAGACTAGAAGATTCCAGAAATTTCCAGAACATTCCAGAGTTTCCACAAGGTGGTTTCAAGGTGGGGGGTGGGGCTAACCCACGCTTACCTCTTGGCTGGGTGAGGTTGTGGAAGAGGACCATATCCTCTGGGGACAGTAGGTTTTCGGCCAACAAATTGACATCGGAACCTGTGAGGCGGTTGGCACTGAAAATGGCTTCGTTGATGATATCTGTCCAAAATACTTTGTCCTAAACAGGCAGCAAAGAAGATGACAAATCTCATTAAACACTGGGATGAGACACAGGCCACCCTCTCTCCACAACTAGTTTTTTTGTTTGTTTGTTTGTTTTTTGAGACAGAGTTTCACTCTTGTTGCCCAGGCTGGAGTACAGTGACCCAATCTCGGCTCACTGCAATCTCCACCTCCCGGGTTCAAACAGTTCTCCTGCTTCAGCCTCCTGAATAGCTGGGATTACAAGCGTGTGCCACCACGCCTGACTATTTTTTGTATTTTTAGTGGAGATGGGGTTTCACCATGTTGGCCTGGCTGGTCTCGAACTCCTGACGTCATGATCTGCCTCTCTCAACCTCCCAAAGTGCTGGGATTACAGGCATGAGCCACCATGCCTGGCCCACAACTAGTTTTTAACTGTGGTAAAAATATACATAACATAAAATGTACCATCTCAGCTATTTGTAAGTGGACAGTTCAGTGGCCTTAAGCAGATTCACACTGTTGTGCAAGTATCACCATCACCACCACCCATTTCCAGAACTTTTTTTCTTTTCTTTTTTTTTTTTTTTTTGAGACACAGTCCCACTCCGTTGCCCAGGCTGGAGTGCAGTGGCATGATCTTGGCTCTCTGCAGCTTCCACTTCCTGGGATCAAGCAATTCTCATGCCTCGGTCTCTCGAGAACCCGGGATTACAGGTGCCTGCCACCACACCTGGCTACTTTTTGTATTTTTTTGTACAGACAGGGTTTCGTCATGTTGGCCAGGCTGGTCTCGCACTCCTGGACTCAAGTGATCCTCCTGCCTCAGCCTCCCAAAGTTCTGGGATTATAGGCGTAGATTGCCGTGCCCAGTTTAAACCTCTTTTCTTTATGAATTACCTGGCCTCAGCTATTCCTTTACTAAAATGCAAATGGATGAACACTTTCGCCCCCCCGGGGGACTCCACTTTTGGCTCTTGGTAATCATGCTGCCAGGAAAGTGGGGTTATATAAAATAATGCCATTTCCTTAGAGCAGGTTTCCTCACCATGGCTCTATCTAGGGCCTGCTACTTCCCTGTTCTGGGCGTTCAGCAACGTCACTGGCCTCTACCCACTACATGCCAACAGTCTTTCCCATCGACTTGTGACAACCAAAAAATCTCTAGAAATTGCCAAATGTGCCCTGAGAGCCAAGATCACATGTGACTGAGGATCACTGCCTTTCACCGCTCTCAGTAAAAAGAATACAAAGCAGGAGGTGCGGTGAGTCACACCTATAATCCCAGCACTTTGGGAGGCAGAGGCAGGCGGATCACCTGAGGTTGGGAGTTCGAGACCAGCCTGGCCAACATGGAGAAATCCTGTCTCTACTAAAAATACAAAATTAGCCGGGCGTGGTGGTCCATGCCTATAATCCCAGCTATTGGGGAGCCTGAGACAGGAGAATCGCTAGAACCTGGGAGGTGGAGGTTGCGGTGAGATCACACCATTGCATTCCAGCCTGGGCAACAAGAGCAAAACTCCATCTCAAAAAAAAAAAAAAAAGAAAATAGAAATAACTCAGGTCTAAGACCTCCCCCTAGTCATGATCAGTTTTTCGCATTCGTCTTGGCTTGAGTGATCTACACAGTCTGTGTCTATCTGCCATCTAAGTACTTGCATCTCGTACGTAAGCCGTACCTCAAAGATGGCCAAGGAGAAGGGGTGGGCCAGCCTCTTTTCGTCCTCCAAGATGGTCTTCCGGTTGCCCCCGTTGACGTCGATGCTTGAGATGGAGTGAAGTTTAGAGTCAACCCAGTAGAGGCGGCCACTGGGGAAATCTAGAACACGCAAGTGGATAAGGAGAGGTCACGTGCCGATGCCAGTCCCAGAGGGGCCTGCGGGCCTGGCCACGCTGATCCGGGCAGGAAGAACTGCCCAGGGACCCAGCAGAGAAGTACCTGGAGAGGCAGCTCCAACCATGTGTGAGCCTGAACCCCTCCCCTCTCCAACGGGCAGGTAGGGGAGCTGCAGGTCAGAAAAACTTCAGGGAGGCTGGGTTTGGCGGCCCACGCCTATCATCTTAGCCGTTTGGAAGACGGAGGTGGGAGGGATGCTTGCACCCTGGAGTTTGAGACCAGCCAGGCCAACATAACAAGACTTTGTCTCTTCCCAAAACTAAAATAAAATTAGTCTGCGTGGTGGCACGTGTCTGTAGTCTCAGCTACTCAGGAGGGTGAGGCAGGAGGATCACCTGAGTCTGAGAGGTGGAGGCTGCAGTGAGCTATGATTGCGCCACTGCACTCCAGCCTGGGTGACAGACCAAGACCTCATCTCAAAAAAAGAAAAAACAGGCCAGGCGTGGTGGCTCAAGCCTGTAATCCCAGCACT
>NW_012117265.1:2158652-2159879 GCF_000951035.1 Colobus angolensis palliatus
AAAAAAAAAAAAAAAGAAAAAAAGAAAAAACAAAGAAAAGAAAGAGGGACACCTTCAGGGAGCAGCTTGGGCTTGTCCCAGAGCCACCTGGCGACCCCCGTCCGTCCTTCAGCCTGTGCCCGGCCCTGGCTGGGACAGCCGTCCTGCGAACATACCTAGGGTGATGCCATTGGGCCACTGAATGTTTTCGGTCACCAGCGAGTAGATGTCCACACCGTTCAGGCCCCCTTTCTTGATCTTGGCAGGAGTTCCCCAGTCAGTCCAGTACATGAAGCTGGTGGGAGGGCAGAGAATAGCTGTGAGGCTGGAGGGTGGGGGGGAGGATCCCAGCCAACACGTGCAACAAATTCTAGCAGAAACAGCCAGGCTCAGGCTTGGGAAATAGCCCTGCTGGGAACCCCAAACTCCAAATATGGTTTGTTTGGGGTTTTTTTGAAACAAAGTCTGTCTCTGTCGCCCAGGCTGGAGTTCTGTGGCACGATCTCGGCTTGCTGCGACCGCCACCTTCCAGGTTCAAGCGATTCTCCTGCCTCAGCCTCCGGAGTAGCTGGGATTTCAGGCACGCACCACTACAGCTGGCTACACTTTTGTATTTTTAGTAGAGGCGGGGTTTCACCACGCTGGCCAGGCCCAGGAGGCTGAAATCAGAGGATTGCTTGAGCCCAGGAAGCTGAGGCTACAGTGAGCTATGATCACACCACTGTACTCCAGCCTGGGTGGCAGACTGAGACGCTACCTCGAAAGAAAAAGAAAGGAAGAAACACAAGAACACAAGCCACGCACAATGACTCGCGTGGGCCACATGTACCCCACCCATTGTTGTGTGGCAACAGTGAGCATTGTCTTGTTTAAAAGAGATCCAGGGTTGGGTTGGGCACAGTGGCTCACACCTGTAATCCCCGCTCTTTGGGAGGCTGAGGTGGGCGGATTACTTGAGGCTAAGCATTCAAGACCAGCCTAGCCAACATGGTGAAACCCAGTCTCTACTGAAAATACAAAAAATTAGCCAGGTGTGGTGGTGCATGCTTGTAATCCCAATTAGTTGGGAGGTTGAGGCAGGCAGGAGAATCAATTGAACCTGGGAGAGTCTGCAGTGAGCCAAGATCTTGCCGCTGCAATATAGCCTGGGTGACAGAGCAAGACTGCCTCAAAAAATAAAAAATAAAAAGGGGGCCAGGCGCAGTGGCTCCCGCCTGTAATCTCAACACTTTGGGAGGCTGAGGCAGG
>NW_012117265.1:2160273-2162092 GCF_000951035.1 Colobus angolensis palliatus
AAGGGACGCTGGCCCTAGCGGGCCCACCTTCACCCGCAAGCAAATTCTGTTCCATCTAAATGATGATCTCTTCCCTGCATTCCCTTCCGGACACCAAGTGTGCCTTCTCCAGTGATCTCTGCCCAAGACCGAATATTCACCTCTTGATGGCGGCTGTGAGGACAGTGTGCGTCCCGGCTTGTCAGCACCTCACTGAAACTGAGATGCCACCTCTCACGTGCTCAGGTGGCAGATGTTGCCTGACAGGTACAGAGTACACCAGGCAGGTGGCAGAGGTGATACTTCCTGCCAGGGGACACAGGTCAGAGTGTCTTGCCCCAGGAGCTGCTGAGTCAGCCACGGGCTTGGAAGATACCATTCTGGGGCCTAGCCACTAACCACTAGCCTCTAACCACTAACCACTAACCAGTTCTTTTTTTGTTTGTTTGTTTGAGACGGAGTGTCGCTCTGTCACCCAGGCTGGAGTGCAGCGGGGCTGTCTTGGCTCACTGGCAACCTCCGCCTCCCGGGTTCAAGTGATTCTCCTGCCTCAGCCTCCCGAGCAGCTGGGATTACAGGTGCTTGCCACCACACCCGGCTAATTTTTGTATTTTTAGTAGAGATGAGGTTTCACCATGTTGGTCAGGCGGGTCTTGAACTCTCGACCTCAGATGATCCACCCTCCTCAGCCTCCCAAAGTGCTGGGATTACAGACACTTTGAGCCACGATGCCCAGCCCACTAACCAGTTCCTGAAGCCCCTTCCTGCTCCCTCCCTTCCCTCTGCACCCCTCAGCGTTGTGGATACACACCCATGAACAGGATCCACCACGATGGCCCTTGGCTTAGAGCCGTTCTCTCTGAATAACGTTTTCCTCTTCACACCCTTGGTATCCGCAACGGAGACAGTGCCCAGGACGGAGTCGGTCCAGTAGATGTTGCTGTGGATCCAGTCCACAGCCAGCCCGTCGGGGGCCTGGAGGTCCCTGCTGATGACGGTGTCGTAGGAGGAGACGCCGTGGGCTCTGTCAAGCTGGGTGCTGAGGCAGGAGGAGAGGAGGGCGTCAGGGCCGGGAGCCCTCGTCTCACCTGTGGGCCAAGGCTGCAGGCAGGGGCGACGCTCACCTGTAGATCATTCTCTGGGACAGGTCGGACCAGTAGATTCTATTGCTGGCCACCTCCGTGTCCAGAGCGACCACGTTCCTCAGGTTGGGGATGAGGCTGGTGTACTCACTCCGGTCCAGCGTCATCTTCCTGACCTCGTGTCGGTTGGTGAAGATGAGGTAGGCGATGGAGCCTGGGGACCCGGGGAGCAAGGTCAGGGGAGCAGAGGGAACCCAGCGATGGAACCAGGAGTGCCTCCCCATCCCCTCGTGTCACCCTGCAGGGTGCAACTGAGCCAGAGGAGGCACCCAGAAAAACAGGGTGGAAAAGAACCTCCTGATGGGAACAGGCACAGTGGCGCCCGCCTGCAATCCCAGCACTTTGGGAGGCCGAGGGAGGAGGATCACTTTTTCTGGGAGTGTAAGGCTAGCCTGGGTAATACAATGAGACTTTATTGCCACAAAAAAAAAAAAAAAAAAAATTAGGCCAGGCACGGTGGCTCAAGACTGTAATCCCAGCACTTTGGGAGGCTAAGGTGGGCGAATCACTTTATGTCAGGAGTTTGAGACCAGCCTGACCAACGTGGTGAAACCCCATCTCTACTAAACGTACAAAAACTAGCCACATTTGGTAACGGGAACCTGTAATCCCAGATACGTGGAAGGGTGAGGCAGGAGAATTGCTTGAACCTGGGAGGTGGAGGTTGCAGTGAGCCGAGATCGTGCCACCACATTCCA
>NW_012117265.1:2162502-2164396 GCF_000951035.1 Colobus angolensis palliatus
AAAAAAAAAAAAAAAAAAAAAAAACACAAAAAAAGCACACACAAAAATTACCCAGGCATGGTGGCACATGCCAGTAGTCCCAGCTACTCCAGAGGCTGAGGTAGCAGGATCGTGTGAACCAAGGAGGTCAAGGCTGCAGTGAGCTATGATGGAGGCTGCACTGCACCACAGGCTGGAAGACAGAGCAAGACCCTGTCTCTAAAAAAAATAATAGCCAGGTGTGGTGTCTGTAATCCTAGCACTTTGGGAGGCCAAAGCAGGAGGATCACTTGGGTTCAGGAATTCAAGACTAATCTGGCCAACGTGGTGAAACCCTGTCTTTACTAAAAATATGAAAATTAGCTGGGCATGGTGGTATGCACCTGAGGTCCTGGCTACTCCAGAGGCCGACGTGTGGGGATCAACTAATCCTCCTGGCCTCAAGCGATCCTCCCGCCTCAGCCTCCCGTGTAGCCTCAAGTGATCCTCCTGCCTCAGCCTCCAGAGTAGCCGGGACCACAGGTGTGCGGCACCACACCTGGCTAATTTTTCCTTCTTTAACCCCTTGAAATCACTCCCCAGGTTGTCACTGAAAGGAAAGCCGGTTCCTGTTCCACCAGCAGGGCTGAGGGTTTTGTTAACTGGATATTCCTAGAAACTAGGATATATGTAGTCATCCCTGGCAAGCCCAAGTCCCAACAGGGCAGCGGACTCCCCTGCCAGAGCCCTTGGGAGCAAACAGCCTCCTGGCCAGGGGATATGAGTCTGTGCAAAGTTCAGATGATGAAACTCCTCAGCGTTTCTGCCTGCAAGGCGTGAGACCACCCCCACCTGCCACCTTCCCATGCTCACCCACAGCCTTGCAGGCCTTGGTGTGGGGGTCCAGCTGGAAGCCTTCCTCACACTGGCACTTGTAGCTCCCCTCCAGGTTCACGCAGAGCTGGCTGCAGGTGTCGGGATCCTGACACTCATCGATATCTGGGAGGCAGAGAAAGAGGCTTGGTCGGGGGACTCCTTCCCAAAGGCTGGAGACAGAGCAATGGGACCCAGGCCAAAACCCACACCTTCAAAGGCAGCCAGGGGACAGCCCGGCCTCTCAGGGGATGTAATCAAGGAAACAGCCAGGTGTCATCCCCAGCCATGACATGACCTCACCACTCACCACAGGAACCCAGAGTGTAAAGCTGTATCAGCTGAAATTTCTCTCTCTCTCTTTTTTTTTTTTTTGACAGAGTTTTATTCTTGTTGCCCAGGCGAGAGTGCAATGTCACAATCTCAGCTCACCGCAACTTCCGCCTCCCAGATTCAACTGATTCTCCTGCCTCAGCCTCCCGAGTAGCTGGGATTCCAGGCATGCGCCACCACGCCCAGCTAATTTTGTATTTTTAGTAGAGACGGGGTTTCTCCATGTTGGTCAGGCTGGTGTCGAACTCCCGACCTCAGGTGATCCGCCCGTCTCGGCCTCCCAAAGTGCTGGGATTACAGGCGTGAGCCACCGCGCCCGGCCTGAAATTTCTTAATTATTAATCCCCAGAGGCAAGAACCCCTGGCCAGCCCATGCTAGTTTTCCATGCCGGTGGAATCTCATGAAGCCCTACTAACTGCTTTCAGGCCTGCTTAACAGATGGGGAAACTGAGGCATGAGGGGTTTGGTCGCCATGTCAGGAAGTGCAGAGGAGGCCCAGGGCTCAGTCCCACCCGGGAATCACCTTCGCATCTCCGCTGGGCCACCAGCTGGAAGCCGTCGGGACACAGGCATTCGTAGCCGATCTTCAGGTCGTTGCAGATGTGGGAACAGCCACCGTTGTTGTCCAAGCATTCGTTGGTCCCTGCACAGGGCCAGGGGACACAGACTGGTCACTCTTCAGTTCCCGACCCATCCCTTCGCTGCCAATCTTGGCTCACTACAACCTCC
>NW_012117265.1:2165124-2167737 GCF_000951035.1 Colobus angolensis palliatus
TTGGTTCACTGCAACCTCTGCCTCCTGGGTTCAAGTGATTCTCCTGCCTCAGCCTCCCGAGTAGCTGTGATTACAGGCACCCACCACCACAACCGGCTAAGTTTTTGTATTTTTACTAGAGATGGGGTTTCACCACCTTGGCCAGGCTGGTCTCAAATTCCTGACCTCAGGTGATCTGCCTGCCTCGGTCTCCTGAAGTTCTGGGACTACAGGCGTGAGCCACCACACTTGGCTCCGTAAAATAAGCCAGTCAAAAAAGGAAAATGCTATCTGATTCCACCGGAAGGAGGTCCCTAGAGCCACCACATTCACAGAGACAGAAGGTAGAATGGTAGGTGCCAGGAGTTGGGGAGGGGATGGGGAGTGAGTGTTTCATGGGGACAGAGCTTCAGTTTGGGAAGATAAAAGATTTCTGGAGCCAGGCGCAGTGGCTCATGCCTGTATTCCCAGCACTTTGGGAGGCCGAGGTGGGAGCATCACTTGAGGTCAGGAGTTCGAGACCAGCCTGGCCAACATGATGAAACCCAGTCCGTCTCTACTACAAATTCAAAACTTAGCCAGGCATGGTGGTGGGCACCTGTAATCCCAGCTACTCAGGGGGCTTAGGCAGGAGAATCACTTGAACCTGGGAGGTGGAGGTTGCAGTGAACAGAGATCACACCACTGAACTCCAGCCTGGGTGACAGAGTGAGACTCCATCACAAAAAAAATTTTAAAAAAGAGTTCTGGAGATGGTGGTTGTGATTCTGTACAACAGTGTGAATGTGCTAATGGCACAGAACTGTGCACTTACTAAGGTTTAAGGAGGTAAATTTTATATTACATGTTTTTTGCTGCAGTTTAAATATATGTATATAAAACAACAAAAGTCTGGGCACTGTAGCTCATGCCTGGAATCCCAGAACTTTGGGACACCAAGGCGGGCAGAGAGCTTGAGCCCAGGAGTTCAAGACCTGCATGAGCAAACATTTTTTTGTTTGAGGCGGACTCTGACTGCGTCGCTCAGGCTGGAGCGCGGTGGTGCAGCCTCAGCTCACTGCGTCGCCCAGGCTGGAGTGCAGTGGTGCGGCCTCAGCTCACTGCAACCTCAACTTCCTGCGTTCAAGCCATTCTCCTGCCTCGGCCTCCCGAGCAGCTGGGATTACAGACGCCCGCCACCACGCCTGGCTAATTTTTTGTATTTTTAGTAGAGATGGGGTTTCACTATGTTAGCCAGGATGGTCTTGATCTCCCGACCTTGTGGTCTTCCCGCCTCGACCTCCCAAAGTGCTGGGATTACAGCCGTGAACCATCCCATGAGGCCTAAAAACGGCTTTTCCATGTTTAAACACTTGAGAAGAAAAATAAAAAGGGAAATCATTTTCATGACACAAAACAGTGATATGGAATTCCAATTTCAGTGTCCATAAATAACGTTTTCTGGGCCCACAGCCACATGTATTGGTTTGCGTTCTGTGGGTGGTGGTGTTCACCCAACGGCCATGTTGAGAAACTGCACCAGAGACCGTATGGCCCTCAGTGTCCAAAATATTTACTTTTTTTTAGAGATAGGGTCTCTTACTCCGTTGCCCAGATTGAAGTGTGGTGGTGTGATCACAGCTCACTACAGTCTGCAACTCCTGGGCCCAAGCGATCCTCCTTCCTCAACCTTCTGAGTAGCTGAGACTACAGGAGTGTGCCACCGTGCCCAAGCCCTCTCTGGTATATGACAGAGAAAACTTCCCACTGTGTTCTCTGTACTGTACAGTTATTCTAATAGGGTCTTTCAGTATCCACCACAGAGGGTTGGTAAAAAACAAACAAACAAAAAAAAAAAACCTCACCAGGACAAGGTGGCTCACGCCTGTAATCCCAGCACTTCAGGAGGTGGGTGGATCACTTGAGGTCAGGAGTTCGAGAGCAGCCTGGCCAACATGGTGATACCCCGTCTCTACTAAAAATACAAAAATTAGTACAGCACGGTGGCATTCACCTGTAATCCCAGCTACTTGGGAGGCTGAGGCAGGAGAATCGCTTGAACCCAGTAGGCGGAGGTTGCACGGAGCCACGATCACGCCATCGTGCTCTAGCCTGGGAGATGGTGCGAGACTGTCTCTAAAAAAAGGAGCCTTTTGCACAGGGTGGGCAGAGTGGAGTTCCCAAAACCCTATAGCACTCATTTCTCAGTTCCATTCCTGGCTCCCCACAAACTCTGCAAGCCGCCTGCACCCGGAGACTCACCACACTCCTTGATGGGTTCATCTGACCAGTCCTGGCAGTCTCTAGCCATGTTGCAGACTTTGTCCAGGCTGATGCATTCGCCGCTGTGACACTTGAACTTGTTGGGCCCTTCGCAGAGTGTCACTGTGAGAGCCAGAGAGAGGAAGGAGGAAGGTCAGGTGTGTCTGACCTGCAGTCTGCTTGGCACTCATTCATATAATAGTTTATTCACATAAGAACGCATGCAAATGGATTCATTAAGAAAGCACAGGCCGGGCGCGGTGGCTCAAGCCTGTAATCCCAGCACTTTGGGAGGCCGAGAGAGGTGGATCACGAGGTCAGGAGATCGAGACCATCCTGGCTAACACGGTGAAACCCCGTCTCTACTAAAAAATACAAAAAACTAGCCGGGCG
>NW_012117265.1:2173586-2177726 GCF_000951035.1 Colobus angolensis palliatus
GCTCTGTCACCCAGGCTGGAGTGCTGTGGCCGGATCTCAGCTCACTGCAAGCTCCGCCTCCCGGGTTCACGCCATTCTCCTGCCTCAGCCTCCCTCTATCTGCCTTCTTTTATTGCTTTCCCTTGGTTTGACCAGCCTGGCTTTTTTCCTAATTAGGACTCCATACTTAATGGTAAAAATCCGAAATCCAAAATGCCCCAATAAGCATTTTCTTCTAATTGTCAGTGCTCAAGACGTTTCAGAATTTTGGGTGCTCAAGACATCGAATTTCGGGTGTTTGGATTTGGGATATGCCACTTGTATTAAGACAGCCAAGAAGATGCCCAGTTTCAAAGCCCATTTCCCTTTGGGATTCTTGGCCTTCCTCCTTGGCAGAACTTTCTAGCTTTTTCCCCTTCACGTTACCTGGGTCATTGAGGCGTGGCTAGCAAGTGTCACTATGTGTTCAGCCTCACGGGGCGGGGATCACGGGATCACAGGGATCACGGGATCGTGGGGATCATGGTGGCTTGCCAGTGTGTGCGCCAGGTGGCCAGCCCTTGGCAGGAACGGCCTCCCTGACTGTGCGTGACAAAACGAAGGGGTGGCACTATCCCTGGTCTGTAATGCCTCCTGATCAGGGAGGGATCTGAGGGGCAGACGAGGCTTGGTATGAGCCCTCAACAGATGGAGCGCAGTTCAGGGCAGCTGCCTGGCAGCTTGAGCAGGACCCTGTGGAGACAAAGTCGGACCACTGCCCAGGACCCATGCAGGCTCAATAGTAAAGGCAGGGCCACACTTACGACAGTCCTGCTCGTCTGATCCGTTCTCACAGTCCACTTCGCCATCACACCTCCAGAACTGAGGAATGCAGCGGTTGACACGGCCCCCACAGCTGAAGTCCCCAGATTTGCAGGTGACAGACACTATAGAAGAGACAGGATTGAACTGTCACTCAAAGCAAAGACCCACTGAGGCTGAGCACAGTGACTCACGCCTGTAATCCCAGCACTTTGGGAGGCCAAGGCGAGTAGATCACCTGAGGTCAGGGGTTCAAGACCAGCCTGGTCAACATGGTGAAACCCCCGTCTCCACTAAAAATACAAAAATTAGCTGGGTGTGGTGATGGGTGCCTGGAGTCCCAGCTACTCGGGAGACTGAGGCAGGAGAATCACTTGAACCTGGGAGGTGGAGGTTGCAGTGAGCCGAGATCCGGCCACTGCACTCCAGCCTGGGCGACAGAGAAAGACTCCATCTCAAAAAAAAAAGAAAGCGCATCAGGCATGGTGGTTTGCGCCTGTAATCCTAACACTTTGGGAGGCCGAGGCAGGCAGATCGCTTCAGCCCAGGAGTTCGAGACCAGCCTGGGCAATATGGCAAAACTGCATCTCTACTAAAAATACAAAAAAATTAGGCCTGGGGTAGTGGCTCATACCTGTAATCCCAGCACTTTGGGAGACCGAGGCAGGTGGATCACCTGAGGACAGGAGTTCAAGACCAGCCTGGCCAACATGGTGTAACCCTGTCACTAATAAAAATACAAAAAATTAGCCTGGCATGGTGGCATATGCTTTTAATCTCAGCTACTCGGGAGGCTGAGGCAGGAGAATCACTGGAACCCCAGAGGCAGAGGCTGCCGTGAGCTGTGATTGCGCCACAGCACTCCAGCCTGGGTGACAGAGCGAGGCTCCATCTAAAAAAAAAGGAAGTGAGGCTCTGGGAAGTCAGGTCACTTGCCCACAGACACATAGCTGGTGCAGAGTTGACCAGGGAAGCACCCTCTGGCTTCACAAATCATTTGCAAGCAGCAAGGCATGGAGAATGGGGGATGGGAAAGCAGATGGCCAGCGCTCACCATTAATGCAGCCAACTTCATCGCTCATGTCCTTACAGTCATATTCCCGGTCACACTGTCGGCTGCCATGGATGCAGGTTCCATCAGAGCACTGGAATTCGTCAGGGCGACAGGTGGCCACAGCTGAAAAACAGGACAGAGTGTGTTGATTTTCTCAAGAAGAGACAACCAGAGAAAAAGCAAGGCCTTTAGCTGGGTGCAGCGGCTCACACCTGGAATCCCAACAATTTTGGAGGCCAAGGCAGGAGGACTGCCTGAGCCCAGGAGTTCAAGACCAGCCTGGCCAACATAGGGAGACCCCTGTGTCTCTACAAAAAAATTGGTCAGGCTTAGGCCGGGCACAGTGGCTCACGCCTGTAATCCCAGCAGTTTGAGAGGTGGGCAGATCACAAGGTCAGGAGTTCGAGACCATCCTGGCCAACATAGTGAAACCCCATCACTACTAAAAATACAAAAAATTAGCTGGGCGTGGTGGCACGTGCCTGTAATCCCAGGTACTTGGGAGGCTGAGGCATAGAATTCGCTTGAATCCTGGAGGTGGAAGTTGCAGTGTGCTGAGATCACGCCATTGCACTCCAGCCCAGGTGACAGTGTGAGACTCTGTCTCAAAAAAAAAAATGGCCAGGTTTGGTGGTGCAGCCTTAGTTTCAACTGCTTGAATTGCTTGGGAGGCTGAAGTGGGAGGATCGCTTGAACCAAGGAGATCAAGGCCGCAGTGAGCCATGATGGTGCCACTTTACTTCAGCCTGGGTGACAGAGCAAGACCCTGTCTCAAAAAAACAAAAAGAGGCTGGGTGCAGCAGTGCACGCCTGTATGTAATCCCAGCACTTTGGGAGGCTGAGGCAGATGGATCATCTGAGGTCAAGAGTTTGCGACCAGCCTGACTACCACAGTGAAACCCCATCTCTACTAAATACAACAAAAAATAGCTGGATGTGGTGGTGCATGCCTGTAATCTGAGCTACTTGGGAGGCTGAGACAGGAGAATCACTTATACCTGGGAAGCAGAGATTGCAGTGAGCCGAGATCGCGCCATTGCACTGCAGCCTGGGCAACAAGAGCGAAACTCCGTCTCAAAACAAAAACAAACAACAAAAAACAACCAGCACCTTCTAAACAGTGATTTCCCAATAAGCCAACAGGAACCATCGCCTGGGGCCTCATGGATGCAGGAAATTAAGAGATGAAAAAAATCACAGAGACTCCATCTCAAAAAAAAAAAAAAAGAAACAAACATGAAATGGGAACACTTTCTTGGCATGTTGTTCGAAATCCATTTCAGCACCTAAATCACCACAAGTCCCACACCCGGGGGAGCCCAGCGACAGGTGATAGGACGCCCCGCCCCTGGGCCCCGCCCCGCCCCAGGCCCCGCCCCTGTCCTTACGGCAGTTCTCCTCGTCAGACTTGTCCTTGCAGTCGGGGCCTCCATCACAGCGCCAGCTGGAGTGGATGCACTCGCCACTTCGACAGTGGAACTCGAAGGCCGAGCAGGGGCTACTGTCCCTTTTGGACACTTGAAGACCCTGACAACGCTGAGGCCACTCATCTGAGCCATCTTCGCAGTCGGGGTCGTTGTCGCAGGCCCACAGCTGGGGGATGCAGGTGGAGCTGTTGCACTGGAAGCTGGCGGGGCCGCAGGTAAGCACCGGGCAGGAGGCCTCGTCCGAGCCGTCTAAGCAGTCCCGGTCTGAGTCACAGACGAACTGCCGGTAGATGCATTTCCCATCGTGGCAGCGAAACTCGTCCTGGGAGCACGTCTTGGGGGCTGCGGGGATGGATGGGCCGTGACCACGGTCACCGTGAAGTCTCCCAACACTAGCCCATTCCATAGCCGGAGACGCTGCCCCAGAAAGGCCAGGCCCCTGGAGCGGCGGGCTGGGGAGCAGTCAGGGGCCATGGACTCTGAACCACTGCCCTCTCAGTGCCTCAGTTTCCTCATCTGTACACATCTGCCAGCACTGCTCTGAGGACTGGTGCGTTAATAGTTGTAAAGCTGTTAAACTGAGAGCTGCAAGATCGTGGCACCATTTATAGAATTCTTGTCCTTATTTTGGGTTGAGTATCACTTCTCTAAAATGCTTGGGACCAGTGCTGCAGTGAGCCGAGACTGCACCACTGAACTCCAGCCTGGGCAATAGAGTGAGACTCGGTCTCAAAAAAAAAAAAAGAGACAGTTGACGGTAAAGAAACGCAGATTTATTCGAGAAAGTAGGAAAATACCTTGCAAGAAAGCAATGAGGCCGGGCGCGGTGGCTCAAGCCTGTAATCCCAGCACTTTGGGAGGCCGAGACGGGCGGATCAC
>NW_012117265.1:2181526-2188778 GCF_000951035.1 Colobus angolensis palliatus
GCCAACATGGTGAAACCTTATCTCTACTACAAATACAAAAATTAGCTGGGCGGTAGTGGCACATGCCTGTAATCCCAGCTACTCAGGAGGCTGAGGCAGGAGAATCACTTGAACCCGGGAAGCGAAGGTTGTGGTGAGCTGAGATGGCACCATTGCACTCCAGCCTGGGCAACAAGAGCAAAACTCCATCTCAAAAAAAAACCTGTACTGCCCAGGCGAGTTGGCTCATGCCTGTAATCCCAGCACTTTGGGAGGCAAAGGTGGGTGTGGATTGCTTGAGCCTAGGAGTATGAGACCAGCCTGGACAACATAGTGAGGCCCTTATCTATTATAATTTTTAAAAAATTAAAACAAACAAAACCTGTGCTGTTCTATCCACCTGACCATTAAAAAAACAAAAATAAAAAACTTGGAAACAGTCATGAAGAAAACTCACAGACACAGCATAATCATTAAGGTGAAAGAAAACTTGAGTTTTCTTCAGTAGGTAGGGCAGAAATACTCAGATAAAGAATTATGAGAAATTATAAATGTAGAGGTCAGAGAACACAAATTTAGCAGTGAAGATAATCATGTATCTGAAGATCAGATCAAAAGAAATGGGAGAGAAACATTAACAAAAGATATAATAAGAGAAAACTTTTCCTTAGAAAACCAAGACTTGGATTATTACATGAAAATGAGAACAAAATAATTGTTTGGAAAATTTCCCAAAACACACTTACACCTTGGAAAAGAGATCAAAATCTTATTGAATGTATTTAATTTTCTTCTATTTTCTTTTTTTTGAGACAGAGTCTCACTCTAGAGTGATCAGTGGAGCGATCATGGCCCATGCAGCCTCAAACTCTGAGGCTCAGGCAGTCTTCCCATCTCAGCCCCCTAATTTAGTTGGGACTAAAAGCACTCACCACCATGCCCAGCTAATTTTTCTACTTTTTGTAGAGATGGGGTCTTACTATGTTACCTAGGCTAGTTTTGAACTCTTGGGCTCAAGCAATCCTCCCACCTCAGCCTCCCAAAGTGTTATGATTATAGGTGTAAGCCACCACGCTCGGCCTGTATTTAGTTTTATATATTAAATTTGGATTTAGAATATACTTTTTTTTTTTTCTTTTTTTGAGACATAGCTTCACTCTGTCACCCAAGCTGGAGTGCAATGGCAGGGTCATGGCTTACTGCAGCCTGGATTGAACCTCGTGGGCTCAAGTGATCCTCTTGCCTCAGCCTCCTAAATAAATGGGACTACAGGCACATGCCACCATGCCCCAGCTAATGTTAGAATTTTTTGTAGAGATGAGGTCTCACTATGTTGCCCAGGCTGGTCTCAAACTCCTAAAGTGATCCTCCCTCCTCAGCCTCCCAATATGCTGGGATTACAGGCACAAGCCACTACACTGGACTCTCTAATACCTTTCTATGAAAGATTCTAGTTCTGTGAACTAGAATCAAAGCAACTTTTATAAATCAAAGTAGAAACTTTGATTCCCTATGTAAACTAAAACAATAAAGGCAGTAACAAACTATTATTATTATTGTTGTTGTTTTTTTGAGACAGAGTCTCACTCTGTCACCCAGGCTGGAGTGCAGTGGTGCAATCTCGGCTCACCGCAACCTATGCCTCCCAGATTCAAGTGATTCTACTGCTTCAGCCTCCCGAGTAGCTGGGGCTCACCGGCAACTGCCACTATGCCTGGGTCATTTCTTGTATTTTAGTAGAGACGGAGTTTCACTATATTGGCCAGGCTGGCCTTGAACTCCTGACCAAAGTGCTGGGATTATAGGTGGGAGCCACCGTGCCCGGCTGCAATAACAAATTATGATTGCTTATCTCAGCATGCACTATGCACTTATTATTACTATAATAAGGTAATAAGACCAAGAAGAAAAAAAATCTGCCTTTTTTTTTAATTTTTATTTTCTTTTTGACACAGAGTCTCGCTCTGTCTAGTGCAATGGTGCGATCTCAGCTCACTGCAAACCTCTGCCTCTGGGTTCAAGTGATTCTCCTGCCTTAGCTTCCCAAGTAGCTGGGAATACAGACACGTGCCACCACACCCAGCTAATTTTTGTATTTTTTGTAGAGACGGGGTTTCACCATGTTGCCCAGGCTGGTCTCGAATTCCTGACCTCAAGTGATCCACCTGCCTCACTCTCTCAGTGCTGGGATTACGGGTGTGAGCCACCACGGCCGGCCAAGTCTGCCTTTTATCTTTGTGAAGATGTAACAGATGCTGTCCAGGAAAATCACATACAAGGGTTTTTTTGTTTTTTTGTTTTTTTTGAGACAGAGTCTTGTTCTGTTGCCCAGACTAGAGTGCAGTGGTGTAATCTTGACTCACTGTAACCTCTGCCTCCCAGGTTCAAGCGATTCTCCTGCCTTAACCCTTCCAAGTAGCTGGGATTACAGGCACACGCCACCGTGCCTAGCTACATATGTACATCGATAACTTTTGATTGATGGTTGAATCTTTGGGAGGCCGAGGTGGGTGGATCACCAGGTCAGGAGATCGAGACCATCCTAGCCAACATGGTGAAACCCCATCTCTACTAAAAATACAAAAAATTAGCCAGGGGTGGTGGCACAGGCCTGTAGTCCCAGGTACTCGGGAGGCTGAGGCAGCAGAATTGCTTGAATGCAGGAGGTGGAGGTTGCAGTGAGCCAAGATTACACCACTGCACTCCAGGCTGGCAACAAAGCGAGATTCTGCCTCAAAAAAAAAAAGAAACTATGACCACATTGCCAGGTGCAGCAGCTCACGCCTGTAATCCCAACACTTTGGGAGGCAGAGACAGGATTGTTTGAGCCCAGGAGTTCTAGACTGGCCTGGGCAACATACCAAGACCTCATCTCTACAAAATAAAAAAAAGAATAATTAAAAAAAAAAAAAGAATAGGCTGGGCACGGTGGCTCAAGCCTGTAATCGCAGCACTTTGGGAGGCTGAGGCGGGCGGATCACGAGGTCAGGAGATGGAGACCACGGTGAAACCCCGTCTCTACTAAAGATACTAGAAATTAGCCGGGCGAGGTGGCGGGCACCTGTAGTCCCAGCTAATCGGCAGGCTGAGACAGGAGAATGGCGTGAACCCGGGAGGCGGAGCTTGCAGTGAGCCGAGATCGTGCCATTGCACACAATGTGGGCGACTCAGCGAGACTCCGTCTCAGAAAAAAAGAACATATGACTGCATCTTCTATGATAATCCTTTCAGCAGGCACAGCCTAATTCCTGTCCCCCGGAGTGGCACTGGACTTCTGATAGGAAAATGTAGAGGTGACGACGAGTGGCTTCTGAGCCTAGTTCATGGCCATGCTCATTGTTGGATCGACTTACTCCAGGGGAGGCCAGCTGCATGTCATGAGTCCACTCAAGCAGCTGGAGGGAGAGCTCCATGAGACAGGGAACTGAGGCCTCCAGCCAAGAGCCACTGAGTGCCCCGTCGTGGAAGTGGATCCTTCAACCCCAGCCAAGCCTTCCTATGCCTGCGGCTTCTGAAAATATGTTTTCCTCTTCTGCCAATATTTTGATTGCAACTTCATGAGAGACCCTGAGCTGGAACCATCTAACTCTCCTGCTTCCAAATTCCTGGCATACAAAAACTGAGAAATCATGAATGTGTTGTTTTAAGCCACTATGTTTTGGGCTAATTTGAGGTGTAGCCAGAAATGAGTCATTTCCTCCTTTAAGCACGGTTGAAACTGAGCTGTAGGTAATTCATATACAACCTAACTTTAAAAGGGGTATCTATGTCTTTTTTTCTTTCTCTTTTGGACACAGGGTCTCAGTCTGTCGCCCAGGTTGGAGCGCAGTGGCATGACTGAGGCTCACGGCAGCCTCGACCTCCCAGGCTCACACGATCCTCCTGCCTCAGCCTAACTGAGCAGCTGCGACTGGACAGGTGCACCATCACACTCAGCTAACTTTTTGTTTTTATTTTTTGCAGAGACAGAGGTCTCACTATGTTGCCCAGGCTGGTCTCAAACTCCTGGGCTCAAGCGACCCACCCACCCATTTCGGCCTCCCAAAGTGCTAGGATTACAGGCATGAGCCACTGCATCCAGCCCCCTTTACCCATTTCCACTTTGATAGTTGACCCAGCACATTCATGTAGATCCCCTGAAAGTCAGAGTAGTAAGGGGGTTAGATAGACACTCCTGGGCTTCAGTGGCTTTCCAGGTCATTTAACTAAAACAACTTGAGTAACTGACTTAATCCTTCTAGGACTCAGTTTCCTGATCTGTAAAATGGGGGAGAATGGCAATCTCTACTTCCTAGAGGGTGTTTTGAGAATTAAAGAACAGGGCCGGGCGTGATGGCTCAAGCCTGTAATCCCAGCACTTTGGGAGGCCGAGACAGGCGGATCACGAGGTCAGGAGATCGAGACCATCCTGGCTAACACGGTGAAACCCCGTCTCTACTAAAAAAAAATACAAAAAACTAGCCCGGCAACGTGGCGGGTGCCTGTAGTCCCAGCTACTTGGGAGGCTGAGGCAGGAGAATGGCGTAAACCTGGCAGGCGGAGCTTGCAGTGAGCTGAGATCCGGCCACTGCGCTCCAGCCTGGGCGACAGAGCGAGACTCTGTCTCAAAAAAAAAAAAGAAAAAGAAAAAGAGAATTAAAGAACAGAACAGGCTGGGCCCAGTGACACATTTGTAATCTCAGCATTTTGGGAGGCCGAAGTGGGCAGATCACCTGAGTTCAGGAGTTCGAGACCAGCCTGACCAACATGGTAAAACCCCGTCTTCACTAAAAATACAAAAATTAGCCGGGCATGGTGGCACCTGCCTGTAATCCCAGCTGTTCAGGTGGCTGAGGCAGGAGAATCACTTGAACCCGAATGCCTGTAATCCCAGCTACTCGGAAGGCTGAAACACGAGAATCATTTGAACCCAGGAGGCAGAGGCTG
The DNA here is from genome assembly GCF_000951035.1 of Colobus angolensis palliatus. Taxonomy (NCBI): domain Eukaryota; kingdom Metazoa; phylum Chordata; class Mammalia; order Primates; family Cercopithecidae; genus Colobus; species Colobus angolensis. The sequence goes on from NW_012117265.1 coordinate 2,186,432, forward strand.
CAGTGGGCCCAGATTGCGCCACTGCACTCCAGCCTGGGCAACAGAGCGAGACTCTGTCAAAAAAAAAAAAAAAAGAAAAAGAAAAAAGAGAAGGAAGAGAGAAGAAAATGAGTTGAGCTTTGGAATCTGTTGTGGTCACAAACCAATAATTCTCTTGCCCAACTACAGATCTGTGTGGGATGTCTCATTGGAGGTGCTTTGACAATACTGTGCACGCCCCACTGAGTCACAGCTCAATTTCGATTGTGCTTAAGGGAGGAAATGACTCATTTCTTGTGCTGACACACCGGGTGGGCAAAAAGCAATTGCGATTCCAGGAGGTTTGAGATTCCAGGAGGTTTGCAATAAATAAAAAGGAAAGTTGCGCCAGAGGCATTGGTGATAAAGATCTTAAGGGAGGAGTCTCTGATCACCCCACTAGGTGACGGCAGCTTTGGTGACCACTAATCCAATGCTCTCACCTCCCTCCCTCTGTATAAGGGCCCAGTTTATAAACTAAATGTGCCACTGGGTAGACTGGGAATGTCAGTAACACCTGAAGGTCCTTTAAGGAGGGATAAAGAACAATAAAAAACTTTCCCTGAGGAAAAATAAAATCTTTTCCTGAACCTCAAGCTCTCCCCTGACTATTATTCTCCAAATATTTGCTGGCCACAGGTGGCTCAAGACTGCACCCATGAGAGGACCTCACAATGACCTATTTCTGTGACCTAACACCTGGGCACCTCTCCAGACAGTGTTTTAAAAGTGGATTTCCCCAGCACTTAGGGAGACTGAGGAGGGAGGACTGCTTGAGCCCAGGAGTTTGAGACCAGTCTGGGCAATGTAGTGAGACCCTCATCTCTACAAAAAATACAAAACTTAGCCAGGCATGGTGGCACACACCTGTAATCGCAACTACTTGGGAGGCTGAGTGGGGAGGATGGCTTAAGCTTGGGAGGTCGAGGCTGCAGTGACCTGCACTCCAGCCTGGGCGGGAGACCCTGTCTCAAAAAATAAAAACAAACAAACAAACAAAAATAATTTACACTTATCTGGGAGTGGCCTGGTGTGGTGGCTCACACCTATAATCCCAGCACTTTGGGAGGCTGAGGTGGGTGGATCACCTGAGGCTGGGAGTTCTAGAACAGCCTGAACCAACATGGAGAAACCCCATCTCTACTAAAAATACAAAATAAGCTGTGCGTGGTGGTGCGTGCCTGTAATCCCAGCTACTCCGGTGGCCAAGGCAGGAGAATCGCTTGAACCGGGAGGCAGAGGTTGCGGTGAGCTGAGATCGCATCATTGCACTCCAGCCTGGGCAACAAGAACAAAACTCTGTCTCAATAAATGAACAAATAAATAAACAAATAAATAAACAAACTTAGCTGGGAGTGGTGACACCTGCCTGTAGTCCCAGCTACTCAGGAGGCTGAGAGGGCAGGATCAGTTGAGTGCAGAAGCTGGAGGCTGCAGTGAGCTATGACTGCACACTTCAGCCTGGGTGACAGGGCAAGACCCTTCCTTTGAAAAATAAAGGGGGATTTTACTGCAACAGGCGCGGCCAGACAGCAGTTGCCTGCAAAATGAGCTCCCTTGGCCTAGCTAGTGGGGACACGGCTCAGGAACAGAATAGTACTGAGTGACAGCACATCAGGGAGGTGTCCTCACAGTTGCTGCCCTTCCCAAGCAAGGGGACAAAGCCAGTCCTGTTCCAAACATGACCAGCCCAATGAAACCGCACCTCTTTCTTATTCTTTCAAGCAAGGTTGGCATTTTTCATATTAGACCATTTGAATTTCAGGAAAAGCGAATTAGGCCAGGTGTGGTGGCTCACGCCTGTAATCTCAGCACTTTGGGAGGCCAAGGTGGGCAGCTCACCCGAGGTCAGGAGTTCGAGACCAGTCTGGCCAACATGGCGAAACCCTGTCTCTACTAAAAGTACAAAATTAGCTAGGCATAGTGGCGGGTGCCTGTATCCCAGCTACCCAGGAGGTTGAGACATGAGAATCGCTTGAACCCCAGAGGCGGAAGTTGCAATAAGCTGAGATCGCCTGGGTGATAGAGCAAGACTCTATTTCAAAAAAAAAAGGAAGCAGGATCCCCAGATTTTTCTCATGCTAAGGATGCCTAAAAAGCACTGAGCTCCTCTCAAAAAACCAAAAACAAAAACACAAAAAGGCCGGGTGTGGTGGCTCATGCCTTTAATCCCAGCACCCTGGGAGGCCAAGGAGGGCGGATCATGAGGTCAGGAGTTCGAGGCCAGCCTGGCCAATATGGTAAAACCCCATCTCTACTAAAAATACAAAAATTAGCCAGGTGTGGTGGCGTGCGCCTGTAGTCCCAGCTACTCAGGAGGCTGAGGCAG
>NW_012117265.1:2190428-2192481 GCF_000951035.1 Colobus angolensis palliatus
GAGGTGGCGGGCGCCTGTAGTGCCAGCTACTCGGGAGGCTGAGGCTTGCAGTGAGCTGAGATCCGGCCACTGCGCTCCAGCCTGGACGACAGAGCCAGACTCCGTCTCAAAAAAAAAAAAAAAAGAAATACACGTTAATCCAGTGCCTCTCTTTCTTTTGTAAAACTGGGTGGCAGAATGTTTGTGATAATCGTCATCCCTGGTGGGGCGCGGTGGTTCACTCCTGTAACCCCTACACTTTGGGAGGCTGAGATAGGAGGATCGCTTGAGGCCGGGAGTTCAAGACCAGCCTGAGCAACAAAGCATAAATAAATAAATAAAAATAAAAGAACAATCATCCGTATGTCACTGCACCCTCCCTCCCTCCCTCTCTGGCCTCCCAGAAACCGGTGTGTTAGTTACAGCATGAATTTCAAGGCAGTTCAAAGCTCTCCCTCCAGTCAAAGCCAACCCCCTTGTCAATTAAAAAAAAGTTTCCTGCAATCCTTGTGTTCATCAGGCAATCCCAATCCTTTTCTAGGTTGGGCTGGTTCTCAGGAGGGAAAGGGACATGTAGCTATAGTCTAGGGCGAGACTCTCTCTCTGCAACTAATTTAAAGCCACCGAAAAAGCTCTAACTCAGGATCATGCACCAACCAGCCTCTTGTGGAAATCTAAAATCTAATTCATTTCACCCAGAGGAAAAATCGCCACTTGGACAGCTGAACCGAAGCCATTCACAACCTCTGAAGAAGCGAGGCCACCCCAAGGGGTCAGAAGAGCTCAGCTTCAGACCAAGGAGGTAGATTCTGAGGCAACGTTTCAGCCTTGGAAGGAACCGAGGCCTTGAAAGTGGTCGGGGGCCCCTATGTGAACTTGACCGGGGCTGGCGGGGCGAGGGCGGCCCCCAGGACAAGGTGGGGATGGAGGTCTCGCCACAGAGCACAGCAGAAACCGGGGCCTTCGCCGGGAGGGCCCGGGCGAACGGAGGGCGACTCGTGTATGTCGCAGAGGCGGCTCCGGGGACCCGGGACTTGTCGCCGCCTTTGTGACAGGAACCGCGGAGGAACGTAAGGCCTCCTATGCTGCCGCCTCGCCCCGGACAAGGTGCGGCTCAGACTTCCGCGCCAGCCCCGCCCAGCTAGTACACAATCCCCGCCCTCCAGACGCCCGCCTCCGCCTCCACCGCCTCCCATTGGATGAGGGGAGTGGCTCGAGGTCGCCTGTTCGGACTGCGCCCAATGGAATTCGGGAGGTGGGTCAAAGGGGCGGGGACAGAGGCGGGAGGGGGTGGCCCCCGGTCCGGAGCACGAGGCGGAATCCAGGGACTGCACCCAACCTAGGGTGGCAGTGGCGCCCTGGGGTCGCGCAAAGCGGATCGGGACCCCTGAGCCCGCGGGGACCTCCAGGCTGGACATCCAGTCTCCAGTCGCGCGACTCTCGCCCCCAGAAGGACTTAAGCGGGGAGGAGGGGGGGAGTGGTCCCTTCTTTTAGGACTGGAGGTCCCCACACCCCGCTCTGAGTTAGAAGAGGGGGTCCCGGCCGGGCGCGGTGGCTGACGCCTGTAATCCCAGCACTTTGGGAGGCCGAGGCGGGCAGATCACCTCAGGTCAGGAGTTCGAGACCAGCCTGGCCAAACTGGTTAAACCGCGTCTCTACTAAAAGTTCAAAAATTAGCCGGGCATGGTGGTTGGGCGCCTGTAATCCCAGCTACTCGGGAGGCTGAGACAGGAGAATTGCTTAAACCCGGGAGGTGGAGGTTGCAGAGAGCAGAGATCGCGCCACTGCACTCCATCCTGGGCGATAGAGCTAGACTCCGTCTCAAAAATAAAGAAGAGGATGGTGTCCCTTACCTGGTGGAGACTCGGGGGAGAGCCGTGCCCCCTTTCCCTTAAATCCCTCAGACACCTCCCGACCTTCGCGCTCTACTCAGCGCCCCCTCCAGCCATTTGGGAAGGACCCCGTGCCATTACCCTACAAGTCTTCCAGGGATGGAGTGATTACTTTTACCCAAAAAAATGAATTCCCAAGGGGCCCCCGGGGGTTCCCTCTCGCCCTACGCGGGCGCCTGGA
>NW_012117265.1:2194416-2195145 GCF_000951035.1 Colobus angolensis palliatus
AAAAAAAAAAAAAAAAAAAAAATGCTTCAACTTACTTGGCAGGCTCAGTGTCAAGGTCAAATTGAAATAATTAGCAATCACCTAGAGAAGTTTACAAGGATAGGCAAGTTCTAGGAGCTGCTGCAACATTTATATATTTATAAAACATTTATAAATATATAAAACCATTGAATCCCATTCCTTATGCCATTTGCGACATTAAACAAAAAAGTGAAGGCTGGGTGTGGTGGCTCAGCCCTGTAATCCCAGCACTTTGGGAGAGTGAGGTGGGGGGATCATTTGAGCCCAGGAGTTCAAAGCCAGCCAGAGCAACGCAGTGGGACCCTGTCTCTACAAAAAATACAAAAATAAGTTGGACATGGTTGTGTGTGCCTGTAGTCCCAGCTGCTCGGGAGGCTGAGGTGGGAGGATGGCTTGAGCCCGGGAGGTCAAGGCTGCACTGAGCTGTGGATGCACCAGTGTACTCTAGTCTGGGTGACAGAGTGAGACTGTGTCTCAAAAATAAAGATAAATTGGCCAGGCGCGGTGGCTCATGCCTGTAATCCCAGCACTTTGGGAGGCCAAGGCGGGCAGATCACGAGGTCAGGATATTGAGACCATCCTGGCTAACACGGTGAAACCCCATCTCTACTAAAAATCCAAAAAAAGAAAAATCAGCCAGGCCTGGTGGTGGGCGCCTGTAGTCCCAGCTACTCGGGAGGCTGAGGCAGGAGAATGGCGTGAACCCGG
>NW_012117265.1:2197529-2199726 GCF_000951035.1 Colobus angolensis palliatus
GATTAGAGCCACACTTGGTGCATAATATATACCATATATGGGTTTGCTTTTCTCTGTGGTTGCTTTTGTGTTGCAACTGCATTTTTTTTTTTTAATCTCTTAGGGAAGACCTGCCTATTCCTGCTGTTCTTTTTTTTTTTGGACAGAGTCTTGCCCTGTCACCCAGGCTAGCCTGCTGTGGCGCGATCTCAGCTCACTGCAACCTGTGCCTCCTGGGTTCGAACAATTCTCCTGCCTCAGCCTCCCTAGTAGCTGGGACTACAGGCACGTGCCACCACGCCCAGCTAATTCTTTGTATTTTCAATAGAGATGGGGTTTCACTGTGTTAGCCAGGATGGTCTGGATCTCCTGACCTTGTGATCCGCCCGCCTCAGCCTCCCAAAGTGCTGGGATTACAGGCGTGAGCCACTGCCCCCAGCCTGTGCCTGCCTTCTTTCTGTTAGGGAGTCAGTAAGTAATCCTGTGGAACCCACTTTATTGGAAAGTTCCTGAACTCCCAAAGTTATCTAATAAAACTCAGGGTGGGCGTTTTCCTCGTTGTAATAGCCCGCCTGCCCCTGTCCTCCCATTTTCTATCTCTCTGATTCACCAGGAGGCTCAGACCAGAATAGGTCTCTGCCCCAACGAGCCCGGCCTTTTGGCAGAAGTGAACCATTGCAGCTGTGGTCTGGCCTTAAGCCCATCAGTCCACAGAGAAACCATCAGTAACAGTAGAGACCTTGGTGCCTGCCAGTGGGTGGAATCATGAACCTGCCTTGGCTCAGCTGGCATCCGTTATCTTCACAAAATGCCCATAAGCCATGTACTGACAGACTCCATGGCATGCTGGAATACAGCAATATTAAAATTCCACAGTGGAACTCCACAGTGCCTACTAGAATACAGCAAGAGTGAAAGTTGCATAAATACGTGAAAATAAGGCCGGGGGTAGTGGGTCACACCTGTAATCCCAGCACTTTGGGAGGCTGAGGCGGGCGAGTCACTTGAGGTCAGGAGTTCAAGACTAGCCTGGGCAATATGGTGAGACCCTGTCTCTACTAAAAACAAAACCAAAAACAAAAACGGGGAGGGTGGAGGGCTAGGGGAGGGATAGCATTAGGAGAAATACCTAATGTAGATGACGGGTTGATGGATGCAGCAAACCACCACGGCACGTGTATACCTATGTAACAAACCTGCACGTTCTGCACATGTATCCCAGAAGTTAAATGTATTATACATATTTCAAAAAAATAGCTGGGCACGGTGGCACACATCTGTAGTCCCAGTTACAGAGAGGCTGAGGGACAAGAATAGCTTGAACCTGGGAGGCAGAGATTGCAGTGAGCCAAGATCACACCACTGCATTCCAACCTGGGTGACAAGAGTGAGAGTCTGTCTCCAAAAAAAAAAAAAAAAAGAATTACCTTATAATCCAGAAATTCCACATCTGAAATATCCTCAAAAGCATTGAAAGCAGAGACCCAAAGATATATGTGTATACCGTGTTCATAGAAGCATTCTTCAAAATGGCCAATGGTGGAATCAACCCAGCTGTCCATCAGGATAAACAAAATATGACTTCTTAATAGAGTATCATTCAGCCTTAAAAAGCAAGGAAATTCAGGCATCCTCCAACATAGATAAACCTTGAGGACATAAGGCTGGGTGAAATAAGCCAGTCACAAAAGGACAAATTGGTTTGACTCCACTTCTATTAGGTCCTAGAATGGCAAATTCATATAAAAAGTAGACAAAAAGTAGAATAGTGATTACTGGGGGCTGAGAGGAAGAACGGGGAATTGGGTACAGGGTTTCCGTTTTGCAAGATGAAAAACTTCTGCAGATGAGTAGTGGTGATGGTTGAACAACAATGTGAGTATACTTTAATGCCTCTGAACTTGAAGATGGTTAATACAGTAAATTTTAGGGCTGAACGTGGTGGCTCCTGTCTGTAATCCCAGCACTTTGGGAGGCCGAGGGGGGCGGATCACTTGAGGTCAGGAGTTTACGACCAGCTTGGCCAACTTGGCAAAACCCCATCTCTACTAAAAATACAAAATTAGCCAGGTATGGTGGCATGTGCCTGTAATTCCAGTTACTCGGGAGGCTGAGGCGGGAAAATTGCTTGAACTCGGGAGGCAGAGGTTGCAGTGAGCCAAGATCATGCCACTGCACTCCAGCCTGGGCAACAGAGTGAGACCCTGTCTCAAAAAAA
>NW_012117265.1:2201491-2202649 GCF_000951035.1 Colobus angolensis palliatus
CACTTCGGCCTCCCAAAGTGCTGGGATTACAGGCATGAGACACCGTGCCCGAAGTTTTTCTTTTCTTTTTTTTTTTTTTTTTGAGACGCAGTCTCGCTCTGTTTCCAGGCTGGAGTGCAGTGGCGCAATCTCCGCTTACTGCAACCTCTTACTCCTTGGTTCAAGTGATTCTCCTGCCTCAGGCTCCCCAGTAGCTGGGATTATAGGTATGCGCCACCACCCCCAGCTAATTTTTGTGTTTTTAGCAGACATGGGATTTCACCATGTTGGCCAGGATGGCCTCAATCTCCTGATCTCAGGGTCTGCCCGCCTCGGCCTCCCAAAGTGCTGGGATTACAGGCGTGAGCCACCGCGCCCGGCTTTATTTTTCTATTTTTATTTTTTTGAAGCGACCTCTTTCTCTGTCACCCAGACTGGAGTGTAAATAGTTCAATCGTAGCTCATTGTAGCCTCAACCTCCTGGGCTCAAGAGATCATCCTGCCTCAGCCTTCAAAAAAAGCTAAAACTAGAGGCATATACCACCACATCTAGCTAATTTTTAAATTTTTTGTAGAGACAGGGTCTCACTCTGTGGCCCAGACTGGTCTTGAACTCCTGGACTCCTTGAACTCCAGGAGGAGCAATCCTCCTGCCTGGGCCTCCCAAAGTCCTGGGATTATAGGCGTGAGCCAACATACCCGACCATAAAAATTTCATTCATGAAGTGTCCTTGTCTTCTCATCGTTTATGAATTGTATTTGTGTGAAGCACATTGTTTATAGACTACTCCTAGTTAGAAGATTTCACGAATGATTTCTGGAAATATCTAGAATGATCTGGAAGAGTCTGGAAAGCTTTGGAGGGATGGGAAGTCTGGCCAGAATTAGGAAGAGTCAGATTTCCATCTTTATTACGTTGCTTCTGTGACCTTCCTTGGACGAATCATTTCTTTCTGGGTCTTCTATTTACTCTTCATTCAAGCAACTTTTCTTGGCCAGGTGCAGTGGTTCACACCTGTAATCCCAGCATTCTGGGAGGCCGAGGCAGGCGGATCACGTGAGGTCAGGAGTTCGAGACCAGCCTGGCCAACATGGTGAAACCGCATCTCTACTAAAAATACAAAAATTAGCTGGGCGTGATGGCGGGTGCCTATAATCCCAGGTACTTGGAAGGCTGAG
>NW_012117265.1:2205040-2206705 GCF_000951035.1 Colobus angolensis palliatus
GGCCAGGCACAGTGACTCACTCCTATAATTCCAGAGTCCAGGACTCCACCCTGGCTGAGACTGAACTTCAACTACCCAAGTAGCAAATGGCTACAACATTGAATATTGCACAGCCTGGAGTTCGGATCTGAAGACGGGGGTGGGCCCTGTGGTAGGGGCGGGGGGTGTGGGGGGAGCAGTGGGTGAGGTAAGGGTGTTTTTCACTCGTGTCTCATATGTTGCACTTCATTACAGGGATGTCATATTGGCCAGGCACAGTGACTCACTCCTATAATTCCAGCACTTCAGGAGGCCGAGGCAGGAGGATCACTTGAAGCCCGAAGTTTAATACCAGCCTGGCCAACATGATGAAACCCCGTCTCTACTAAAACTACAGAATTTAGCCAGACATGGTGACAGGTACCTGTAATCCCAGCTACTAGGAAGGCTGAGGCAGGAGAATTGCTTGATCCTGGGAGGCAGAAGTTGCAGTGAGCCAAGATTGTGCCACTGCACTCCAGCCTAGGCGACAGAGTAAGACTGTCTCAAAGAAAAAAGAATGTCGTATGTATGGATTACCTGTGTGATTAAGAGGAGAAAGGTGGGCTGCGCCTGTAATCCCAGCACTTTGGAAAGCCAAAGTGGATCATTTGAGGTCAAGAGTTCGAGACTAGCCTGGCCAACATGGTGAAACCCCGCCTCTACTACAAATACCAAAAAATTGGCGGAGATGTTTTGCCTTCCAGCCTGAGTGACAAGGGCAAAACTCTGTCTCAGAAATAGATAATTAATTAATTAAGAGTAGAAAAGTGAAATAAGCCAGTCATTGAAGTGGAGACACTGTAGGATTCGACTTATAGGCAGTCCCCAGAGTAACAGATTCACAGAAAGCAGACTCAGAGTAGAACCTGGAGTACAATTTTGGTTTGATGGTGATTCGGGAATGGGGCTGTGGGCTGGTTCTTAACACTGGAGCACGTGTTGAGACTTGCCTGGTTTGAAATTCCCCTAGCACCAGAATAAAATGGTGGGTGCCAGGGACTGGGGAGGTGGAATGGGGAGTGAGTGTTTCACAGGGACATTGTTACATTTGGGAAGATGAGAAGGGTGTGGATGGCCGGGCACGGTGGCTCACGGCTGTAATCTCAGCAGTTTGGAGCAGACCACTTGAGGCCAGGAGTTTAAGATCAGCCTGGCCAATATGGTGAAATCCCATCTCTACTGAAAATGCAAAAAAATTGGTCGGGCATGGTGGTGTGTGCCTGTAATCCCAGCTAACAGGGAGACTGAGGCAGGAGAATAGCTTGAACCTGGGAGGCAGAAGTTGTAGTAAGCCAAGATCACACCACTGCACTCCAGACTAGATGACAGAGTAAGACTCTGTCTCAAAACAACAACAAAAAAGAGAAAGATGGAGATGGACGAGGACTGATGGTCGGACTCCAGTGTGAATGTATTTCATGCTGCTGAACTGCGCACTTTGAAATGGTTAAGAGGGCCAGGCACGGTGGCTAACACCTGTAATCCCAGCACTTTGAGAGGCTGAGGTGGGCAGATCACGAGGTCAGGAGTTTGAGATCAACCTGGCCAACGTGGTGAAATCCTGTCTCTACTAAAAATACAAAAATTAGCTGGAGGTGGTGGCATGGACCTGTAATCCCAGCTACTCAGGAGGCTGAGGCAGGA
>NW_012117265.1:2211105-2211639 GCF_000951035.1 Colobus angolensis palliatus
TTTTGAGATGGAGTCTCCCTCTGTTGCCAGGTGGAGTGCAGTGACTCTCAATCTTGGCTCACCACAACCTCTGCCTCCTAGGTTCAAGGGATTCTCCTGCCTCATCCTCCTGAGTAGCTGGGACTACAGGTGCTCACCACCATGCCCAGTTAATTTTTGTATTTTTAGTAGAGATGGGGTTTCACTATGTTGGCCAGTCTAAACTCCTGACCTCATGATCTGCCTGCCTTGGCCTCCCAATGTGCTGGGATTCCAGATGTGAGCCATTGCGCCTGGCCTTCCTTTTTCTTTTTTAAAGGTTAAAGTAGGTTTTGTGTGGTCTGTTCAATAAAAGAACATAGTATTACAATCCATTTCAGTGATGCTGGTGTTTTTTTGTTGTTGTTTTGTTTTGTTTTTGAGACAGATTTTGTTTTGTTTTTGAGAGCGAGGCTCTGTCTCGAAAGAAGAAAGAAAGAAAGAAAGAAAGAAAGAAAGAAAGAAAGAAAGAAAGAAAGAAAGAAAGAAAGAAAGAAAGAAAGAAAGAAAGAAAGA
>NW_012117265.1:2212334-2219459 GCF_000951035.1 Colobus angolensis palliatus
TTTTTGAGACAAGAGTCTTGCTCTGTTGCCCAAGTTGGAGTGTAGTGGTGCAATCTCAGCTCACTGCAACCTCTTTGCCTTCTGGGTTCGATCAATTCTCCTGCCTCAGTCTCCCAAGTAGCTGGGATTACAGGCGTGCACCACCATGCCCAGCCAGAAATATGCGTTGAAAACTGACTTTTGTAGAACTTTTTTATTTATTTTTTTGTAGAGCCTAGGCTGCTCTTGAACTTCTGGGCTCAAGCGATCCTCCTACCTCAGCACCCTAAAGTGCTGGGATTCCACGCGTAAGCCACTGTGCCCGGCCCGAAGTGTTTCCTGCCCCAGATCACCAAGGAAGGCAAGAACAGGCAGGAATTGATGTCTGAGGGCTCTAAGGGAGATTCGCCACGAGGGGTTGCAGCAACGGGCCCCTGCACATGCCAGTGCCTAGAAGTCTGTGGTGTAGAATTTTAGCTGAGGCTTAGAGAGGGCTGGACAGGTGCAGGCTCATCTGACCAGGCCTCCTTGTGCATTGAGGAACTATGAGAGTTTAGAACCCTCTGACTACATGGAGTGCAGCGTGGGTGAAAGCGGAGAAACCAAGGAGTTGACCACGCTGGTCTAGGCCAGTCATGAGGTTGAGGCTGGTGCAGGTGAAGGTCAAGGGTGGAGAGAGAGGTGGGTGGGCTGAGGGGATATTTAGGAAGGAGAATGAGTGGGTGGGGGGGATTGGCTGGTGTGGCCTGATGGAAAGGGACGGCAGCTGACACGGACTCCTTGTAGGTCAGTGGCCTACAAGGCCAGTGAGGTGGGGACACAGCAGAATCAGACACGGGTGGATCAGGAGGAGCTGGGCTCTGGACACCTCATTCATATTAACGCTCCTGCAGGTAAGAATTGTCTCTTGTTTTTTGGAGTCAGAGTCTTGCTGTGTCGCACAGGATGGAGTGCAGTGGCATGATGACCTTGGCTCACTGCAACCTCCGCCTCCTGGGTTCAAGCGATTTTCCTGCCTCAGCCTCCCGAGTTGCTGGGATTACAGGCATGCGCCATCATGCCCAGCTAATTTTTGTATTTTTAGTAGAGATGGGGTTTCACCATGTTTGCCAGGCTGGTCTCGAACTCCTTGCCTCAAGTGACCCGGCCACCTTGGCCTCCCAAAGTGCTGACATTACAGGTGTGAGCCACCAGGCCTGACCAAGAACTGGCTTATTGCAGTAGAAATCTTTGAGACCATGACAGAAACTAGAAACCAAGTCTGCTATTGACCAAAACATTGGTGAGGAATCAAGAAGTGGTTCTGGCCAGACATGGTGGCTCACACCCTATAATCCCAGAACTTTGGGAGACTGAAGTGGGAGGATCCCTTGAGCTCAGAAGTTCAAGATCAGCCTGGGCAACATAGTGAGACACAATCTCTATTAAAACATAGAGAAAGTGGGCCAGTACTTTGGGAGGCCGAGGCGGGAAGATCACTTGCGGTCAGGAGTTCAAGACCAGCCTGGTCAACATGGCAAAACCCCGTCTCTATTAAAAATACAAAAAAATAGCTGCGTATGGTGGCACATGCCTGTAATCCCAGGCACATGGGAGGCTGAAGCAGGAAAATCGCTTGAACTTGAGAGGTGGACGTTGTAGTGAGCCAAGATTGCACCACTGCACTCACGCCTGGGCAACAGAGCAAGACTCTACCTCAAAAAAAAAAGTGATCTGCCCACCTCGGCCTCCCAAAGTGCTGGGATTATAGGCAAGAGCCACCGCACCCGGCCCAAAAAGTGACTCTTAAAATGGCCAGGCAGCCAGGCATGGTGGATCACGCCTGTAATCCCAGCACTTTGGGAGGCCGAGGTGGGAGGCATGAGGTCAGGAGACCGGCCTGGCCAACATGGCAAAACCCCATCTCTACTAAAAATACAAAAATTAGCTGGGTGTGGTGGTGGGTGCCTATAATCCCAGCTACTTGGGAGGCTGAGGCAGGAGAATCACTTGATCCTGGGGGGCAGAAGTTGTAGTGAGACTGCATCACTTCATTCCAGCCTGGGTGAAAGAGCAAAACTCCGTCCCAAAATATATATATACACACACACACACACAAAAAATAAATTAATTGGAAAAAAAAAAAAAAAAACGGCCAGGTGACCTCACCAGCTTGGGGGATCTCTTAACGCCACCCTTCCCTCCCCCACTGCCAAGGTTAATAGCAGCAGTTCAGGCTGTTGCGTGTTTGGGGTGTGTCCTGACACAGCTTTCTCTAAATGTGATGTACAAGTGACATGGTCTAGAACACATATCCAGGATCCAGTATGTGTCCAAAATGGCATCTTGCTGGACATTTGCTTCACTGTGCAGCCTGCTGTTCTATCCTCAACAATGTTCTCAAGATCTTTCCATGTTTAATTAGATCCCAGTCATTTAAAAAATTGTGTTTTATGATGTTCCAATGACTGTTGCTGCCTAACAGATAGTGGTTTAAAACAATGTGTTTATTAGCTCTCGTGGTTTCTATGGGTCAGGAATGTGGGAAGGGCTCAGCTCAGTGGTACGGGCTCAGGGTCTCTGATGCAGCTGAAAGCTGAGGGCTAGGGCTGGGGCAGCCAGTGCTTTCTCTTCCCATGGTCTTGGTGGCCTTATAGCATGGACTTGGTTGGGCTTCCTCAAAAAATGGCAGGCTCCAGGAAGTCAGGCTGTTATATGGCAGCTGGTGATTCAAAAGTGAGTGTCTGAGCAAGCAAGGTGGAATCTGTGGTGCTTTCTGTGACCTACTCTTAGTAGTTTACATGATGTCACTTCCATTGAACTCTGAGTCCCAAGTCCACCCAAACTCCAGGGAAGGAAAAGGAGACTCGATGACTTGATGGAAGCAAGACTCTAGGAGAGGCCAGGCATGGTGGCTCATGCCTGTAATCCCAGCACTTTGGGAGGATGGGGCAGGCGGATCATCTGAGGTCAAGAGTTTGAGACCAGCCTGGCCAACATGGCAAAACCACGTCTCTACTAAAAATACAAAAATTAGCTGGGCGTGGGTGTGCGCCTGTTGTCCCAGCTACTCGAGAAACTATGGTGCCACTGTACTCCAGCTGTGCGACAGGGCGAGACTCTGCTTCAAAACAAAACGAAACAAATCAAAAAAGACTCTAGGAGAGCCAGCCTAGATGGCTGGATGGGAAAGCACGTGACCACCTGCCACATATGATGTCCCACATTATTCCTCCCACTCCCTCCTCACCCAGGCCGTGTCAGGTCCCATCATGCCCTGACCATTCGGCGTTTCAGCTTTAAAATCCTGCTCACTCGTGTCTTGTGGAAGCCTCTCCTGATTCCTCGGGACACACTGAGCTGTCCGCCATTGCTTAGTTCACTACCTGGTTCCAGGGGCCATTTCAACCTTCAAGTCTCAGGGTCCCTGCTCCAGACCCCGGAGCAGGTAGCAGCCCCAGAGGAGTCTCATGCCCTCTAAGCCTGAGCTCAGATCTGTGTAGCCTTAGGCCAGTGGCTCAACCTCCCTGAGCTCCGCTTGTGTCATCTGGGAAACGGGAACGAAGTCCCCTAGCCCTCAGGGTTGTTGGAAGAAGGGCATTGGCCAGTGGGACTGAGAGAGAGAGCAAAGGCCTACCAGAGGGGCAGGTGCGGAGAGCAAAGGTCAGGAAGGGCAGTAGCCAGCCAGCAGCTGTCACCAGTCATACGGGTAGAGGCCCCTGGCTTGAGGCCACTGTCCACATGGGGACCAAGCTGGTTCCAGGCCCTCAGGCCAAAGCCGATGTCTGAGACCTGAGTCAGATGGGCCTGCAGCCCGGACGACTCATCTGCACCACAGCTAACACGTACCCGTGTCCCCATGACATGGGTTTTGCATAGGTGGACATTCAGACAAAGTTCTTTCTGTGGGCTCCCCTCATTTTTTTCCTAAAAACTATTTTCCTTAAAAATTTTTTTTTTTTTTTTAGACAGGGTCTTACTCTGTCTCCCAGGCTGGAGTGTGGTGGTGGGATCACAGCTCACTGCAGCCTCAAACTCCTGGGCTCAAGTGATCCTCCTGCCTCAGCCTCCCAAGTAGCTGGGAGTACAAATGTGCACCACTGTGCCTGGCTAATTTAATTTTTTCATTTTTTTGAGATGGCGGTCTCTCTATGTTGCCTAGGATGGTCTCAAACTCCTGGCCTCAAAAAATCTTCACAATCTTCCTGCCTCAGCCTCCCAAAGTGCTGGGATTATGGATATGAGCCAACATGTCCAGACTAAGAGACTTATTTGTATTTTTTTATTATTTTTTGTTTGTTGGTTGGTTGACGTGCTGGGATACCTATGCAGAACGTGCAGGTTTGTTACATAGGTATACATGTGCCATGGCATGGTGGCTTGCTGCACCTATCAACCCATCATCTAGGTTTTAAGTCCCACAAGCATTAGGTATCTGTCCTAATGCTCTCTCTCCTGGGACTTTATTTTTAAATTGGCCTCATCCTGAAAACCATGAAATCATAGGTTTGGTGAGCTGGTTTTCCATAAACGTTAAAATAAATTCTGGCTGGGAGTGGTGGCTTACACCTGTAATCTCAGCACTGTGGGAGGCCAGCGTGGGCAGACTGCTTGAGCCCAGGGGTTTGAGACCAGCCTGGGCAACATGGCAAAATCCTGTCTCTACTAAAAATACAAAAAAATTAGGCAGATGTGGTGGCACACACCTGTAATCCCAGCTACTCAGAAGGTTGAGGTGGCAGAATTGCTTGAGCCCAGGAGGCGGAGGTTGTAGTGAGCAGAGATCGTGTCACTATGTACTCCAGCCTGGGCGACAGAGCAAGATCCTGTCTCAAAAATAAATAAATAAATAATACATTCTAATCTATTAAAATAAAGCCAAAGCTATTGAAACAAACAAAATGAGGATTTTCCCAAATGGTGGAGTGAGGATCTTGGCAAATCCTCTCCCTAAAAGCAATAGTAAAGCTTAAGAGAAATGTCCAAAGCAACCATCCCGGGACTGTGAAGATCTGGTCAAAGGTGTTCACCCGGTGAGGACATGTTTATTCCAGAAAAACTACCAAGTGGCAGAGAAGAGCAGTAGGAGGTGATTTCTGCCTGGGACTGCTCCTGGCCTGGGCCCCCAGCTCTAGCCAGGCCATGGAAATCAGTGGCCTCACTGCTGGAGGGCCTCACTGTTGGAAGCTGCAGGGATCTCGGCGCAGAGTGAACAGGGAGGGGAGGGCCAAGGTCATCAGCTGGCCTAAGGTTGAGACTCCAATTGGGCAACAGATTGGTAAACTAGCCAGAAATGGAAAAGGAGGTCCAGCTGGCCCCCGGTATCCATAGGGGTTTGGGGGGCCACGTGCAGGCCAAGACAACACATATGCCCTGGAGAGAGCCCGATGCACATCTCCCTGCCCAACAGAGCTGAAGTGCATGCCCTAATAGGAACCACAGGCAGAAAGCAAAGGTAGGGCCAGCTTGCAAACTGCCTGGGCAGAGCCACTGACTCAGCATTTGGGCACAAGTTCTGACCAACCACCGACTGATGTCTCAGCTCGGCTGACCCAGGGGTGACTCCTTCTAAAGAAAAACGAGAATTGGGCTGGGAGTGGTGGCTCATGCCTGTAATCTCAGCATTCTGGGAGGCTGAGGTGGGCAGACTGCTTGAGCCCAGGAGTTCAAGACCACTGTGGGCAACACGGAAAAACCCTGTCTCTACCAAAAAAAAAAAAAATTTTGCCAGGTGTGGTGGCACAAGTCTGTAGTTCCGGCTGCTCGGGAGGCTGAGGTAGGAGGATGGCTTGAGCCCAGGAGGCTGTAGTGAGCTGAGATTGCACCACTGCAGTCCAGCATCAGCAACTGCACAAGACCTTGTCTCCGAGGGGAAATATACAAGAAGAAAAAGAAAGGAAGAAAGAAAAATGAGAATTAAGAACAAAACAAGGCCAGGTGTGGTGGCTCAAGCCTGTAATCCCAGCACTTTGGGAGTCTGAGGTGAGCAGATCACCTGAGGTCAGGAGTTCAAGACCAGCCTGGCCAACACGCTGAAACCTTGTCTTTACTAAAAATACAAAAATTAGCTGGGCATGGTGGCGGGTGCCTGTAATCCCAGCTACTCCAGAGGCTAAGATGGGGGAATCGCTTGAACCTGGGAGGCGGAGGCTGCAGTGAGCCAAGATCACATCACCGCACTCCAGCCTGGGTGACAGTGAGAGACTCCGTCTCAAAAACATACAAAAATTAAAAACAAATAAATAAAATACAATGTCTACTTTCTGACAACAAAAGCTTGCCAGACATGTGAAGAAACAGGAAAGTGTGACCTATGCTGAGAACAAAAAGGAGTCAAGAGAACCTTTCTGTGGAAGAATGGGTCCGGATGTTGGACCTAAAGCCTTCAAAGCAGCTACTAAAAATAGGTTCAAGCTGGGTTGTGCATGTCTGTGGTCCCAGATACGCTGGAGGCTGAAGAGGGAGGATCATCTGAGCTCTGGAAGTTGAGCTATGATCGCACCACTGCACTCCAGCCTGGGCAACAGAGCAACACCCTGTCTTAAACAAAAAAAAAAAAGTAGGCTGAGGGAGGAGGGTCACTTGAGCTCAGGAGTTCAGACCACCAGCCCAGGCAACAAAGCAAAACATGATCTCTACACACACACACAACAATTAGCCCAGTGTGCTGGTGTGCACCTGTGGTCCCAGCTACTTAGGGGGCTGAAGCAGGAGGATCACTTGAGCCCAGGAGGTCAAGGCTGTTATGAACCGTGATGACACCACTGCACTCTAGCTTGGGTGACAGAGCAAGACCTTGTCTCAACTAAAGAAAAAAAAAAAAAAAGGTTCAAAGAGCTAGAAGAAACCATATTTCAAGAATTAAAGCCAAGTATGACCATAATGACCCACTAATAACGGCTCTTAATGAACAGACAAAAATGGTAAGAATTCAAATTAGTTGGGCACAGTGGCTCACATCTGTAATCTCAGTACTTTGAAAGGCTGAGGCGGGTGGATTGCTTGAACTCAGGAGTTTGAGACCAGCCTGGGCAACATCACAAAACCCTGTCTCTACCAAAACCAAAAAACAAAAAACAAAAACAGGCCGGGCGCGGTGGCTCAAGCCTGTAATCCCAGCACTTTGGGAGGCCGAGACGGGCGGATCACGAGGTCAGGAGATCGAGA
>NW_012117265.1:2219749-2235645 GCF_000951035.1 Colobus angolensis palliatus
GCACAAGAATCGCTTGAACCCAGGAGGCAAAGGTTGCAATGAGATGAGATCACACCACTTCACTCCAGCCTGGGTGTCAGAGCTGTCTCAGAAAATACCAAAACCAAAAATTAGCTGGGTGTGGTGGTGTGCACCTATAATCCTAGCTCCTCAGGAGGCTGAGGTGGGAGGATTGCTTGAGCTCAGGAAGCAGAGGTTGCAATGAGCAGAGATTGAGCTACTGCACTGCACCCAAGACTTACTGTAAAAAACTCAAAGCACGGTGGCTCATGCCTGTAATCCCAGCACTTTGGGAGGCCAAGGTGGGTGGATCACTTGAGATCAGGAATTTGAGAGCAGCCTGGCCAACATGGTGACACCCTGCCCCTACTGAAAATACAAAAATTAGTGGCCGGGCACAGTGGCTCATGCCTGTAATCCCTGCACTCTGGGAGGTCGAGGCGGGTGCATCACCTGAGCTCAGGAGTTTGAGACCAGCCTGGCCAACATGATGAAACCCCATCTCTACTAAAATACAAAAAATTAGCTGGGCATGGTGGCGCACCCTGTAATCCCAGCTACTCAGGAGGCTGAGGCAGTAGAATCGCTCGAACCTGGGAGGCTGAGGTTGCAGTGAGCCGAGATCATGCCACTGAACTCCAGCCTGGGTGACAGAGACTTCGTCTCAAAAACAAAACAAAACAAAAAAATAAAAACTCAAATTACGTTCTGGATTTGAAAGCCCTCCGTGACCACCTGGGCTTCCATTATGCCCTCAGCTTCCTGCATCATGGCCCTGAGAGCTCTACGTGGCGTCTGCCCATTTCTGTGAGGGTTTCCCCAACCCAGGCTTGGCCACGGACAGGGTAGGGACGGAGCCGCCTGCTCCCTGCACTATAGGTCTCAACTGAACAAATGCTGGAGACCTGCAGCAGCAAAGGCCACGTATGTGGCCAGGCAAGTCCTCTTCCCCTGCCAGGGCCTCAGTATCCTCCTCTGCGAAACAGGCCCCATGGGCTCTGGTGCCAGGAGAAGGACAGGGACCTGGACATGAGGTGGCCCCCACCACTCCTGCTGGCAGAAACCCCGGGAGCCAGGCATGAGTCCACCTGCAGGCAAGGCTGTGAGTTTTGTTCTTGGTTTAATTTATTACTGTTTGACATCCAGTGACACTGACATACCCTCGCCGGGCCCCCGGCGAGTCCGACCTGTCCAATAAAATACAGTACGAGGAGTGGACGGTGACGCACATGCATCCACGCTTAACTACAGTGACTCCAAACTGCGGCGCAACAGTACTGCCAGCAAAGGAAAAGAAAAACAGGTATCGCGTGTTCCCCAATTTGGAATTCTCTCTCTCTCTCTTTTAGACAGTTAATGCTGTTACAAATGCTACTGATGCCAGGACAGGGCCAGTCACAAACAGTCCTACAGCTTCTCAGCTGTATAAATATGGAAGATTCTTTTGTTTATACAGTTTTACCCCAAGTCTGAAACTACAACTGCCACTACCCGTTACTGCTAAGGCCTATGCCGTCTCGGCTCTGGAACGAAGGGCTCGGGGTCGAGACTGGAATGTCGGGGCTCAGTCTTCTTCGCTGCCACTTCCTGAGCGGTCCTGGAGAGGGGACAGGAGGAGACAGTATGCGTTGGCCGCCCCTGTTAGGGCACTTTGCCAGGCGCCTGCCAAACTTTAAATAAACTTGCTCAAGAAAACACCGATGCTGGCAACAGAAGCTACTGCAGCCACAGCCACGCCTGAACTTTATGTTTCTCTAGAGGACCATCCCTGTGACCACAGTCGGCCGTCTCGGGACCTGCGAGGCTCCATGTGTCTTCCCTGCTCTGTCCCATGTCACCTGCCTGGCCCTTGGCCCCTGACCTACAGCTTCCAAACCATCTTGGCTCTTCCTGACTGTGAAAAATCTTTGCTCTTTCATACAATTTTTTTTTTTTTTTTAAGACAGGATCTTGCTCTGTTACCCAGGCTGGAGTGCAGTGGCGCTATCACGGTTCACTGCAGCCTCGACCTCCCAGGCTCCAGTGAGCCTCCTGCCTCAGTTTCCCAAAGTGCTGGGATTACAGGTGTGAGCCACCGGACCCGGCCTCATAAAACCTTTTTAAACGGCCTGGCATGGGCCATAAAACACCCTGCTCTGGCTTGGGCAAGAGAGACACCATCACAGCCCAGACCCTCCTGCCTGACACAGGGGCCACCCCTCCCCATGAGGACTTCAAGAATGTCCTCAAAGGTCACGTGCCTCTTTTGTCAGACTAATTCCCAGGCACTGAAATTTGCTTCTTCTGTGCTGACAAAATGGCATTCACCGGGCTTCAATGGGAGCCAGGCCTGAGTGGGGGCGGCCCCCTCATCCGCAGCCTCCTTGCTTTGCATAAGAGGAAACTGAAGCTTGAGAAGCAAAGTGACCTGCCAGGTCCCACAGCCAGAAGGGCCAGAGACAGAGGTAAAGATTATTTAAAGCCAGCAAGTGGATCTGCTCAGGCTCCCCACTGTCCCCCAAAAACTATCCACTGTGGGTTTGGCATTTCTGCCCATTCTCTACCACACTGAGGAGACAGGGCACTGCCTGGTGGGTCCCCAATCCTAGCACCTCCCACTCGACCCTAATCAAGCTCTGGCCTGCCCGGCCTCAGCCCAGGAGTCCTGGTGCTGTGGGACCGCCTGTTGCCTGTCCTGAGACCTCATATGTCCTCCCAGTCCCCAGACACCCACGGGTACTAAGAGTTGGTTCCAGGATCACACAGGCTTGGGTTTGAGTGGCAGCCCTGCCACATACTGGCTGTGTGACCTGGGGTCAGCCATGGCAGGTCAAGCCTCAGTTTCCCCACCTGCAGCATGGGGGAGTGGGAGCACCACCACGCAGGGCTGTCCTATCAGGGCCCTGGGATGCCTCCTGCCACCCACCAGCCCTGCCTGCTCGGGGACCCAACCTCACCTCCTCTTGTTCCTCCTCACTGTCGTCGTCACTCACGACCGGTTTGGCTCGGGACCCTCGGCTCGGTCGCCGCCGGCTGCCCTTCAGCCGGTCCTGTGCTTTCTCCTTCCGGCCAAGCTTGATCTTCACTTTGACAGACCGAGCTAGAGGGGGCCCGGAGGGAAAGACAGCCTTGAGCTCTGGGAATGCAGCACCCTCACAGCAAGGGGCGTCTGGGAGCCAGGAGGGCTGTGAAAAGCTGTGGTCTCGGGGGCTCTCCGGCCAGCGTGAACCCCGGCATCCTGAACCCCCCCGGGACTCACATTCAGATTCAGAGCCTTCCTCCTCGCCCTCTTCCTCCTCCTCACTCTCCTCGCCTTCACTGTCATCCTCCTTCTCGATTTTCTGCCGCACGCTAGTGAAGACCGACTGCAGGACGATGGAGTCTTCATAGATCTGGGCGGAGACACCAGGGGCTTGAGTGGATGGGCCTGACTGGAGGGTTGCCTGCCCGGCCCTGGCCCCAGCCCCAGCCCTGTGTTGTCCCTGGACAGCTGATCAGTGGCCAGTGCGAGCCTCAGTGGGTCGGGGCTTCAGCCCACCCAGGGTGGAAGGCCCTCTCCATAATCTTCCTCCACAGGTACCCCAGAGAGCATCAGGCTTCTGAAATGCTCCAGGGTGAAAGGTTAGGCACACTGGTTTGGGAATGGCTGCAGGTGGCTCCCTCCTGCAGAATCTCTGAGGTCTGCAATAACATTAGAAATGCATGTCCCTTGTTGAAGCCAGCATCTTCCCCAAACGCATCAAAGTCAAGTACTTTGAGAGGCATCAATCCCAAACATACTTAAGAAACGTTTGCCAAGTTGAGGTTGTGTATGTGTCAATTCTATCACAGGAAAGAACACACCCATAGGATTCCTCTGAAGAGAGTGTGCCCCAGGGAATTTAAAACAAAATTCCAACAGACGGAGGACTCTTGAGTCTATTTCTTCTGTTGTGCCTATCTTTATTTTCTTCGGTAAACACGTACTGCTTTTGTAATTGCTAAAAAATCCCAAGTTGTTGGAAATTTAAATTTTTTTTTTAAAGACAGGGTCTTGTTACGTTACCCAGGCTGGTCTTGAACTCCTGGCCCCAAGTGATCCTCCCGCCTTGGCCTCCCAAAGTGCTGGGATTACAGGCACGAACCACCACAGCTAGCGGGAATTGTTTCTAACCCATCGATTCAGAAAGGAAGCAGGGGCGGGTTGGTTCAAAGCCCAGCTGTGGGAGTGGCCCATCCCCATCCCTCAGCGGTGCCCTCACCAGGGAGCCCTCCAGGTTGAAGGTCTGAGCGTTCTGGCACAGCAGCATGACGTCCTTCTCTAGGTCGTTGAGGCTGCGGTACTTGTGGTTGCGGATGCGCTCCTGCAATGGACGGGAGGAGCAGGTCTTACCTCAGGACCCCGCCTCGCCTGCCCGCAGGTCCCGCTGTGTGCTGGGGACCCCGCGGACCAGTATTCCTCGTGCCTATGAGGATGTGGCTGAAGCCCCAGCCTTGGTAACCTGGCCCCATGGGAACTGCATGACTGAGGCCCAGCACTGAGTGAGCAGGACCTTGAAGGAACACCCAACACCGACTGCTCACTGACATCCCACAGGACACCTACCAACCCTTACAAGGAACCCCAAAAGCCCACAACCAGGTCCCTAACCAGGCAGCCCAAGGCCCTGCCCAGGCAGTTTCTGGTCATTCTGCCCACACACCACAGCTCTCAGATGGGGGTGCCCCTGGGTCAGACTCCCCTACCTGGGCAGATGCACGGCACAGGCACAACGTCAGTATTACCTTTATCTTCTTGAAGTCCACGGGCTTGCGGATGAGCTCGTAATACTCTGGAAGCTCCTTTCGCGAGGGCAGCTGGATGAAGACCTCGCTGAGCTGACGTCCACTGCTGCTGCAAGGCAGAACCGGCGGGCGTCACCCCCGGGCCCGCCCACCCGGGAGCCCCTACCCCGCCTCAGCAGGTCCCCACATTGTTTGAGGACAGAGAGGATGAGAAATTCAAACTTGGCTCAGGAGCTATTTCTTGCACATTTTTTTTTTTTTTTTTGAGACGGAGTTTCGCTCGTTGCCCAAGCTGGAGTGCAATGGCGCCATCTCAGCTCACTGCAACCTCCACCTCAGACTCTGGAGTCACTGGGATTACAGGCGTGTGCCACTATGCCAGGCTAATTTTGTATTTTTAGTAGAGACAGGGTTTCTCCATGTCGATCAGACTGGTCTCAAACTTCCTGACCTCAGGTGATCAGCCCACCTTGGCCTCCCAAAGTGCTGGGATTACAGGTGTGAGCCACCACGCGTGGCCCGCACATGTGCTTTCTTGTAGCTTCTGGAACATTCCTCAGCCACAACCACACACACAGGCCTGTGACGTGGTTTTTTTTTTTTTTTTTTTTGGAGACGGAGTCTCATTCTGTCACCAGGCTGGAGTGCAGTGGTCTGATCTTGGCTGACTGCAACCTCTGCCTCCAGGGCTCAAGCAATTCTCCTGCCTCAGCCTCCCGAGTAGCTGGGATTACAGGTGCCCACCACCACACCCGGTTAATTTTTTTATTTTTAGTAGACGGAGTTTCACCATGTTGGCCAAGCTGGTCTCGATCGCTCGACCTCATGATCCACCTGTCTCAGCCTCCTGAAGTGCTGGGATTACAGGCATGAGCCACTGCACCCGGCCAATACATTTGTTTTTGAGACAGGGTCTTGCTCTGTTGCTCAGGCTGGAGTGCAGAGGTGTGATCATGACTCACTACAGTCTCAACCTTCTGGGTTCAAGCGATCCTCCCAGCACAGCCTCCCGAATAGCTGGGACTATAGGTGTGCACCACTAGGCACAGCTAAAATTTTTTGTAGAAATAGGGGTCTCACTATTTTGCCCAGGCTGGTCTCAAACCTCTGGCCTCAAGCAATCCTTCCTCAGCCTCCCGAAGTGCTGGGATTATAGTCAGAAGCCACCGCACCTGGCCTGGGATGCATCTGGATCTCCGCTCTGTCCTCACTGGGGACTGATCTAAACCCCTGAACACCACCAGAAGCGCTGTCGTGTACTCGGCACAGCGGCGGTGATGAGACTTTACCAGGCCTCGTGCACAGCACTCCCAGCTCTTACCAGGTCTTGCCCATACCTGAGCCTGGCTCAGGAGGACGGGGTGGGTGGGGACAGAAGCTCTCAGATCTGACCTTGCTCTGACAGAACCCAGACCGCAGGCTGGGAAAATGAGAACGCATGGCAAATGTGCTCTCCCCTCTGCTTTGGCCCAGAGGAAGGGCCTGTCCAGGAAATGGCCCTAAGCAGGGAGCCATCAGGCGGATGAGGCCTAAAAGTGGCCAACGGGGCCCGATGGGAAGGAGCTGAGTTTGAGTTCTGATAACTCCAGCTGCCTCATTAGCACCGCTTCTATCCTTATGTTCTTTTCCAGAAAATCCCAGAGGGCAGGGCAGCCCGCTCATGCCACTGGCTGGCCCCACTGTCTGTCTGGGTATCCTGAGTGCTCCTTGTCTTGTTTCTGTTTACTGTCCTGGAAAATGGCAGCGACAACATGGTGGCTTCCTTGGTTCTGTCGCTGGGGGGGGCCTGATGTCACCAAGGGCCAGACGGGCCAGGCCTGCCTCCAGGAGGCTGCCCGCGGGCGGGATCCCAGAAGGCCTCCTGCTTCTTTGGTGTTTGTGTGCATCACAAAGCCCCTGACCTGGCTTCTAAAACGAGAGCCTCCTGAGATGCAGATGTTACACACAGGAGCCAGAATCCTGTCCGTGCACCTCCCCTGGACTTGACAACCGCCATCATCCCCTCCTTGCTGGGCCAGTCACACCTTACGCACACTAAACTCTGAAGCAGGCAGCAGTGTCAGGCCAGCTGTGTTGAGGAGGGAAGTCGAGGTGGGAGTGAATTTCCTGGCCTGGCCACCGTGAGCCCGCCGTGAGCCTCTGCCTTCCAGGGCTGTCCTTCTCCAGCGTGTGCTCATGAAGTACATGACATCTCCCCATCTCCTGCCAGGAGGTGTTTTTGGTCCTGGGTGTGGGACCAGCTGGTCCAGCATAGGAGCACATAAACTTTTTTTTTTTTTTTTTTTTGGGAGACGGAGTCTAGCTCTGTCGCCCAGGCTGGAGTGCAGTGGCGCGATCTCGGCTCACTGCAAGCTCCGCCTCCCGGGTTTACGCCATTCTCCTGCCTCAGCCTCCCCAGTAGCTGGGACTACAGGCGCCCGCCATCTCGCCCGGCTAGTTTTTTTTATTTTTTTTTAGTAGAGACGGGGTTTCACCGTGTAGCTCAGGATGGTCTCGATCTCCTGACCTCGTGATCCACCCGTCTCGGCCTCCCAAAGTGCTGGGATTACAGGCTTGAGCCACCGTGCCCGGCCGAGCACATAAACTTCTAAGCCAGCGTTCCCGTCGTGGGCCCTTCCTGGAGGCACAGGCTTCCTTTTTCTTATGCACAGGCTGGTGGCCGGCTTGGCCATAGGCAACTGTTGGTAAACCTGGACCACAGGCTCAGAAAAGAACATGCAGCAGAGGCACTTGCTGCTCGGTGGCCCTGGAGAAAGACACGACTCCCCTTTGAATCGGGAAGCGTGTGTCCCATCTGCAGCTCAGGCAGAGCGGGCCTGTACCTCTTCCCTCTCCTAAGCCGGCACATCCTGTTCTCCACTCTATGGAATTTTTTAAGCAAAGAGCTCTCCTCTCTCTTCACAATGGCAGCATCCACCCTATACCTGTTACAATGAGGCACATCAAGAGCTGCGCCTTACGCTGTGAAGCAGGATGTGCAGCACAGGCAGGAGCAACAGAAGAGCCCCAATGCGATACTCTCTTCTATGAAAAGCAGCGCGCTCTGCCACTTTCCATTCTATTACATTTTTAAAGAAATGCCAGTTGTAGGCCAGGTGCAGTGGTTCGTGCCTGTAATCCCAGCACTTTGGGAGGCCAAAGTGGGAGGATTGCTTGAGCCCAGGAGTTTGAGACCAGCCTGGGCAACATGGCAAAACCCCATTTCTATTTCACTGAGGAAAAAAAAAAAAGTCAGTTTTGTGATCCACTCAATGCCCTTAGTGGCCAGCAAACAGTGCAGACTCTTGGCCTGAAACGCCCTGCCCTGTGGCCATGGGGGGCTTGCTGCACACTGTGGCCCTTGCCCTGGAGGGCAGCTCCCTATGCAGGCAGCGCAGGAAGTAAGACCCCAGGACTGTGACAGCAGAAGGCTTAATAATAGCACCCCGCCACCCCAACACCACCTCCATCAGGCTAATGAGAAACAGCTACAGGCCGCAAAAAAAAACCATAAGATGCGGCTGGGCGCAATGGCTCACGCCTGTAATCTCAAAACTTTGGGAGGCTGAGGTGGGTGGATCACAAAATCAGGAGTTCAAGACCAGCCTGGCCAAGATGGTGAAACCTGTCTCTACTAAAAATACAAAAATTAGCCGGGTGTGGTGGCAGGCAGCTGTAATCCCAGCTACTCGGGAGGCTGAGACAGGAGAATCGCTTGAACCTGGGTGGCAGAGGTGGCAGTGAGCTGAGATCGTACCACTACACTCTAGCCTGGATGACAGAGTGAGACTCAAAATACAAACAAAAACAAAACAAAACACAAAACCAAGGTACAAGAGCACCCCCTTCCGGACCTCTAGGAGAATTAGGTTCTGGATGAATAAAGACCACCCAGGGGCCGGTTTAAGGATTCCGCTCTGGTGCAGAGTTCCCCAGAGGTCCTGTCCTCAGGCTTTGCTGCAGCAGGCCGGGTGCCGAGAGCCTCCCTCACCTCTATATTAAAGAGGGACATGCCGCAGCCTCCCTTCACTTGGAATAAAACCCGGAGTCCTCTGGACAGGTGCCATCACCTTTGATGTCAGTGCCCCTAGCTAAGCTCTCACGCTCGTGTCAGGGCCTACAAAGGGGATTCCACTCCCCATGGGAATTTGGGCTCTGTCCTCATCTCAGGGCAAACATCGCCTCCTCTGACCCCCACACATACCCCAGCCCACACCTCTTAATATCTGACTTAACACCAACGCACAGATCTTTTTTTGAAACAGAGTCTTGCACTGTCGCCCAGGCTGGAGTGCAGTGGCGCAATCTCGGCTCACTGCAACCTCTGCCTCCCAGGTTCAAGCGATTCTCCTGCTTCAGCCTCCCAAGTAGCTGGGGGTTACAGGCGCCCGCCACACCTGGCTGATTTTTTTATTTTTAGTAGACATGGGTTTCACTATGTTGGTCAGGCTAGTCTCCAACTCCTGACCTCCTGATCCATCCACTTTGGCTTCCCAAAAGTGCAGGGATTACAGGCTGAGCCACCGCGCCTGCCCCAATGCACAGATCTTTAGCATGAGGCCAAAGATGTGCTCCTGTCAGTCCTTCCCCCAGGGGTGATCCTGGGCCGAGGTTGACCGCTTCTTGAAGTTGATGATGCAGAAACACACAGGGGAGCCCCCAAGCCTGGAGTGGCTTCCTACCTTCCCACTGTCCCTGTTGCCCAGTGCAGCGACAGGTCCTGAAGTGGGCACATACCAGCCATGCCTAGTTCCCGCTGCTGGGCATCTGGGTTGTGCCCAGGGTTGGAAACCAGGAAGCAAGTGTCTGTGGACACTCAGGTACAAGTGTTTAGGTTGCAGTTCTCCTGGGAATTTATCTGGGAGAAGATACTCTGGGTCACAGGGTGGGGAAATGCTCTACTTAGTAGATACTGAGCCAGCGTGAGTATTCAAGTAGAACACTTGCAGCCATTCTACAACGTGGCCCTAAACACGTTTCCTTGTTGTGCAGAGAAGTCAAGCACCGTTTCACAGACTCTTCCAAGCAGCGCCTGTTCCCATCTTTGGCCCATTTCCCTCCCTGGGGAGTCCTTTGTTGGATGCATTATTGCAAACACCTGCTCCAGTCTAGGAACTGACTGTTTCTTTTCTTTTTACAGACACGGTCTTGTTCTGTTGCCCAGACTGGAGCGCAGTGGTGCCATCCTAGCTCGCTGCAGCCTCCAACTCCAGGGCTCATGAGATCCCACTGCCTCAGCCTCCCAAGCAGCTAGGACTATAGGCACATGCCACAACGCCCGGCTAATTTTAAAAATAGTCTGTAGAGATGGGGTCTCACTATGTTGCCCAGGCTGGTCTCAAACTCCTGGGCTCAAGGGATCCTCCCACATCAGTCTCCCAAAGCACTGGAATTACAGGTGTGAGGCACTGTGCTCAGCCCAGTGTAAATATTTGAGGCTTGTTGGGCCTGCCTCTGTTGCAACTGCTCAGTTCTGCTGCTGTTCCATGAAGGGAACCATAGACAATGCAGAAATTGGTGGGCTTTGGCTGCATTCCAACAAAACATCATTTATCAACACTGAGATTTGAATTTTGTTTTCTTTCTTTTTTTTTTTATAGATGGAGTCTCACTCTGTCACCCAGGTTGGAGTGCAGTGGTGCGATCTTGGCTCATTGCAACCTCCGCCTCCTGAGTAGCTGGGAGGTGGCACCCACCACCACACCTGGCTAATTTTTGTATTTTTAGTAGAAATGGGGTTTCACCATGTTGGCCAGGCCGGTTTGGAACTCTTAAGTTCTAGCGATCCGCCAGCCTTGGCCTCCCAAAGTGCTGGAATTATAGGCGTGAGCCTAGGTTGAATGTTTTGACATATTATCAAGTATTACCTTGAGAATTATTTAGACTTACAGCTGTGACACAGAAAACATTGACTCATGCATCGGGGAGTGAAAGGAAGTTCACCAGTGAATCTATCAATGAACGTGGTCTGAAGGCACCTCCCTGCGGGCCAGGCACAGGCTTCCAGTAAAGACAGAGGTGCCAGGAGCTCTGCTGAGGGGTCTGTGCATCAAGGCTGTCACCTGGCTACAGGTTATGATGTTGATGGCTTCCAACGCACCAATATTTGTAATAACCTGATAGATTCTAATAAGCCAATACCACACCCGGGGACACCTATTTCTTATTATGGGTTCAATAGAGTTGAACAATGAAATCCAAGTTCAGTTTCATTTGTTGAGACAGGGTCTCACTCTGTTGCTCAGGCTGGAGTGCAGTGGTGTAATCTCAGCTCATCATAGCCTTGACCTCCTGGACTCAGGTGATCCTCCCGCTTCAGCCTCCCAAGTAGCTAGAACTACAGGATGCCACCATGCCCAGCTATTTTTTTTGTATTTTCTGTAGAGATGAAGATTCACCATGTTGACCAGGCTAGTGTTGAACTCCTGGGCTCACGTGATCCACCCACCTCAGTACCAAAGTGTTGAAATTACAGGCATGAGCCCTGCATCTGGGCATGAGTTCAGTTTTTTGTTTGTTTGTTTGAGACAGAATCTCCCTCTGTCACTCAGGCTGCAGTGATGCAATCTTGGCTTACTATTACCTCCGCTTCCCAGGTTCAAGTGATTCCCCCAACTCAGCCTTCCGAGTAGCTGGGACTATAGGTGTGCGCCACTGCGCCCAGGGCCCAAGTTTTTTTTTTTTTTTTTTTCCTTTTTCTCTTTTTTGAGACAGAATCTCATGGTCTCGATCTCCCGACCTCGTGATCCGCCCGTCTCAGCCTCCCAAAGTGCTGGGATTACAGGCTTGAGCCACCGCGCCTGGCCTAGAGATGGGGTTTTGTCACATTGGCCAAGCTGTTCTCAAACTTCTGACCTCAAGTATCAGCCCGGCTCGGCCTCCCAAAGTGCTGGGATTACAGATGTGAGCCACTGCACCCGGCCTGCAAGGTCTTTATTGTAGCAGTATCTCTGCCCTATCACTGTCGCAGGCAGGCTGGTGGCTGGTGGCGTGGTCTTCAGCAGCCTGCCTGCTGAACCCACGTGGAGCAGCAGATGCCCTTCTCTGAGCCCTTACCAAGCACACCAAGGGGATGCCCCCTGACACACATGCGGCCTTGACACTTGGACAGAGAGCCCCAAATGCCTCAGCCACCAGTTGCCGACTGCTATAAAGAACCCAGGGAGGGAGGCGGAGATTGCAGTGAGCCAAGATTGTGCCACTGCACTCCAGCCTGGGCTACAGAGCAAGACTCTGTCTCAAAAAAAAAAAAAAAAAAAAGAACCCAGGGAAGAAGGTATCAACTGGCAGTGCACAGCCCCACAAGTCCGAACATGACCCAGAGTCACAGCAAACATTTCTGCATGTTCTGATTTTGAAGTAAAATCTCCTACATGCAACTTAATTTCTTCATTCTGGTTTCGATTTCTGGCAGGTTCCTCAATGTGGTTTGAGATTTCAAACCACCAAGGAGAAACGCCCTTGGCTGAGGGCAGGTGTGTGGCCCAGGGCCCCTGTGAGGTCCCTGGCGCTGGCACAGCCCCGCTCAAGCCCCTAGCCTCCCTCCAGCCTCTGCATGCACTGTGTCCTCTCTGCCTGGGACACTTGTCCCTCCCCTCCCAGTGGACACTGCTCACGCTTCCTGTTCTGCTTATGTGGCCCTTCCCACTGGAGCCACCACAAGTCCCTGGACAGCAGAGGCCGGAACTGCCCACATGGTACCACAGAACACTCCAGCCTGTTCCCACTGTGGCCCCTGAGCAGGAGGGGCATGTCACTGCACTCTGTGTACACAATGTAAAGGACAGTGACTGTGAAGGCCGGCAGTGCCACACCCCGGGGCCTGGGGAGGAGGGGTCTTGTGGCTGTGAATCTGACTGCAGAGGAACAGAGTAAAAGCTTTCCAGGCAAGACAACTGGACACGTATGATGAGGTCATCACAGAGGTCACGTCAAACACAATTTTGCCTGTATAAAATACAAACTAGGGGCCGGGCGCGGTGGCTCAAGCCTGTAATCCCAGCACTTTGGGAGGCCGAGACGGGCGGATCACGAGGTCAGGAGATCGAGACCATCCTGGCCTACACGGTGAAACCCCGTCTCTACTAAAAAATACAAAAAACTAGCCGGGCAAGGTGGCGGGCGCCTGTAGTCCCAGCTACATGGGAGGCTGAGGCAGGAGAATGGCGTAAACCCAGGAGGCGGAGCTTGCAGTGAGCCAAGATCGTGCCACTGCACTCTAGCCTGGGTGACAGAGCGAGACTCTGTCTCAAAAAAAAAAAAAAACAAAAAACAAAAAACAAAAAAACTAGGGGGCTGCAGGTATCTCCAACAATCAAAAACAATATTCAAAAAGATTCCACCTGACAGGAAGGGCGTCCCTGCCTCTCCTAAAGGGTCTGGCCCCAACACAGCAGCGGGTGCTCAGCTGAACCACTTCTGTCCTCAGATGTCACCACCTAGAGGGACCACGTGGCTCCCACCTGCAGTCATGGGCACATTCTCCAGCTCGGTGAGGCAGGCTCATGACACCGAATCCAGAAGACAGCGTCCTGCGTTCAATCTTTGAATTGTCAGAACTCAGGTCTACACAGACGCCAATCTCTTTTCAGGCTTCACATTTAACTCAATTACAGAGTTGAACTAATTAGGGGGTTCTGGAAAGCAAACTAAAAAACAAAAATTCTGGCCAGGTGTGATGGTGGTGCACACCTGTAATCCCAGCTACTTGGATGGCTGAGGCAGGAGAATCGCTTGAACCTGGAAGGTGGAGGTTGCAGGGAGCCATGATCACGCCATGGCACTTCAGCCTGGGTGACAGAGTGAGACTCTGCCTCACAAAAAAAAAAAAAAAAAAAATCCAATTAAAAATAAGTTGTCTTGGCTGGGCGCAGTGGCTCAAGCCTGTAATCCCAGCACTTTGGGAGGCCGAGACAGGTGGATCACAAGGTCAGGAGATCGAGACCATCCTGGCTAACATGGCGAAACCCCGTCTCTACTAAAAAAAAAAATGCAAAAAAACTAGCTGGGTGATGTGGCAGGCGCCTGTAGTCCCAGTTACTCAGGAGGCTGAGGCAGGAGAATGGCGTAAACCCGGGAGGCGGAGCTTGCAATAAGCTGACATCCGGCCACTGCACTCCAGCCTGGGCGACAGAGCAAGACTTCGTCTCAAAAAAAAAAAAGAGAAAGTTGGAGACAAAAAAGTGAGCTGTTAGCTGTGTCTGACTTTATTCCATTCAAGCTCTTCTCAGCCTGGTGCAGCTGTGTGGGGCCAAGGAAGGGCCGAGTGACATGAGCACCACCTGCCACGCAGTTGGTAGCGTGGAACCTTCCAGGGGTCTGACAGATGCGTCATACAGAATGTAACCTCTAGCCAATGATGGGCAAATAATAATAATAATAAAAAAGAATGTAACTTCACCCCAAATGAGGTCTTTTGCCTAGCGCTACTGGGAGGTGATCTCTGAGCACTTAGAATGTCACACCTAATGGATGTCTTTGTTTACATGGGGTCTGGAACCAGCCCTAGGTTGGGGCTTTGGGCTATGTAGTTTCTGCTCCACCTGCAGAGGGGCTCGAGATGGAGGTCAGTCATGTGGGTAGCCAGTTGTGTCTTTGTGACCAAGTCCCAGTAAAAATGCTTGACACAGGGTGGGTGCGGTGGCTCACGCCTGTAATCCCAACACTTCGGGAGGCTGAGGCAGGCGGAGCACTTAAAGTCAAGAGTTCGAGACCAGGCTGGCCAACACGGTGAAACCCCATCTCTACTAAAAATACAAAAATTAGCCAGGTGTGGTGGCGCAAGCCTGTAATTCCAGCTGCTTAGGAGGCTGAGACAGGAGAATCACTTCAATCCAGGAGGCAGAGATTGCAGCGAGCCAAGATTGCACCACTGCACTCCAGCCTGAGTGACAGAGTTAAAACAAAACAAAACAAACTCTGGACACGGAGGCTTCTCTGGTTGGCAATGCTCTTTGTCAGCGTCACCAGGAACATGAGCGTTGTCTGCAACTCCACAGGGAGGAGACAAAGGAAAGTCCTGTGTCTGGAACCGTCCAGATCACCTCAAGTGATCCGCCCACCTTGGCCCCCAAGAGCCCTCATACACCTCTTGTCTTGGTTGATTTTAATCTGTAGCCTTGCAGTGTAATAAATCATAACTGCAAGCGTAACAGGCTGAGAATGACGGCACTTGAGGGTGATCTTGCGGACTTTCCCCAAACTGCGCAACAGGGTGGACCCTGAGGTTGTTTTCCCTCATAGCTTCAAATTTAGTTAAGAATATCAGAAATATTCATTAACTACACCAATTTTGTATCCAAACATCATGTTGGAAATTATTGCTAAATGGAGGCAGCTTTTCTTTCGCTTTTTTTTCTTTTTTTTGGCAACAGGGTCTCACTGTCACCCATGCTGGAGTGCAGTGGAGTGATTGTACCTCACTGTGGCCTTGGCCTCTTGTGGTCCTCCTGCCTCAGCTTCCTGAAGAGCTGAGACAACAGGCATGCACCACCACGCCTGGCTAATTTTTGTACTTTTTGCACAGGTGGGGTCTCCCTATGTTGCTCAGGTTGGTCTCGTATTCCTGGTCTCAAGGGATCCATCCACACACCTCAGTCTTGCAAAGTTCTGGGATTACAGGCATGAACTGCCACACCCAACTGAGGCAGCTTTTCAGACGACTATCTTTCTTGAGTTGATGCGCCCTATGTGACGTTTTCCTGTGCAAATCACATGACAGTGAGTGGAGAGACCCACACCTGCTGTGTTTCCAGCACTAACGAGGCTTTCTTTAATAGTCATCTTTGTTGTCCTACTTATAATTCCAACATAAGTTACTCCCAGTCTAATGGGCAACCCCCAGGTCTGTGAATCCATCCATTCCAGAAAGATGTGAGGTTAAATTGAAAACATAAATCAAATCTGCCACTGAGGCACCGTCCCACATGGGTACCAGATAAGACAGGAGCACTGCTGTGTGACTGAAATGTCGGTGTTCTTCTCCAAACAGGTCTCAAAATCTCTACCAGAATTGCATGTCTTGAAACAGAACAGTTTCGATAAAGCAGTCATTTAGCAATAAGAGTTAGGATTTGGGTTTTTTTTTTTTAATCTTTTTTTTTTTTGACATGGAGTCTCGCTCTGTCGCCCAGGCTGGAGTGTAGTGGTGCAATCTCGGCTCACTGAAAGCTCCG
>NW_012117265.1:2237020-2267285 GCF_000951035.1 Colobus angolensis palliatus
AGCCAGGATGGTCTCGATCTCCTGACCTCGTGATCCGCCCGTCTCGGCCTCCCAAAGTGCTGGGATTACAGGCTTGAGCCACCGTGCCCGGCCCCAGGTAGCAGTTTTCAGGTAGTCTGTTTTCACAGCTATTTGGGGCCCTGTACAATTAGGCCCCCACTGATCCATGCCCCTGTAGATGGACACTGGGCTGATTCCTGTTTTGGGAGATTATGAGCAAAGTGGCTATGGCCATGTCTGTCTGTGTGGACATGTACTCAGCTCTCCTGGGTAGAATGAGGGCTGCAGGTTGCTGGGTCAGAGGGCATGTACAGGTTGAGCCTCAGAAAATATTGTCTTCTGCAGTTTGATGGTTAAAAACAAGCAAAGCAAAGCAAAACAGAAGAGACCGCCAAAGAGCTGCATACTCCTACACGCAGGGTGTGAGGTCAGACTGCTTCAGACCTGCCAGCACTGACGGGCATTCGGCCATTCTAGGGCATGTGCTGGCGCAAGTCACTCTGGTTTTAACAAGCGTTTCCTTGAAGTCGTGATGCGAATGCAATGATGTGAGCGCCCTTCCCTACACTGATTAGTCCTGGGATGTGCTGTGTAAGGAGGCATCTGTTTCCGGCTCTTGCCCAGCTTCAAATTGTGTTGTCGTTTCCGAATCTACAAGGAGTTTTCACTGTCTCCATCAGCGTGTCCATTAATAAACAGATGTTATTAATTTTAGTGAAGTCTAATTTCTCAGTTGTTCGTGATTAGTGGCTTTTGGCTTCTGTGGAAGAAATCGATGCCTATTCACGAAGATTTTCTCCTGTGTTTTCTTCTAGAACTTTGTTTTACCTTTCATGTTCTTACATCTACAGTCCATGTCACGTGGATCCAAGTGCATGGTGTGTGTGTGTGGGGGCGGGGGGTCAGGGCTCATCCTCTCTACGTGGATACCCAGGGGACCAGTGTGATGGAGACGCCCGTGCTTTCCCCACTGCACTTCAAGGATCTTCTTCAGATTGGTAATGTTAAGTTTCCCTCACAAAAGTATCATTCCAAATAAAACATGGGGAGGGTCTGTCATTGTCATTAGATTTTTGAAAATTCCTTTTTTTTTTTTTTTTCAGATATTGTCTCACTCTGTCACCCAGGCTGGAGTGTAGTGATGCAATCTTGGCTCGCTGCACCCTCTGCCTTCTGGGTTCAAGCGATTCTCGTGCCCTGCCTCCAGAGTAGCTGGGACCACAAGCACTTATCACCATGCCCGGTTCATTTCTTTTTTTGTATTTTTTGTAGAGATGAGGTTTCGCCATGTTGACCAGGCTGGTCTCAAACTCCTAACCTCAAGTGATCCGCCCGCCTAAGCCTCCCAAAGTACTGGGATTACATGGGCCACCATGCCTGGCCCGTATTTTAAAAAAGTATTCTGTATTTATTTTATTAAGAGACAGGGTCTCACTTCATCACCCAGGCTGGAGTGCAGCTGTGTGATCACAGCTCACAGTAGCCTGGACCTGCTGTGCTCAAGTGATCCTCCCACCTCAGCCTCCCGAGTAGCGGGGACCCCAGCCGTGCGCCACTGCCCCCAGCTGTATCCCACACTTTAAGTAAGTTAAGTCCTCCACTCGCTTTCCTCTTTGAGGACTTAGCCTTGGAGTTAGGTTTGTAAATTAGAGTCAATATTTTTTTTTCTCAATACTGACAACACATGACATTTTCAGATCTGGCATTGAATTTGAAAGTCTCTTTTCCTTCATCATCTGTTTCTCTTCCAATAATAAAATAACCCTTTTTTGGCCGGGCGCGGTGGCTCAAGCCTGTAATCCCAGCACTTTGGGAGGCCGAGACGGGCGGATCACGAGGTCAGGAGATCGAGACCATCCTGGCTAACACGGTGAAACCCCGTCTCTACTAAAAACTACAAAAAAACTAGCCGGGCGAGGTGGCGGCGCCTGTAGTCCCAGCCACTGGGGAGGCTGAGGCAGGAGAATGGCGTGAACCCGGGAGGCAGAGCTTGCAGTGAGCTGAGATCCGGCCACAGCACTCCAGCCTGGGTGACAGAGCAAGACTCCGTCTCAAAAAAAAATAAAATAAAATAAAATAAAATAACCCTTTTTTTCTGAGACAGACTTTCGCTCTGTCACCCAGGCTGCAGTGCACTGATGTGATCTTGGCTCACTGCAACCTCCGCCTCCCAGCTTCAAGAGATTCTCCTACCTCAGCCTCCCGAGTAGCTGGAATTACAGGCGTGCACCACTATACTCAGCTAATTTTTGTAGTTTTAGTAAAGAAGGGGTTTCACCATATTGGCCAGGCTAGTTTCAAACTCCTAACCTCCTAAGCGATCTGCTCAGGCTAGTTTCAAACTCAAACTCCTAAGCGATCCGTCCGCCTCAGCCTCCCAAAGTGCTGGGATTACAGGCGTGAGCCACCGTGCCCGGCTAAAAGAACCTTTTAAAGCAGTATTTGTTTTAGGATTCGAAGTTTTGCTCTGTCACCCAAGGCTGGAGTGCAATGGTGCAATCTTGGTCCATAGCAACCTCCACTTCCTGGGTTCAAGTGATTCTCCTGTCTCAGCCTCCTAAACAGCTGGAATTAAAGGCGTGTGCCACCACGTCCAGGTAATTTTTTTTGTATTTTCAGTAAAGACGGGTTTTCACCATGTTGTCCAGGCTGGCCTCGAACTTCTGATGTCAAGTGATCCTCCCACTTCAGCCTCCCAAAGTGCTGGGTTGACAGGTGTGGGCTACCACAGCTGGCCTTAGGCAGTAATTTTTACCCATTAATTTAGGCACTCCAATTGTTACCATACTCTAAAACCTCACACTTGGTAAGATTCTCTGCAAACCATGCATGTCGGCTCCCTTCACTCTCCCCTCCAACAGATACAATTCCCCCACCCTCTGCTTCATGACTAACAGCAAACTGTTACTTTAAAATCAAACAGCACAACCTTCCCATTACGGAGACAGCGGTACTGGCCAGTGTGTACCAGGAAGTGAAACAAGACCTTGGAGAGTGGAAGACTGGGTGAGTCCTGGGCTAGGCATGGGCCTTACACCCCTTGCTGGCTCCTGCCCAGCTCTGTGACCTGCCCTGGGCTGGCAGAAGGTGCACACACCTCCCCGGGGAGCCGGTGAGAACATTCCTTTCTTCTTATTTAAATGGTGCTCATATGGAGTCACTCATGGAAAAGAATATTAATAAATGAAAAATATATAAATGGCACTCATGATCCACCAACATGTTATGATCCACCACTGGGCCGTGGCCACAGCTGGAACCACATGCTGCCTCATATATGGGACATGTCTGTGAGGACAGCGACCTCCAGGCTTGGAGCAGAGCCTGGCAGAGAGCAGGAATGTGGCCACCATCTCACCAACACAGAGACAGCACGGGGAGCCTGGGAGGGTCCAAGGACAGGAAAGGGCTGCCACTTTCTCTGCTCTAGACATGCCAGCCTCTTGTCGCCATCCTCCTGGCCACACGGGCAGCACCCATTACTGACATATATCCCCTCATCCCACCTTGCCCCTTGAGGCCACGAGGCCACAGCTTTGGCAGAGCCTGTCCGCCTGCCGTGGCCTCTGCTGGTGCACTCTCCCCAACCTCCCATCTCTCAAGGCTCTGTTGCAATGTCCCCTTCCCCGAGACCCGCACCCCTGCCTCTCCTCTCCACCACATGTGACATTTCCTCTCATCACAGCGGAAACATGTGTGCTTCCCTGTTCCAAAAAGTGTGTTCCTCAGGGCCAGGCTCAAAGACAGAGATTCATTCAGTGCTTGTGGATGAGTGAAAGAGTGAGCGGCCCAAGCCTGAGTGTGCAGGGTCAGAATGCAGACGCCAGGGCTGCTCCCACAGGGACCCATGAAGGCCCCGCCCACCCCGCCTCCTCGCTTACCTGTCCTTGTACTTGATCACGGCGTCCACAATCTTCTTCATCTTCTTGGTGAGGTTGGGTGGGTTCGGGGAGAGCTTCTCGGCAGGCGGCCGCCCGCGCTTCTTCTGCTTCTTGCTCTCGTCGTCCTTGTCGCGGCTGCGGGTGCTGGTGGTCGGGGTGGAGGAGCCGGCATCGCTGTCTCGCTTGCGCTTCCGTGACGATTTCTTCTGCCGGACCTCCTCTTCGATCTCCTCCAGCGTACCCTCCTCGATGGCCTTCAGGGTCAATAGTAGTAAAATAGGACAGCCAGCACCCGGGTCGACAAGCAGAGGCCGTGACGCTATCCCGGGGGCCGGGCTGGGACATGGAGGAGGGCCCCCGCACCCGCTCTCCCTCCAGCGTGGCTGGCTTGGGGCATAACACACACTGGACTCTCAAGAGGTCCCTGGGCTGCAGTGAAAGATCAGCACGGCCCCAGCAGGCACCCCACCCAAGCATGTCCTTAAAACACTAATGGTTGAATTTCTTGACCAAAAAAATAACTATCTTCTCTGTACAGAGAAGAATGTGCTCCTGAAATCCCTTCACCCAGGAGATGCTGACACCTCTGTTCCACAGTCTCCCCATCTATTTCTTTTATTTACTTATTTATTTTTAGAGACAGAGTCTCGCTCTGTTGCCTAGGCTGGAGTTCAGTGGCACCATCATAGCTCACTGGAGTCTTGAACTCCAAGGGCTCAAGAGATCCTTTCACTTCAGCCTCCTAAGAAGCTGGGACTACAGGCACGTGTCACCACACTCAGCTAATTAAAAAAAATGTTGTAGATATGGGGTCTCATTATGTTGCCCAGGCTTGTCTTGAACTCCTGGTCTCAAGCAATGCTCCCATCTTAGCCTCCCAAAGTGCTAGGTTTACAAAGGTAAGCCACTGTGCCTGGCTTCCATCTATTTCTTCTTTCATATATCTATATATATAATAATTATTTTTTTTTCTGGAGATGGAGTCTCGCTCTGTCACCAAGCTAGAGTGCAGTGGTGCATTCTCAGCTCACTGCAACCTCCGCCTCCCTGGTTCAGGCGATTCTCCTGCCTCACCCTCCTGAGTAGCTGGGATTACGGGTGCCCGCCACCACACCCAGCCAATTTCAGTATTTTTAGTAGAGAAGGGGTTTCAAAATGTTGGCCAGGACGGTCTTGATCTCTTAACCTCGTGATCCGCCCACCTCAGCCTCCCAAAGTGCTGGGAATACAGGCGTGAGTCACCGCACCCAGCCTATTTTTAAATTTTCTTAAACATGGGGTCTTGCTACATTGCCCTGGTTGGACTTGAACTCCTGGGCTCAAGTGATCCTCCCATCTT
This sequence comes from Colobus angolensis palliatus, assembly GCF_000951035.1. NCBI lineage: Eukaryota > Metazoa > Chordata > Mammalia > Primates > Cercopithecidae > Colobus > Colobus angolensis. The sequence continues at coordinate 2,242,241 of NW_012117265.1, forward strand.
AGCCTCCTGAGTAGCTGGGCATAAAAAAAAAAATTATTATAAATCATATATAACATAAAATTTACCATGGCAGCCATGTTCTATTACACAGTTTAGGGGCATCAGGCACGTCCCCAGTGTTGTGCAGCCCTCAGCGCCACCCGCCTCCAGAACTCTCCCCACCTTTGACGCACGTGTGCAGAACTGAAGGCCACGCTGGAATTGTAGCCCACGTGCCACACTGCTGGCTGTGTCATGGATATCTTTTCCTGTAATTTTCTACAACAAAATTTTTTAATGTCTGTTTAGTGTTTCAGTGCACAACGTGCCCTAATTTAGCCTCCCCTTGTTCTTGGGCATTTAGGTCATTTCCCTTTCTTTCTGAGACAGGGTCTCATTCTGTCGCCCAGGCTGGAGTGCAGTGGTGCAATCTCGGCTCACTGTAAACTCCGACTCCTAGGCTCCAGTGACTGTCCTGCCTCAGCCTCCCGAGTGGCTGGGATGGCAGGCGCCCGCCACCACGCCTGGCTAATTTTTGTATTTTTTTGTAGAAACAGGTTTTCACCATCACCATGTTGGCCAGGTTGGTCTTGAGCTCCTGACCTCAGGTGATCTGCCCACCTTGGCCTCCCAAAGTGCTGGAATTACACGCATGTGTCACTGTGCCTGGCCATTTTTTTTTTTTTTTTTTTCAAATAGAGACAAAGGTCTTGCCATTTTGGTCAGGCTGGTCTCAAACTCCTGAGCTGAAATGATCCTCCTGCTTTGGCTTCTCCAAGTGCTGGGATTACAGGCATGAGCTGCCAGGTCTGACCACCTTTTCTTTTTATTGTTGTTGCTATTTTAAGTAATGTATTGACAACTGACATTGTTTAAGACAGATTCCCTCATGGTAAAACTGCTGAGAAGAACAAGAATATGAACAATATTAAGAGAATCCCCAGGTATTAATTCAATGGTACTAACTAATAACTTATCCCAATGGTTAAATATGCAGTCTAGGGAACCAGATATCTAGGGAATCCCGCAATTAAAAAAGGAAGGAGGGCCTGGACCCAAAAGCTGGCTGTTCCTCTCACACTGAGGCTGTGCCAGTGAGCTGGGCACTGTGCCTGGAGCTGAGGACACAGCAGTGACTTGAACCAGCCGGGGCCCTTTCCCCTACCCTTGGAAGGGAGATAGTGATCAGATGGCAACATCCCACAAGTGGGGTGACAAACATGTCAGGTGCCAGGAAAGACAGAAGACAGACACACCACAATGATGAAGCAGATGTGTCTTAAAAGGAGATGAGAAGCTGAGAGCCTGAGGGGCCCGGGAGGAGGGAAGGCATCCGGGCCAAAGCAGCAGCATGGCGGGCACAGCAGGCAGGAGGCACCGGGAGAAGTCCCCCTGCAGACCCAGGGCAGAGCGGCAGGTGCCCCCAGACTCGTGTCTGCCTAAAACCTCAGAATGGGACCTTTTTTACAAATGAGGTCTTTACTTTTGGGATTAAGTTTTAAAAATATGTTCTTAAAAGAGACAGAAGGGGACACAGAGAAGTCCCCATGAAGACAGAGGCAGAGATGGGGTGATGCTGCCCCAAGCCAGGAGGCTTCTGGAACCATCAGAAGCTGGAAAAGCCAAGGAAAGGTCCTTCCCTAGGGCCTCGAAGGGACACAGCCCTGCCCACACCGTGGATTCAGACTTCTGACCCAGAATGGACAGAAAATAGTTCTGTTGCTTTAGGCTGCCACAGTCATGGCCATTTCCGACGGCGGCCATAGGAGCATTTTGAAGGCTTTGAGTTCACTTGGTAACAGATGTCTGCCAGAAGAGTGGTTCCAATTCCAAGGCCACCAGTAGCGGGGAGAGCGTGTTTTGTATAATACTTTTCACAACTGTGAATTTGAATAAAATGTGTAATAAGATGGGCTCAATGGGAAGAAACAGTCTCTACAACAAATGCTGCTAGTACAACTGGATTTCCACATACAACAGGATGAAGATGGACCCCTACCTCACATCATGTATAAAATTTAACTCAAAATGGATATTACATGTCTACATGGAAGAGCTCAAACTATAACCCTCCTAGAATAAAAGACAAGGGCAAGTCTTTGTGACCCTGGATATGGCAAAGATTTCTTTTTTTTTTTAGATGGAGTCTCGCTCTGTCGCCCAGTCTGGAGTGCAGTGGCGTGATCTCAGCTCACTGCAAGCTCCGCCTCCTGGGTTCACACCATTCTCCTGCCTCAGCCTCCCGAGTAGCTGGGACTACAGGCGCTCACCACCACACCCAGCTAATTTTTTTGTATTTTTAGTAGAGACGGGGTTTCACCGTGTTCGCCAGGATGGTCTCGATCTCCTGACCTCGTGATCTGCCCGCCTCGGCCTCCCAAAGTGCTGGGATTACAGGCATGAGCCACAGCGCCCGGCCAGCAATGGTTTCTTAGATACAACACCAAGGCACAGGTGAAAAAGAAAAATCAACTGCAAGTACAATGAAACACTTCTGTGCTTCAACGGATATCGAGGAAGTGAAAAACTGTGTAGAATGGCACAAAATATTTACAAATGATATCTGATAAGGTACCTGTAAAAAACTTACAATTCAATATTAAGATAAATATTATTTTAAATTTGGGTAAAGGATGATGTGAACAGACATCTCTTTACAGAGGATACACAAAGGGTCAATAAACACATGAAAACATACTCCACACCATTAGCCATCAGGGAAATGCAAATCCAAACCACACTCAGATGGCACTTCATACCTGCTGGGATGGCTAGAATCAGCGGGTGAGGAAACAGCAAGGGTTGCTGAGGACGCTCAGAGAGGAACCCGCGCACACAGCTGGTGGGACCGTGAAATGGCACAGTCACCAAGGAAACCAGGCTGGGACTCCCTCAAGAGGTTTAACAGAGAATGTGACCAATCTGTACGAGGCAGGATCATTTCACCATCACAGAATGAAGCATGACCACCTGCTGCATCATGCGTAAATACGTTACGTTGCATGAAGAAAAGCCTGACGCCAAAGCATCCTACACCGTAGGACTCCACGGACAGGAAACACCCAGAACAGGCAAAACTATACGAACAGAAAGTGTATCAGTGGTTGCCTGGGGCTGGGGAGAATCAATGAATTAACAGGAAATGGCAAATCGGGGCAGGGCTTCTTTTGGGAGTGATGAGAATGTCCTAAAATGGACTGTGGTGATAGATGCACAACTCTTGGATACCCTGAAGACGACTGTGTCATATACCCTAAAAGGGTGAATTGTATGGTATGTAAATTGCACCTAGAAAAATGTGGACATAGAGCATCCGCATATGAACTGATCTTAAATTTAAAAGGCACTCACTGCCTCAAATATGCAAGGCTGAGATGGTCGCGGTGGCTTATGCCTGTAATCCCAGCTACTCTGGAGGCCGAGGCAGGTGGATTGCTTGACCTCGGGAGTTTGAGACCAGCCTGGGTGACACAGTGAGACCCTGACTTTACAAAAAATTTAAAACTAGCCAGGCGTGGTGGTATGTACCTGTCGTCCCAGCTACTCAGGAGGCTGAGGTGTGAGGATCACTTGAGCCCCACAAGAACTGGAGGCCAGCCTGGGCAACATAGCAAGACTTTGTCTCTATTGAAAAAGAAAAAAATGCAGGGCCGGTGACACTCATACAGCAGTCAAATAGCTCTGCTGTCACACAGGTCTGCGGCAGGGCTCACACTCTGTCTTTTCAGGGTTTCTCTTCTGGGTCCTGGAGCGCTCTGCTCGGGAGGCTGGCTGGGGAACAGGATGGCCTGTCACCTGGGCTCCTGGTGTGTTTTAACAGCGCCCTCTGGTGCACAGCTTGGCAGGCAAGCTCATGAGTCTGGGCTGCTGAGGTCCCAGGAGGGGCCTGGGGCTGCTTGGCTCCATGCGCTGGGCCACATGGCTCATTCCTGGGTATGGCACTTTGTACGGCATAGCCAAAAGCCGCCACCTGCCTTCTCGGAATTGTTACTTCAGGACATTTTTATGACACAACTTCACAGATGGAGTCTGAATCATCATCTCTATAACTCAGAGCCCCTGAGATGGGAAGGGGTTTGATTTGTCACCGTAACCCCAGTGAGGACATCAGTGCCAGGCACCTGTCACAGTGTGCCTTAGGCTGGGAAGGGTGGGTCGGGGGAGGCCCCAGGAGCACCGCATGACTGACTCAGACATCTGTAGCTGCTGTTGCAGGGCCAGGTGCCATCTGCTGAGAAAGGGCCCTCACGTCAGCTCCACAAGCAGCTGCCAGCCCTGTGCAGCACTTGCCAGGTTCAGAGGCCCTCAGGGGCTTGCCCGCTCCTCCCTTCCCATGACTGAGTCTCCCCAGCTCATGGGGGGACTTGCCCAAAGTGAGGCTTCCTGGAGCCGGCAGTGCACTGCTTTGCAGGGTGCCTCAATAGTCCATGATTCACCCTTGTGCCTCCCTCCTGGCAGGTACCGGGAAAGCCAGCACTCCACTGAGATCAGCGACATGATTTTTAACCTTGGGAGGAGGTAAACCCTTGTACTTGAAAGACCAACCATACCCAGCAGCAGGTTTTGAGCTGCTCAGGAACCATGGGTCCTCCTTGCATTCTGAGGCGGAGCCAGAAGGACCTAACCATCCCTGGCCCACATCAAAAGGCTCTCGGCTGTCCGCGGAGCCTGGCCAGGAGTGGCCCAAGGGGAGTGTTTTGGACCCAGGCCTGAGTCTTGGCGGTGGGCCCTCTGTCTCCCCAGCCCTGCCTGGCGCTGGCCTGCGGGGCCTGCCGGGCCTCTCCGGCATATACCTTGAGCCACTGCTTCTCCGTCAGTGAGTCGCTGTAGTCCACCTCCTTGCGGTGGCGGGAGCCGCGGCCAAACATCTTCTCCTCCTCCTCCTCACAGGTCAGGCGCTCCACCTCCGCATCATCCTTGATGATCCACGAAGGGAGCTCGTCCTCCTCCATGAGGCGCGGCTTCCGCTTGGGGTTGCGGGCCTCCTCGCGCCTGCGGTCCAGGTCCATGCGCTAATGGGGAGGGAGGCAAAGGGAGAGGCATCAGCATGCGGGCACTAGGGGCACGCTAGAGCCAGAACGCCGGGCTCAGAAGGGCCTTTCTCTGTCCGTGGGGACCGATGCTGCTGCAAGAGTTAAACAGCAGCTCTTGATTGTTCGGTGGCCGACCCGGCCTGGCTACGTCCGACCCTGACTAGGGGCTCTGCCTCGGGAGGCAGAAGAAACTTGAAAAGATGAGAGGTTGCACAAGAGGGCTACAGACCCCAGAAGGGCGGCAGCTGCGCGGCACAGCGCTGGTGGAGGCATACGGCCTGCGGGCCAAGAGGCCCGTGCTTGGGTGGCTTACTTCCTATTTCCCACCCAGGGGAGAGGGAGCTCTGCGACTGAAGGCCTGGTCAGTCCCTTGGCCTTGGATGCGGCGAACTCCCTCTGAAAGGGAGTGCATGAAGCCCTGAAGAGCCCGTTAGAAAACACAGCTGGTGGGGCAGGTCTAGGGTCACACACAGAATGGCTGGGTGTGCATCTCGCCCTCCGACGCCATGCTCAGGAGACTGGGGGTGGAAGACAGGTCGGTGGAAGACAGGTCAGTCTGGAGGCTTGAGTGGGCTGCACTGTGAGCTGTCCCCAGCTCCCTGACCTGCTGGGGACACCACCATGGGCACTAGGACCTTTGCTTTGCTCCTGGTGGTGGCAGAGTGGGATGCCTGAACCATCCCGTCCACCCCGCAGTGCTTACCATAAACAGATCGAACTCCTCCTCGTGCCGGGCGATCATCTGGTTGACGGTCTCGTCGTCGGGCACCTCGTCTTCCTCCTACAAGATTGCAAACTGTCAGCGCCGCTGTGGAGGGGCCGGGGTGGGCGGTGGCCGAGCTCAGAGACGAGCGGCAGCGTCCGTGGGAATGAGCTGGTGGTCCCGGCACGGCTGCGGTGGATGGGGACCCACACGGCAGCGAAAGGCACACACACGCACACGCACACGCACGCTCCGTGGGACCAGGGCCCTTGCTGGCCATCTCAGCCGAGAAGCCGAGGATTGAATGGGCATGGAGACTGAACTACCCCTCTCACCTTTAGAGGTGGCTCCTCCAAGTCGGGGTTGACGCCCGCTGGCGGAGGGGCAGTGTGGGCGAAGCTGGCACTGCCGCTGCCCGTGCTGCAGTGTCTGCTCTGTGGATAAATAGAGGACTTCAGTCTCCAGGGCTGTCAATCCGGCGTCTTTCACCAGCAGTTTAGGAAAAAAAAACCACTTCAAAGAAAAAGCAAGTACTCATCCTCTTTCCGTTCAGCCCACACTCCCTTTACTCCAAAGGGATGCAAAAAAAAATAAGAGTGCAAAAAAGGTAAAAAAACAAAAATGAAAGCCGCTCATGCGTCCACCATTCACGCTGGGGAGGGGTCGGGGCCGGCGCTGGGCTCACCTCATCCTGCTCCTCATGCTCCAGGATGGCCTGCAAGAAGGCACGCCGCTCGTGGCTGGAGGACTTCTGGTCGAACATGCCGGCCTGGATCACCTTCTGGTCCACGTTGAGCTTGTACTTGGCCGCGGCTAGGATCTTCTCCTCCACGCTGTTGACTGTGCAGAGGCGGAGCACACGCACCTCGTTCTGCTGCCCAATGCGGTGGGCTCGGTCCTGCGCTTGCAGGTCCTGAGGGAAGAGGTGCCAGTCAATCCCAAAGGAGCCCAGGAGGTCATAAAAGGGAAGGTGGCCTCTGATACTAGCTGGACAGGTGTGGTGTGAGTATCACTCTCAGCCTGGCAATTCTGCCCAGCCTGATCTGCCGCTGCACGAAGACAGAGCTGGTGGAGCCTGGGCCCCATGTGTCCCTGGGGGGAAGGGGGCTCTCATCACGTTCCTCCAGAAGTGCCACCTTCTACCTTACTGGGACCCAAAGGATATTTGGGAAGAAAGCAGCAACCCCCAGGGGGTTATATTCCCAAGCAGCTCCTGTGGCAGCGGCATGGCTCCCCACAGCATGGACTTGCACAGTTGAACACCATTTACAGGATGTGGCCAAAGCCCGGTCACGTTGTGGCAGCGCTTGGTTTGGCTGTGGGCCCTGCCACTCTCAAAATGCACACAGAACTGGAACCAGGTCTCACCTCTGTAAGCCTCAAAACTCCCTCAGCTGACACGGGGCCCATCCCATGGCTCCTGCGTGGCTTGAATGAGTGAATAAGCACCAGGAGCGTGGCCCAGTGACTGGTGCAGTTAGCTCCCGACAACGCAGGTGCTGTGCCTGGGCTTTTTTTTCTTTTTTCTTTTTTCTTTTTTGAGACAAAGTCTCGCTCTGTCGCCCAGGCTGGAGTAAGTACAATGGCGCGATCTTAGCTCACTGCAACCTCTGCCTCCCGAAGTTCAAGCGATTTTTCTGCCTCAGCTTCCTGAGTAGCTGGGGCTACAGGCATACACCACCATGCCTGGCTAATGTTTGTATTTTTAGTAGAGACAGGGTTTCACCATGTTAGCGAGGCCGGTCTCGAACTCCTGACCTCAGCTGATCTGCCCACCTCGGCCTCCCAAAATGTTGGGATTACTGGCGTGAGTCACCGTGCCTGGCCTGGGTTGTCAGTTTTATCATCACCCCAGCACAGAACAAGGAGGTTCCCACGAAATCCTGTCAGTGAGCCCAGGAGCTGCGGGACCAGGCTGAGTACCAGTGATGCTCTGAAACTAAAGACTGGCACGCATGGGGTGGCAGAGGCCACAACTGGTGGGGACCAGGAGTGCCTTGTGTCTGTCGCTCAGCCCTCCTGCCCTATCAACATACTTCCTGGCAGGGCCAGCCCTTCCCAATGCGCCCCAGGCACTGAGGTGCAGCCTCCGTCTGCTGCCGGCCTGCCAACGGGGAGGCACAACCCAACCACCTCTCAGGAAACTGGCTGGTCACCAGGGTCTGGGCAGAAGCTGCACCCCAGCCTGATCGTAAGAGGGGCCACCAGTGACCACCAGGGCATTCACCCATCAGACGGGTGACAATTTACACACTGAGAACGCTGGTGCCCTCACGCTGCAGGGAAGGGCAGAGCACGTTCACACCCCAGGGGCAGGAGTGAAACCACTTTGGCAGGAGCAACCAGAACATGAAGAGGACAGTGCCTGGGTGGAGCGACCCCATGTCTGAGGGCTGAGCAGACCCAGGGTGTTCGCACAAGCACTCCGAGAGAAAGAGGGACCCTGCGGGGCTGGTGAACAGGCTGATCAACATAAAAGCCGGACGCCTGCCAACCACCAGAGTTTGAGAGCAGATGTCCTGGGGCGGCCATCTGCCGGGACGCCTGGTGGCCAATTAGACGGCCGGGTGGCTTCTGATGTGCACTCGGTGGTTGACACCCACTGCTTGGTGGAAGAGGCACATGCTAGACTACGCTGCATCTGTGTTAATCTCAGCACACACATGTGCGAAGGCAGACGGGCTGGCAGAGGCTTAGAACAGAGCAGGGTTGGAGAGGAAGGGAAAAGGGACTCCCGACCATGTCACTGGTGTTTGCATATTAAAAACAACAAGAACCTATTAGTCTTATAAGGAAACAGAGAAAAGTTGTACGCATTTTCAATCTCTTGTAGCTATGTAACACATGACCTGTATCCGCCGATGCTGAGGCCCATGAGGGGTACACGGTTATGGAACAAGAGGAGGAAGTAAACGAACTGGCATGGAGTTCACCCCCAATTTTGCCTGAACAAGTGCCAGTGTGTGCGCTCACAGGGCACACTGCAGGGGCCGCCCCACGGTGATGGCACAGATTGATCAGGGTACTTTCCACCTCCTCCTCATTGGTGCCATTCCAGGATTTAAGAAAAACCAAACCGACGGATGGCTTATACACTGCTTTCCCAATCAGAGGGAAAGGCTGTTTGTATTTTGGGAAATAGGAGGACCCCACCTCTTCTCTCCCTGATGACCTGTGGAGATATGGGTGCAGATCCTCCCGGCTCCCGGGGTCTAAGACAATGTGGAGGAGACTGGAGGACCCTCAAGCCAGGGCCGGTGTCTCCTTGAGGTTTTACAGGCACCCCTTCCTTCTCCTCGACCTGGGGCCCAGCCCGCTTTTACCTGGTGAGGATTCCAGTCGCTGTCGAAAATGATCACAGTGTCCGCCGACTGGAGGTTCAGGCCGAGTCCCCCGGCCCGGGTGCTAAGCAGGAAGATGAAGTACTCGGAGCCGGGCTCGTTGAAAGTTTTCAGCAGCATGCCCCGGTCCTCTGCCTTCGTGGTTCCTGACGGGCACAGAGGAGAACAGGGTCAGCGAGGTGACCTCAGGGGTAGAGCGGGAACCCTGCTTCTGAGAGCAGGCGCAGATCAGCGCCTGCCAGCGTCCCCAGATCCCCAGCTCCGCACTCTCCACACAGGCCTGTGGGCCACTGGCGAGTAACCGGATTTCCAGTGTTTCACCACAAAATCCTCTCCACGCATCCCAGAGATGAAAACAGGTCCCGCTGGCAGAACTAAAGGAGGTGGGCCTGGAGTGCAGAGCCCGGCACCCAGCTCACAGTAGGCCACAGTGTCAGCACAGCCGCCACCACAGCCCTGGACTCTCTCCTACTCTGCCCCGTGCCACTCCATGGGGAGCGGGAGACACAGCAGCCAATGCCGGCAACACTGCCGCTCGCAACACAAGGGACCTGGGGGTGGGTGGACAGTGACTGTGGGTGCACCTGCCCTCAACCCTGTCTCAAAAGGTTTTATGGTTCACAAAGATAATCCTCTACAGGTAAGAGCATGGGGACCTTATAAAGGGGGCTCGTATCCTTTCTGGCAGGATCGGTGTCCCCATGCCCCAGAAAACCCAAGTCCAGGAGCCAGTGCAGGTCTCCTGGGTGACAACCAAGGATGCCCTCAGCGTTGTGGGCATTAAGGCAACGTCTACACTCCCTGGGCTGCTGGGAGTTCGGACGGAGGTGCCCTTGGAACACTGAAGTCATTTTGGTGATGAAATAAAAACCAGCCATTTCCTGCCACCAGCCTACATGTGCCCAGGCACAGTGTGGAAGCCCATAGTAGCCTGGCCATCCGCCTGCTGTCCCACCCTCTCTCAGGCTCCAGATGTGCCCCTGGTACCCCAGCTCGGAGAAGGGGATGAGGTGAGGGGCTACCCGGCTCCCAGATGCCAGCCCACTCATGGGAGTTGCAGTCTCAGGAGACTTCACTGAGCTCCTACCCTTCCTCCACTCTCAATGGATTCTCTATCCCTGTGGCTATGACCTTATCACATGCAGAGGACACATCTGTAGTTGAACTGACCAAAGTCCTTGTCCTTATGGAGTAGCCACAAAGGCACTGGGATGGGTGGGAACTGGGCTCTCTCCTGGGGGAGTCAGGGACGCGACACAGACAGGACGGCCCTCAGGAAGCCTTGGCCCTCTCAAGGACAGGAGAAGCCGCTGGACAGACCGAAGGAGAGCAAAGGCTGGGGGGTGGCCCGGCCATGCGGACCCTGAAGCGTTTTGGTTTTCAGTCTCAAAGCAGTGGGAAGCCCCTAAGGAAGAAGGCAAGCTGGGGAGACCCTTGCAAGACTCGTGTCTGTAGAGTGATCCTGGACAGAACCCCGGGGAGGACCTGTGGCTGGAGGGATGCAGAGAGCACATTCTCATGGCACCTGGGCAGGTCGGCCCAGGTGGGGAACAATGAACTGGCTGAGCTGTGTCTGTCCTAGCAGCTCATGCTCGTGTTTCTCGTAAGCCCTGTTCCAGTAAATCTCACGGAGAACTCACTCCAGGGCCTCCCTGACCCACTAGGACAGACAACATGTCTCATGTGCCCTGTCGGAGTCTCACAGCCTCTCCTCCCTGAGCTTCTGTGTGCTGGGGCAGGTGGGCACAAAAACACACACGGCAACCTTTCCCACCAGGGACCACAGGGCAGGGGGTTGGGCTGAAGGCCTCTCTCCGGCAGCTGCTGCTCCTGCCTGGAAGTGCTTGCTTCCCTCCCTCTGTGCTCGTCACAGAGTCGGATTCCAGCTCCAGGCCTGACCTGTGGCAAGGTAGCAGCCACTGGGCTGCTACGAATGGCCCAGCAATGGGCATGTGGCTCACAGCAGCTAAATGAGAGCCAGCCTGGGACCTGCTTTTGTTGGGGACACTGAGCAGGTAGAAGGGAAGCCAAGATGGAAGAAGGCAGAGTCAAGAGCTGGAGAAAAGTCTCTCCAACATCACCTGCATGCCTGGATCCAGCTGTGCCTGAAGCATGTTTAACCTCCAGGGGTTAGAGCTAGGTAAGCCTATCGATGCTTTCTTCCCTGTGTCCACATGGGATGGAATTCTGGCACTTCCAGCTAAAGGTGCACAGGGCACCCCTTCCCCAGTGCACCCAGCATTGCCGTGGAAAGACTGTCAGCCCAGGAGTCAGGACACCCGGCATCCAATCCAGGACCCATTCCAATGCTGAGTGCCCAAGATGCTCAGCCTGTGCCTAGGCCCACTCTGGCCACTGGACCCAGAGCGCCTGGGCCTTACCCTGCCTCACAGGAGGGAATGCCAGTGGGAAGCTTCTGTGGCAGCTGCAACAACAAAACCCTGTAACAAATGCCTCACTGGCTCATATGAACTCACCATCAAGCCTGAGGTATTTAAAGCCACGATATGCAAAGTAATCTTCCATGATGGTCATGAGGGAGGTCATCTGGCAGAACAGCAGCACTTTGTGGTTGGTTGCTCGGAGTTTGGGAAGAATTCTATCAAGAAGCTCGAATTTACCCGAGGCTCGGTACAGGTCCAGCCTGGAGTGTGGAGGAGACAGGAGAGAAGGCACAGGATGTTAAACCCGGAAGCCTGCAGGCAGGTAAGGCAGGAGGTGCATCGCTCGCCTCCAGGCCGGGCACCGGGTTCAAGGGCACAGACATGTGTCCTAAGCAGACATCACCCAAAGCTTCGGCAAAGCCGTTTCCCCCAACTGAAATAAGCCCAGCCACCCTCGCTGGAAGGCACATCACCAGGGTGGCACGTGTATTTCTCGTCTAACCCAGACACTCATGATGATGAAAGGAGGTGCTGTGGGTCACGTGGCCGGGACAACATGGGGGTGGAACAGGGGTGCTCTAGGAAGCTGGACCTTGTCCCCTTGCCTGATAAAGAAGCCCCAACAGTAAATGTCACACTGGAGACACCCATGGTCTGCCAGACCCAGGAGGAAGGGCCACCTCGGCTTCTCATGTTCCCTTTAGCCAACACCCCCTGAGTGTGGTAGATGTGGACACTGAGGCTGGCAGGGGTACAATGTGATATGGTTGACCACATGGCCAAGCCAGGCCTCCAGGCCTTGAAGCCAGGTGTATAGGACCCTGTTCCATAACTCAGCACAAAAAAACACATCAAAATGAATTTGTGATGTTTTCATTAGGCGTCTCTCATCTTGCAAATGGCTTAACACCCCAGGGGAACTGAATGGAGGCTTTAGCTGGAAGAATGCTTTTAGCAAGGTTCTTTGCAATGGTGAAAATCTAGACACAACATTCACATCCATTAGGGGCGTAAAGGAGTCGGGGCTGCACCTTACAAAGGGTGCTACAGAAAACACCCACATGGTATAAAAAGTACTCTATACTAGTGAACAGAGTTTAGGCTCAGAGAGGTTAAGAAAGCTGTCTAGAGTCACAGAGCTTGGAGGCGGCAGAGCGGGATCTGTAAGCCAGGAATCCTGCCTCAGGAACCCTGTCTCTTGGGGTTAATAGTGGTCAGCTCTCCGAACACTAAAGATATGTATTATGGGGCCGGGTGCAGTGGCTCACACCCATAATCCTGGCACTTTGGGAGGCCGAGGTGGGTGGATCACTTGAGGTCAGGAGTTCAAGATCAGCCTGGTCAACATGGTAAAACTCTGTCTCTACTAAAAATACAAAAAATTAGCTGGGCAGTGACGGGCGCCGGTAATCCCAGCTACTCGGGAGGCTGAGGCAAGAGAATTGTTCGAACCCAGGAGGCAGAGGTTGTAGTGAGCCAAGATTGCGTCACTGAACTCTAGCCTGGGCAACAAGAGCAAAACTCCATCTCAAAAAAAAAAAAAAATTTGTATTCTTTGTTTTGGATTTTTCTGTATTTTCTAATTTTCTGCCTTTGAAATTGAACAAACATAACAGCAGCAATAAAGGCAACAAAATGACAGAAAACCTCTGCATGGACCACCTGCCCACCCCATCCAGTTGGGAAGCTTCTCACCCTTGGACAATGCCGCCGGTGAACCCCAAGTGCTCGGAAAAGGACTCCTGCAAGGCAAAGAGAGAGGCGTCAGTGACAGGTAGGTGCGGGCCATCGGGCCCCCCTGCGGTCCGCACACACCTCTGGTGCTCAGAGGACAAAGCCTCTGCACTGTGTGCTCGGCACGGGCCCACGGCAGCTCTGAGACCAGACACAGATGCCAAAACCATCTTTCTTAGTCCACTGACATCTTTTCTCTCACACTCCTCCAGTGAAGGAAAGGACATCCCACACAGCACTCTTCACACCGAGTGCACGAGGACGTCATGGGGCCACAGCCACGCTCAGGGTGCTGAGACAGCCCCAGGGGCTCTCCTGGTGGGCATCAGGGGGTCTCCGATGACCCCAACACTTTACATCAAGAAACACGAACATACGCATGCTTCTAAAAAGAACCCAGATTCTCAAAGGCACCATGACCCAAAAGGGTTCTGACTCCCCCACACTTCACTGAAGAGGGTGATGACTCTTGACGCTCCACAACGTGAGAAAAGTCAGCGTGCCAAAGAGATGCAGCAGGGCCCCACTGGCGGGGGGACACGTTCCCCCAGAGACGTCTCCAAATACTCCTGCTCTCTGAGGGTAAGCTTTCAGGGCCCTGTATTCCTATTGCAAGTTGCGCCCTAACTGCTGGGATTCTTTCCGTAAGCACTGGCGAAGTGAAGATCAAACAAGGAACAGATGTACAGGCATTACCTAATGAAAATATTCGAATCTATTTTTAAAGAGTTGTCAAGGAGAAGCAAGCCAGCTCTGCCTAGGAGCTCAGTGGACGGCAGGCTCTGAGCTGTCCCGGCCGCGGCGGGCTCACCTCGATGTGCTGGAACATGTAGGGGTGGTTGCAGATCTTCCGCAGCTGCATGATGGTGTTCATCAGGGTCTTGGTGCCGCCTTTGCCCTGGGAGGCAGATGAGAGGGTGCCAAATGGGGTCTTGCCCTCCTGGGGTGGGGTGGGATTGGTGGATGGGTGGGTGCTGGGAGAAGGGCCGTGGGGACGCTCTAGTGGGGAGGAGTGGCTTTAGGCACAGCAATTGGAAGGAGATGGCAGGCTGGAGGCCTGGAGGCCCCCAACAAGCCCTGGGAAACACGACTGCCGGGCACAGCAGAGGGCAGATGGCAGGGACAGGGCCAGCACGACGGGACAGAAACAACACTGGCAAAGGGCCGAGGCAGAGTCTCCGACGCTTTGTGATGCCACCTTTGTTCTAGGCACTGTTACTGTGGGATTCCCTAGAGGGTTTCAGCCGGGTGAGCCATGACTCAGGAGGCTCCCTGGGCTCCAGGATGAGGAAGGAGGTGGGGGCAGAGGCGGGGGGTGCGTGCTCTGGGCTGGGAATGGACTAGGGAACACACTGCTGTTCAGCTCAGGGGAGGAGGGGCACAGACACAACATCTAGGGGAGGCCAGGCCGAGGTCAAGGCCTTGGGGGCAGAATCAAGGGGTCTGGTGTATTCCCTGGGAGGACAATTTCACTCCTGCTGAGCAGAGCCAGGCAGGTGGGTCCTGGGGCCCGGGATTGTCAAGAGCAGCCCCTGAAGGAGACAACCCGCTCCCTCCCTTTCACTTAATAACAGAGAGAAGGGGGGCATTCTAGGACACTCTAACCCTGCTGGGGTCAGTGCTGGGCCCAGGCTGCCAATTGCAGAAGGAGCCAGTGTTTCATAAGCAAAGGGGAAGCCACTGGCAACTGAGTCAGTGTGTCCTGACACAAGCCACCAGCCATCACAACCAGGGCTGGCCAGACGCCTGGGGATCAGGACCAGATCATGACCCGATGGTCAGAGCGTGCTCTGCCCTGCCTGCCACGCTGCCTGCCTTTGATGCCCGGTGGGGAATGCAGTTGGGGGACTCCGGGGCCCACCTTCTTGTCCTTCTCGGAGCCGTCAGTCAGCAGCACGCCCTTGGCCTGCATGTGGCGGTAGAGCACTCGCTGCAGCGCAGACATGTCGCACTTGATGACATACTCCACCTGCAGGGGGCACACGAAGCTCACGAGGGCCCAAGGTGGCTTGAGGCCCGACTCCCACCACCCAAACCCAGCTCTGACCTCCCCGGCCCTGTCCTATGAGCTGTGACCAGGGCACACTGTGGTGTGGGTGAGGAGCCCCCCACAGCTGGAGAGAAGAGGGGAGACCTGAGCAATGAGAGGAAGTAGCAGGCAGAGATACCAGGGGGATACTGGGCCAGAAAGGGCCCCTCAGCCATCTCCTGGGGGCCTCTCCACAGCCAGCCAGGAAACAAAGAGCAAGAGGGGCAACTGTGGCTGGGGACCCCGAGTTTGCGGGTCTTGCTGTGGGAACTGGGTCTGGGGGTGTGGCTGCCGTAGGCCTTGAAAACCCAGAGCCGTGATGGGGGGCCAGGGGGCAACCCCAAGCCCAGGGCCCTCCTGATGTGGCCAGGAGAGCCCGCACAGGCACCTGGCCCCCTGACAGGAAGAGGGATTTTGTGCTCTAACCTATCGTGAGCTATGTGAGTCTATGAGTGCTTTTTAATCCCTACGGCAGAACAGCAGCACAGAGCGTTACAGACCCAGTGGCGTCATCGCCGCCCCCAAGCTGGATTGACCAGGGCAGGCCCGGGACTGTGGGGAGAGACCCTGAGCACGCCCAGCCCTGGGGAAAGCCCCCACATGAGGCTGCTTCACCAGCGGCTCCCCTCAAAACTCCGTCACCTTTTCGGGCAACTGGGCCTCGACTTCCTTCTTGAGTCGTCGGAGCAAGAAGGGCCGCAGCACTTTGTGGAGACGCCGGATGATGAGAATGGTTTCCTCCTCATTCAGGTCCACCTGGAACCCCCCAAGACACGAGAAGCAAGCATTACCTCCAAAGGAGGGCAACGGAGGTCTCACTACAAGGTGCGGATGTGGAGACAGGGGGAATGGGGTCCTCTGGGGTGATCTTGCCTTTGGCACGTGGCTTTTCAGACTGCTTTATGCTTTCTGGGGGCCCAGCAGGGCGCCCTCTTCTTTAGGAAACTATGAGGATCTGGTTCCCTCCGTGTAATTCCTGGGACATGGAACCGCAGTACCCAGAGCACAAACCACTGTGTGGCCACCTGCCCACCCCATCCAGTTTGGAAGCTTCTCACCCTGCTCCCTGTGCCTCACCAGAAAGACCCCCGGCAGTGGGCATGCTGCCTCTCCACGAGTAACACAAACTGGAGTGTCCACAGACCCACCACACACCAAGCTCACGCCAGGAGCGCTGCAGGGGCCAGCCTGACCACGTGGGGCTTACAGAGGGTGATTCTCAGGGAGGGCTCTCATTCAGCCTGGGTGGAACCAGGTGAAAGAAACCTTGATCTCCCACGGCGCTTACTCCTCTACTAAGAACTAACTTTTAAAATGATTTAATTAAAAAGTTAGAGGAAAATGAGATGAAGCCAGAACTTTTCTTCTATTGCTTCCCGAGCAATCCTTTGGCAGAGCTTTTGCTCGGTTCAGAAAGTGCCGAAACTACGGCATCAGATCCTGGCTCTTGGTGTGGGGGGCCTGGGAATCTAAAAACTGGAGACCCCTTTATCATGAGGCTTTGGGGAATGCCTCAGTTTCTCTGTCAGAAGAGTCACGGCCTTGACCAGCAGCCGAGAGGGCAGGGAACTCACAGACGAGGCCAGGAAGGCCCCAGCCGCCCTGGACCTGTCTAAGGTGGGAAGAAGGGGGTGGGCCCAGCCATCCTGGGCAGGGCACTTCAAGGTAACCTCTGTAGTTCTGCCCACACTTCAGCATCTGGCTACTTAAACCCCTCAGAAAGAAACACAGCCCGTCCCACACTTTCAACCTCCAACAGGAAGGGGGGCTCTAGGCTCAGGGACCAATGCTGACGTGGGGCTACTCAACCATGATGATGCCGCCGTGCCACAGCCTGGCTGATGTTGTCACCCAGACACTGAGACACACTGGCCACTGCGCTTCTTGAAAACAACATAAGACAGAACCTGACCATGAGGCCCCGTTAACTGGAATCTTCCAAGCTTCCTTCCCACTGCCCTGAGGGTGAGTTCTGAGGGCATCTAAAGGGGCCTACAGCACGCTGTAGACTCTAGCGGTGCTCTCCACACGCTTGCGGTCCCACAGCTGCCTCGGGGCCATCTTCCTCACCATTCCCTCTGCACCTGGAGCATAGTCAGAGACGCCCCGAGCATTCCGAGATTCACCATCATGACCTCTGCCCTGCTCCCCTGGGGCCCTTACGGTTGCCCCAGCCTTGGGTTCCAGGGCTCCCCTGCTCCATGCAGATGCAGAATCTCGCCAGGCACCCAGCACAGGCCTAGCCAGCTGTAGCGGGCGCTCGACACGCTCCAGCCAGCAGAACCAGCCACACCTGGAACCGTCAGCATGGGCACAACTGGACAAACCCACCTTTTCCCCGGTCATGGCGAAGGGTGCGTTGAACCACTGCTCGAAGGTGCTGCAGCTCTTGAAGATGGTGGGCAGCAAGAAGTTGAGCAGCGCCCAGAGCTCGGGAAGCTTGTTCTGCAGTGGTGTGCCTGTCAGCAGCAGGCGGCGGGGCGCCACGTAGTGCGTGTTGAGCACCTGCGTCAGCTTGCAGTGGTGGTTCTTCATGCGGTGACCTTCGTCCACAATCATGTACTTCCAACGGATCTGCGGGCGCAGAGTGGGCAATCAGGGGCGGGGGCAGCAGGTGGCCCAGCACAGGGGAAAATCTCCCACTCTGCGCCCAGGAACCAGGAAGGCTCCAGGTGGAAGAGCGCAGCTGGGTGGAGAGCACAGTCCTGACGTCCTGCGCCGGGGCCGACTCACCGAGTTGGAGCCACACAAGGTGGCCTCTCGCAAGCCTCAGGTAGAGACAGGCCCGTGACCCCATGACTATTGTCAGGTGAACAAAGCGAACCGCAAAAAAGTAATCTGGCTTCCCCGCAAAATCACACATATCAATCTACAGCACAGAAAAATGCCCAGCACATTCTGACAGAAGATACATCTTGCTGACTGGGGAGTCTGTCCCACTGGTGTGGAGGGTCTCAGGGGAACTGGGTTGGTGACGGGTACATTTTTAATGAGCAGCCTGTGATTCAGAACGTGTGCCCCATGGGGTAGGGGCCGCGCCACTACATACAGGGCCATGCGGGTCGGGAGGGAGCGCGGTGGCCGCACTCAAAGAGCACTCCCACTGTGGGGTGATTACATCACCCGAGTCACTGGCAGGGGAGCATGGGGTTTCGGAGCCTGGTTCCTGGGCCTGCACACAACCTGGCTTTGTACAGAGTCAGCAGGGGTGAGCCGCAGAGGAGGTACCTGAAGCACAGACCTGAGGCAAGACCCTGCATGCAGGATACCCAACTCCCCAGGCCTCAGTTTCCTCCCGTGTTGGCTCAGGGATAAAACACCCAGTCCTCAGAAGGCTGAGGCAGGAGAATCACTTGAACCCAAGAGGCAGAGGTTGTCGCAGTGAGCTGAGATCGCTCCACTGCACTCCAGCCTGGGTGACAGCCGTGAGACTCTGTCTCAAATAAAAAAAAAAAAAAGGAAAGCAAGCACCCAGTCCACAGCCCCGGTATCGTCACTCCAGCCATACACTGAGAGGCAGGGCAACCCATAAACCGCTCCTCCATCCCCCCATCCCTGGGTCAAGAACTCTACTGTTAGGCCAGCCACAGTTGCCCAGTGCTTTGTGAGGCCAAGGTGAGAGGATTCCTTGAGGCCAGGAGTTTGAGATCAACAGAACAGCAAGACCCCATCTCCATAAAAAATAAATTTAAAAAAATTAGCTGGGCTTGGTGGCACACACCTGTAGTCCCAGCTACTCAGGAGGGTGAGGTGGGAGGATGGCTTGAGGCCAGGTCAGGCCTGTAGTGAGCCGTGATCACATCACTGCACTCCAGCATGGGCAACAAAGCAAGACTTGGTCTCAAAAAAAGAAAAAAAACCAAAACGCAAAAAACTCTACTGCTCAACACTCACTCAGCTGGATGTTTAGGAGTGAGACCAGGTACATCTTTACGGGCGACCCCTCCTCGAAAGAGGAACATGAGTTTTTGGAGGCAGAGGACTATGTCTGTTTTCCATCTGGGCCATATTTTCATCACCGATGGCCACAGTGGGACCTGCCTTCACAGTTTCATCCCAGAAGAGGCTTCCAAGCCAGCAGGACCCTCACAGAACAGCCCAAACCAGCCGCCCAAGGCCAGCAGGCAGTCATGGTTTTTGGCCCTCGAGCTCTCCCTAACATGCAGAATCTCAGCCCATGGCCTGGGTGAGAAGCCAGGGCCCCAGGGAGGGACGGCCAAAGCAGTGAGAGACAGGAGGACAAGACTGGTCTGGCCAAAGCCCCGTGGGGACCCTGTAGGCGGGTCAGGAGACGACTTGGTGCTGAGGCTCTCTGGGCAAAAGGCCCGAGAGGAGGCAGAGCTCATGCCGTGTAGACGGCCCCAGCTTCTGGGCCTGACTCAGGGCCTGCCTGGAGACAGTTGGGGAGGTAAACCCGAGGACGCCCCCACCTGGGCCTTCCCCCTACACAGGGCAGCTGTCTTCACCCACATGCAGATGGGACTCCGGGAAGTTACTTGCAGGGGCTTTGGAGGGGACGGGCAGCGTGACCCATGTGTTAGCATCGTGGTCAGGCAGCAGCAGCCCCAAAGCACTCAGCCCGTGGCCTGGCGTTTCCCACGGGGACACACTACCTTGGCGAGGATGTGCTTGTCTTTGATGATGTACTCGTATGTCGTCAGCAAGACGTTGAACTTCCCACTCCGGAGCTGGGGGACAAAGGCCCGTCTTGCTGCTGGGGATCCCTGCAAGGGAAGCAGGATACGCAGCTCAACTTTTGGGGCCAGGTGGCAAGGGGGGCACAGGCACCCCCTGCAGCTGCCCAGTGACACGGTGGGAGGGCTTGTCCTCACAGAAGGGTGTGGGGAAAGGGGCTGGCAGGGCCACTGGCCCGTCCCCAGACCTCACCATGCAGAACATGTGCTGCAGAGGGAAGGGGAAGCAATGTGGGCCAGCGGCGGCCAGGGCCTGAGGGAATCGTGCAGCCTGCACCGCCATCTGCCCATTCCTGGTGGCTGGGTCCCCATCTCAGGCTCCTGAGCTGGCCTCTGAGTGTTGACCACCATGCTCACTCCTGCCTCCTCCCCGGTGAACTAATCTGCTCTGTCCCTGCCCAGTCCAAACTCCCGGACCCATGTGACTAGAGTTCCAGGCTGTCCTGGAGGCTCCGTGTGACTGGAGACCCAGCATTCTCCCCAGGTTCGCCGTGCAGAGATGTGTGTGCATGTCCCCCCCGCCCACTGCCTGCACCTCCGCAGCAAGAGCGGAAACCTCAGCGGCCGTCACCTACCTTGTAGGACACCTTCACCACGGAGGGGGCCCACTTGTCAAACTCATACGCCCAGTTGGACAGCGTTCTGATGGGACAAGGAAATGAGAGTCAAGTGCAGGCCTCTCATCAACGGCTCACTGTGCAAACCCACAGCCACTGGCTGCCAGGGGCGAGGCCAACATGGTCATGGCCCCCAGAGTGGGCAGAGAAACTGTGTTTAGGGCGGTGGAAGGAGGGAGGGAAGGGGACTGGCGAGGACGTAAAGGGCTCTGCCTCGGAGGGCACAAGGGAGGCCACTGGGAAAAGAGGACAAGGGCTTTTAGAGTGAGAATTAGGGACACAGAGATGTGATGGGGGACAGAAACAACACTGCAGGGCTGGGGAGCCTGCACCTGCTGCCAGGAAAACGCAGCTTCAGAACACAGGCTTCATGCCCAGAGCCAGGCTATCAACAGTGCTGTAGAGACCTGGGGATATGGGAGACACCAAACGCTCTTTCTGCCACCCTCCAGCCATGGAAGGTTCCTGACTGTGAGAGAGAACGAGGACATGAGGGGCGAGGCAGGGCCTGGCTCCGGTGGCAGGCAGGAGGACAGGGACGGGAGGGAGTGGCAGCACGCGGCTGCTCCCCTGTGGGATGGCCAGGGCCGGGATGAGGGGGGAAGTGGGGGCAGGCAGAATGCAGTGGGGAGGGGTGAGTCACCTGGGACCGACAGCCTAGAGACTGAGGAGACAGTGGAGGCGGCGATAAAGCTGAGCCCCCAAGGGGGTGGGCTCTGGGAGGAAGACTGGGGCAGGGAGTTTTCAGTGGGGGAGTGAAGCCACTCAGAAAGTCTAGACGGGGTGGTTCGTAAAGACAGGGCTCGAAGCTGGAGTTCCAGGGACTACTCGTGGTTTACCCCCAAGCAGTTCCACGAGGGAGGTGCTGTGTCCACCATGAACCCATCTTCAGCCCCTCTGGAAGCCACAGCCAACCAGGCAGCAGAGCCAATAGACAGAAGGGCACATGGCGGTGGTGAAGGCTGGGGACAGTTTCTGAAGGAGCGTGGGGAGCAGGGGCTCAGCAGCCTTGCGCTTCCGCTGCCTTTTGCCCTGTCTACTCTCCTGGAACCTGGATGAGGTGAGGGAGGCAGTGGAGCCATCTTGCAACCACGAGGTAAGGAGCCTGAGGGCTGGAGTCACCCAAGAATGACCGGGCAAAAACCTGGGGGAGGTTGGGTCCCGGATGGCATCTTGGAGCCACTGGACCTGGCGCGTAGGGCTGACCTCGCGCTTCCGCTGACTTAGGAACAGTGAAACCTCCCTGGAATGATGGGAGACAGTCAGGGCACCAAGGGAGAAGCCGGAGATGTGAGGAGCATCTGCACTGGGAGGGAGAAGAGCCAGGAGCAAGGGTCAGGAGGGGCCTGAGGGGACAGGTTCCAGAGACAGAAGTCCAAACGGAGGCAGGACAAGCAGCTCATGGAAGGAGGCAGCAATTCCCAGTTGAGAGGGCCGGCACAGTCGCATGCCCATACGTTGTAAACATTCCCTAGGGCGCGGGCCCTCTTCTGGCCTGCAGGAGCTGGCGTTCCACAGTGTGGACACTTGCCCAGGTGGGGCGCGGTGTGGAAAGACTGCAGGAGCACCCACCTCACAACCTCACTGAAGTGGGGGAAGGAGCTGACCTCTATCACCCTGGAAATGGAATCTGACTGCAATCTGGATGCCTGAAGACACAAGGAACTGGTCCCAAGGCCTGCGTTCTAGTGGCTCAAGATGCTTCTCAGAGGTATGGATGGGCTCACTGCTCTGAAACTGCTGTCCATGGAAGCCGAGAATGGAAACACGCACAGGGTGCAAGTGCGAGAAGGAACCTGTGGTCCTCACTCAGAACCGCAGACAGTGGCGTGAACTCATGTTCAGCTTAACACAGAAACAGATGCAGAGGCAGAGAAGGCCTTTTAGATGATATGTGCACATAGCATCAGCACGCGGACACGAATCTCCAAGCACTGACCACTGAGAGGGCCCCGGGAGCAACGACACCCCAGAAGCAACGGGCCCATCCAGGACCCAGGTCTTGGTTCCCAAAACCATTCTGTAAGAAGGGAAACCAGGGCTCCTTGGAGAAATGGCTGATTCGAGGGAGTGGGCAGGAAATGGACTATGTGTGCCTGCGGCATCTCTTGGTGCCAAAAAGCAAGAAAGTCCTCAAAATTCACCCAATGCTGGGGGCGTGTCAAAGGGCAGAAGAGCCAACCTAAAGAGCTCCCAGTGGCCAAAGCTGGATGGATTTGAGCCACAAAACAACAAAACCCAGCACTGGTGCATAGCCTGGAGTAGAAAATAAATAATCTAATCGGTGGGTCCATACTCATATGAAGAAATGACTGAATCAATAGAGAAGACACAATTCATCCAGGGAGAATTCTCCCAGGCCGAATCTGAAAAAACTGAAGCAACGAAATAAATAATATTTGTTTGCGTGAGTCCACAATGACGTAAGAATTACCCTAACAAGCACACGGGGGAGAAGGGAAAGCTCTTCTTAATAGTGGAATTCCAGGTAATTTGTAGAGAAAGGCGGATAGAAACAGGTAACCATGTATTTGGCAACTCTCATGTAATTATTTTTTCAGGCAAGACTTATCCGATGTTTGCTGCTATAGTTTGGGTATTTGGCGCTCCCAAACCTCATGCTGAAATCTGATTTCCAATGTTGGAGGTGGGGCCTGGTGGTAGTCAAATGGGTCACAGGGGCGGAACCCTCATGAATGGCCTGTACCGTACTGGGGACGGGGGATGAGTGAGTTCTTGCTCTCTGAACTCCCGTGGGAGCTACTGTTAAAAGGAGCCCGGCACCCCTACCTCGCTCGCCTCCTCTCTCCCCATAGGATCTCTCTTTTTTTTTTTTTTTCTTGAGACGGAGTCTCGCTCTGTCGCCCAGGCTGGAGTGCAGTGGCCGGATCTCAGCTCACTGCAAGCTCCGCCTCCCGGGTTCACGCCATTCTCCTGCCTCAGCCTCCCGAGTAGCTGGTACTACAGGCGCCCGCCACCTCGCCCGGCTATTTTTTTGTATTTTTTAGTAGAGACGGGGTTTCACCGTGTTAGCCAGGATGGTCTCGATCTCCTGACCTCATGATCCGCCCATCTCGGCCTCCCAAAGTGCTGGGATTACAGGCTTGAGCCACCGTGCCCGGACCCCCATAGGATTTTTTAGTAGAGACGGGGTTTCACCGTGTTAGCCAGGATGGTCTCGATCTCCTGACCTCATGATCCGCCCACCTCGGCCTCCCAAAGTGCTGGGATTACAGGCTTGAGCCACCGTGCCCGGACCCCCATAGGATCTCTACACTGGTTGCCCTTTGCCTTCCACCAGGAGTGGAATCCGCATGAAGCCCTCACCAGGTGCCCAGTCTTCCAGCCAGCAGAATCATGAGCCAAATAAACCTCTGTTTTTTTTTTTGAGAAAGAGTTTCATTCCTGTTGCCCAGGCTGGAGTGCAATGGCGCGATGTCAGCTCACTGCAACCTCTGCCTCCCAGGTTCAAGCGATTCTCCCGCCTCAGCCTCCCGAGTAGCTGGGATTACAGGCATGCGCCACCACGCCCAGCTAATTTTTTTTTGTATTTTTGGTGGAGACAGGGATGTTGGTCAGGCTGGTCTCAAACTCCTGACCTCAGGTGATCCGCCCACCTCGGCCTCTCAAACTGCTGGGATCACAGGCGTGAGCCACTGCACCTGGCTAAATCTCTTTTCTTTACCACCTAGCCTCAGGTATTCTTTTATGGCAACAAGAAATGGAGTAGGACAGATGCTGAAATGACTGGGAAAAGTAGGAAGAGAAATGGGATATTTACATAGTGTCAAAGTGCGTTCCCACGAGACAGTTATTAACGGAAAGTGTAACTCCTAGGTTTACAGTGGGAAACCCAGCAGGCACCTTGCCCAAGAGACCAAAGCCTCAACATCTCATGCCTTCCCCGCTAAGGCACATCAAGCAGGGCGTGGCGTCGCTCCACACAATCACGTAAGACAAACCCAAACTGAAGGAGAGGCTACCAAAGCTCCGACCAGGATTCAATAGCGTCAAGCTCGGCAAGGATGAAGGATGAAATGAGGAAATGCCACAGGCATGCCACACAGATGTGACAGTGTGTGATCCTGGACCAGAACAAGGCCGCTTGTGGGAAAACTGACAAGATTGGTAAATAAGGCCTCTGGTTTGGTATTAGTATTACGTCCATGTTATTTTCCTGGTTTTCATAATTGTCCTGGGGTTATGAAAGAATGGGGAAGATGGGTGAAGGATACATAGCAATTCTTTACACTAACTCTTCAATGTTTTATAAGAATGAGGTTGCCGGGCATGGTGGCTCACTCCTCTAATCCCAGCACTTTGGGAGGCAGAGGCGGGCAGATCACGGGGTCAGGAGTTCAAGACCAGCCTGGCCAACATGGAGAAACCCCATCTCTACTAAAAATATAAAAAAGGGCTGGGCGCGGTGGCTCAAGCCTGTAATCCCAGCACTTTGGGAGGCCGAGACGGGCGGATCACGAGGTCAGGAGATCAAGACCATCCCTGATTCAAGGGAATGTAGAAATAGACT
>NW_012117265.1:2267533-2275326 GCF_000951035.1 Colobus angolensis palliatus
CTGTAATCCCAGCTACTTGGGAGGCTGAGGCAGGAGAATCGCTTGAATCCGGGAGGCGGAGGTTGTAGTAAACTGAGATGGTGCCACTGCACTCCGGGCCAGTCAACAGTGTGAGACTCCTTCTCAAAAAATAAAAATAAATAAATAAATAAATAATGAGATCATTTCAAAATGAAGTTTAAAAAAAATTTTTTTAAGCAAAAAATTAACCAAGAACCAAGGCTGCAAAACAACAGCACCCCGGAGAGTGGCGTTCCAGCAGAGATGGTGATCTGAGAAGTTTGTAAGTGAAAGGAGGGAAAATCGGGAACCTCAGAGGGCGGCTGCCACCGCACCCATCATCCTCTGGGGGAGGAAGGGCAGAGGGGAGCCAGGAGATGGGCAGAGCCGGAAGGAACAGCCTCCGGACACAGACAGGGGACAGAGCTCAGGAAGGTGCAGCGGGAACGCTATAGCAACCTGGGTCTGACCACGAGGGGAGGTGCGGCTGCCTGCAGCACTGTGCACAAGGAAGCCCTGCTCCTCCAGGGCAGTCTGTTCTACCCGCCATGCGGGAAGCAGGGGGACAGAAGAAAGAAACAGCTCCACGGTAAACCTGGGAGGGTTCTGGGGTCCTCGCCTTTCCTCCAGTCCTACCTGCAACGGTCAGGACATCAGGCCCACCATGGGGCCTGGCTATCTTACAGACAGGAGGGCATTTTCCCATGGGGTTGGGGCATGGGCATGCAGCTCGCCAGCCTCGTGGCTGCAGTGGTCCCTGTGAGTGCCTGGCTAGAGTTAGGGGCTGTGCTCTAGGGCCAGACCAAGTGCCATGCTGAGGTTTGGCCAATCAGAGCAGACTAACCCCCAGACCAGTGACTGCCTGCGTGCTGGACATGTGACTCGAACTGGACCAGTAAGAGCCAGCCCTGGGGCTTTCTGGGAAAACCCTGGGCTGGTCCCCCTTTTGGTGCAGGGGCTGAGCTGGGTAGAGAGATGTCCAGAGAGGTGGGCAGGGGGGCGGACTCTCAGTTTGCTGGAAGAAGAAGGCCAGCGGAGCCAGGCTGTGGCAAGTGAGAGCCTCGCAGGGTATCCAGATCCCACCATGCCCAAACACCTGGGCCACGCTGGGATGTGCCCAAGGGCTCTGGTGGCCTTAGCATGGCACTGCATGGCGAGGAAGTAGAGACTGTTTGTTCAATGGAGCCTCAACGGCCTCACCCTACTTTTCTAGTGGGAGGTTTTTGTCTCCTGTGACTCCCCTGCATGGACTTTGCTGGTTGTGGGACTTGAAAAGGACACCAAGGACATCCCAGGAGAGGGACCCCAGGCCTCCTCAAGGGTGGAGGGGATAAGCAGTCATGCCCCCACTTGCTCTGGGACCCAGAGGCAGAGGCTGTGATGTGTGGAGCTGTGCACAGCCCCAAGGCGGGTGGAGCTGTCCTAACCCCCAGTAGCTCAGGATGCGACTGTACCTGGAGATAGGGCCAATACAGAGGCAATGAAGTTAAAGCAGGCCATTAGGATGTACCCTCATCCAACCTGACCGGTGTCCTTCTAAGAGGAAGAGATGAGGACACAGGCACGCACGGAGAAGGACCACGTAAAGGCACAGGGAGACACGTGTAAGCACGCATCCCTGCAAGCCAGGAAGAGAGGCCTCAGGAGGAAGCAACCTACTATAGCTTGACCTTGGACTTCTGGCCTCCAGGAAAATAAATTTCCGTCATTAAGCCATCTCGTTTGTGGTATTCTACTGTGGCAAACTTAGGAAACGAACACAGGGGCATGTGAGCAGCGTGTGGGGTGTTGCTGGCACCGGGTACTCACGAGAGAGGCACAATGATGAGGAAGGGCCCGTTGATGCGTTTGTGCTCCATGAGGTACGTGATGAGCGCGATGGTCTGGATGGTCTTCCCCAGGCCCATCTCGTCAGCCAGGATGCCATTCAGGTTGTTGTTGTACAGGGACACCAGCCACTCCAAGCCTTTGATCTGCAAGGACAGACACGGCCACGCCAGGACTAAAGGCTGGGTAGGACACCAGAGGGTTCTCCACACTTCAGAGAGTCAGCCACAAGTTCTGCCTGAGCCACATCCCACCCTCAACTGCCTTTACCGAGGATTTTTCCTCTGAACCAGCCCGATTCTTTATTGCTGAGCCTCATCCTTAATAGCATCTGTGAAGTTGTAGGGTGACTGTGCTAATGACGGACAAGTGTAACATTTCTGGTGCACATCCCAACAGCTCAATCCCAACTGTTACACTGTCCGCCTGTCCCTGCCTGACCATGCCCCACACAGCACACAGGAAAAACCTGCCCACACCACGGGACACCTGCACTCAGGAAACCACGAGGGCTTCAGGGTGACTTGGTGAGGAATTCACCGCCTGAACATCATTTCAAGATTAAGGGAGGGATTTTCAAAGCCTGGGAGCTTTCTGAAATACAGGCCTTAAATAGAAGACTATTTGCAAACTGAAGATAATGTTATGAAGGAAAATTTGGAAATTTTCATAATGGATTCAGGAAGTAAGTTCTGGCCAAGTTCTAATTCCTTTTTTTTTTTGAAACCGAGTCTTACTCTTACCCAGGCTGGAGTGCAGTGGCCCGATCTTGACTCACTGCAATCTCTGTCTCCAGGGTTCAAGCAATTCTCCTGCCTCAGCCTCCCAAGCAAATGGGATTACAGGCATGCACCACCATGCCCAGCTAATTTTTTGTATTTTTGGTATAGACAGGGTCTCGCCATGTTGGCCAGCCTGGTCTCAAAACTCCTGACCTCAGGTGATCCACCCGCCTTGGTCTCCCAAAGTGCTTGGGATCACAGCTGTGAGCCACTGCGCCTAGCCAAGTTCTAATTTTTTTAACCGCATGGGACTCTTGGAAAATTCCACTGACCATGACATTTGCCTTTGTTTCATTATTGTTTTATAGAGATGGGGTATCACTATGCTGCCCAGGCTGGAGTGCAGTGGCTATTCATAGGGACTATCTCACTACGGATCAGCACATCAGTTTTGACCTGCTCCGTTTCTGACCTGGGCAGATTCCCTCCTCCTTAGGCCACCTGGTGGTCCCCCACTCCTGAAGGTCATCATATGCATGCTGAACTTAGTACAGACACCTGATCGACAGAGGGCGCTACAGCCCAGAAGTCCTGGGCTTGGGCTCTCCTCTCACCTAAGCCACCCAAGTATCTGGGACTATAGATGTGTGCAACCACCCCCAGCTAATTTTAAAAATATTTTTGTAGAGGCAGTGTCTCACCATGTTGCCCAGCCCATCTTCAACTCCTGGGATCATGTGATCTTCCCATCTCAGCCTCTTAAGTAGCTGGGACTATAGCTGCATGCGCAGTTTTGAATGCCGACATTAACACAAAAGGTTTAAGAGTTGTCTTAAAGAAAGTGGGGGCTGGCCGGGCGCGGTGGCTCAAGCCTGTAATCCCAGCACTTTGCGAGGCCGAGACGGGCGGATCACGAGGTCAGGAGATCGAGACCATCCTGGCGAACACGGTGAAACCCCGTCTCTACTAAAAAATACAAAAAAACTAGCCGGGCGAGGTGGCGGGCGCCTGTAATCCAAGCCACTTGGGAGGCTGAGGCAGGAGAATGGTGTGAACCCGGGAGGCGGAGCTTGCAGTGAGCTGAGATCCGGCCACTGCACTCCAGCCCGGGCGACAGAGCAAGATTCCGTCTCAAAAAAAAAAAAAAAAAAAAAGAAAGTGGGGGCTGGGCGCAGTGGCTCATGCCTGTAATCCCAGCACTTTGCGAGGCCGAGGTGGGTGAATCACCTGAGGTCAGGAGCTTGAGACTAGCCTGGCCAACATGGTAAAATCCTGTCTCTACTAAAAATACAAAAACTAGCTGGGCGTGATGGTGCACACTTGTAGTCCAAGCTACTCAGGAGTCTGAGGCAGGAGAATCACTTGAACCCGGGAGGCAGAGGTTGCAGTGAGCTGAGATCGCGCCACTGCACTCCAGCCAGGGCAACAGAGAGACTCCGTTTCAAAAAAAAAAAGAAAAGAAAAGAAAAGAAAGTTGGAGAACAGGGATCACAACCAAATTGAAAACCAGAGACCTGTTCTTTGGTTGGAGTTGTGCTGGTTGTCTTGTGGGGCCTTGTAATGAGCTTGGGCCGCATTAAGAGCACGAGCAGCTCTGCTTCTTGACTGTCCCAAGCCAGGCCCAGGTGAAAAGCTTCAGAGCCATCATCTTTTCACCCTCACACAGGACCTGCTACCCCATCCCCAGAAGAAAGAGCAGAGTCCAGGGCTGCCGGCTCCTAGATCTAAGCTCCTGATGCTTGCCGTTTCACACCACACAGAGCTCAGGTAACCTGTCCTGAGCAAGCAGATGCCCAGATCTGAGCTCCGGCCCTGGTTCAGCCCTACACACGGTGTGATGCTGAGGAGCTGCTGCACCTCTCTGCTCCTTAGGTGGCCCCGTCTCCTCCGTGAGGCCACTGGTGTGCAAATCGCTCCCACTCTGCCTCGCACATCAGGCACCCAGTAGACACTGACTTTCTGCTGTTGCACTTCCTCCTGGCGGCTAACCTACCAGACCACATCTCTGTTTTACACAGGGGGAAACCGAGGCTCAGAGGGGAAAAGTGCATTGCCCACAAAGAGCAAAAAGTGAACTCAGGTCTGCCTGACGGCCGCAGCCCCCACCACCTGGGAACACCTGCACCAAGGCAGCTACGCGGCAGTGGCCTCCCCACCCCCCGCCTCACCTGGTACTGTTTGAGGACACCGTTGACCATAAGCGCTGACTGCTTGTCCACTCTCTCGGTGACAGCGTGGGCCACGGCATAGTAGGACTGCAGGCCACGTGCAAGGGCCTGGGACACACCATACTCATCATCGACATCTTGCTTGGCGTTCCTGGGAGTGAGATGGAAGCGCTGGGTAAGGACACATGTTCCTATCTGTGACAATGTGCTCGCTCCTGACATAAGCTCTGTGGAGTGGCCCTTTCTGCCGAATGACCTGTGGCCAGCACTGTAAGACATACAGAGGTACAGCCGGACAGTGTGAGGCCAGGCAGGGCAGCGCACACGAGGCCTGAGGGGCCCAGACTGGACTCCTGGGAGCTCTGGGTCCTGACTGCACCACTACAGAACAAGAATTCTGTCACTCGGACGGGCGTGGTGGCTCATGCCTATAATCTCAGCACTTTGGGAGGCTGAAGCAGGCAGATAACGTGAGGCCAGGAGATCGAGACCAGTCTGGCCAACATGGTAAAACCCCATCTGTACTACAAAAAACAAAAATTAGGCTGGGCGCAGTGGTTCACGTCTGTAATCCCAGCACTTTGGGAGGCTGAGGCAGGCAGATCACCCGAGGTCAGGAGTTCTAGACCAGGCTGACCAACATGGTGAAACCCCATCTCTACTAAAAATACAAAAATTAGCCGGGCATGGTGGTGCATGCCTGTAATTTCAGCTACTCAGGAGGCTGAGGCAGGAGAATGGTGTGAACCCGGGAGGCGGAGCCTGCAGTGAGCCGAGATAGTGCCACTGCACTCCAGCCTGGGCGACAGGGCAAGACTCCATCTCAAAATAAAGAAAAAAAAATTAGCCAGGCGCGGTGGTGGTGCATGCTTGTAACCCCAGCTACTCAGGAGGCTGAGGTAAAAGAATCACTTGAGCCTGGGAGGCAGAGGCTGCAGAGAGCCGAGAGATCAAGCCACTGCACTCCAGCCTGGGCGACTGAGCAAACAAACTGCACTCCAGCCTGGGCGACTGTCTCAAAACAAACAAACAAAAAGACAAAGTGCTTTGTCACTTGCCAAAGGACATAAAGAGACACTGCACCTAGCCAGACGCTGATAATATGACCCATTCTTTCTAATAACAATTCATGAGCCTAAAGGTGAAAAGAAACACAGACTGAACAGGTTCATACAAAACCAGAATTGTTAAAACTTAGGCAGTTTGTAATATAATCTGAATCTTTTTATTTTAAAAAGTGACTTTGGCCAGGCGCGGTGGCTCATGCCTATAATTCCAGGACTTTGGGAGGCTGAGGTGGGTGGATCACGAGGTCAAGAGATCAAGACCATCCTGGCCAACATGGTGAAACCCCATCTCTACTAAAAATACAAAAATTAGCTGGACATGGTGGCCCGCGCCTGTAGTGCCAGTTACTCGGGAGGCTGAGGCAGGAGAGTCGCTTGAACCCAGGAGGTGGAGGTTGCAGTAAGCTGACATCGTGCCACTGTACTCCAGCCTGGTGAAATCAAAAAAAAAAAAAAGTGACTTTTAGCCACCTATATATATATATTTTTTTGAGATGGAGTCTCACTCTGTTGCCCACGCTGGAGTGCAGTGGTGCTATCTCGGCTCACTGCAGCCTCCTCCTCCCCATTTCAAGCGATTCTCCTGCCTCAGTCTCCCAAGTAGCTGGGACTCCAGGCGCACATCACCACACCCAGCTAATTTTTTGTATTTTTAGTAGGGATGTGGTTTCACCATGTTGGCCAGGCTGCTCTTGAACTCCTGACCTTAAGTGATCTGCCTGCGTTAGCCTCCCAAAATGCTAGGATTATAGGCCTGAGTCACCGTGCCCGGCCCTCTCTTGCTTTTTAACAGGATCCATTCATTCCTTAACATAAGCAATGATGAGATTAGTGTGTTAACTGTGATGTGTTACAGGAGCAAAAGATGA
Organism: Colobus angolensis palliatus; assembly: GCF_000951035.1. NCBI lineage: Eukaryota > Metazoa > Chordata > Mammalia > Primates > Cercopithecidae > Colobus > Colobus angolensis. The sequence goes on from NW_012117265.1 coordinate 2,274,187, forward strand.
GAAATATAACCTAAATGCCTGTCACCCGAGGACAGGCCTACAAAAATGAGAATATAACGTGACTCAGTATGACACTGTATACTGAGGACCAGACTGGGAGCACTCTGCACGGACACAGGATCACCTCCAAGAGGGAAGGTCCAGTGAAAATAACAAGGTGCACACCAATGTACACCGGAGATATGTATGCAAATGAAAAGATAAAAACATGCACATTTTGCTTGCTAATGCAGACAGCATCTCTGAAAGATGACACACGAGGCTGGAAAGTTTCCCCAGGGAGGGCAGTGGAAAGGGAGGGAGCTAAGGAGCAGGGGACGGGGGGAGGAGGGCTTCTCCCACACACCTGACTACCTCGTAAGCATATGGTGAACCATGCGAATGCATTTGCTCTATTAAATCCCTATAAAATACATGCAATGTGAAGTAAATAAATTTGGTCTCTGTGATTCCACAGCAGCAGCTGGCTGGACGGTGCTGAAGGTCGTCTAGGGATGGCTGGGATTCTAGCCACTCCCACCAGCGCCACTTCACAGGAAGCTGGCACAGAACAGTGTGTGTCAGGATCCCTTACTCAATGATGTGCCGTGCGTCCACCTCAGAGACGTCGTCGCTGTCTGGATCTGGAATCTTCTTTTTCTCCTCCACGGGCAGGGTGGGAGGCTGCGCTGCCTGCGGCTGCTCTTCCTCCTCCTCCTACCAAGAGACAAGCCCGTGTCACCTCAGTTCATTTCTCAGAGAGGGGGGACGGGATTCCCATGCGGAGAATATAGTTTTAGAAGCAAGTGATCTTCTTACAGCCCTCACCCTCTCTACCTATCCTGGAATGTGTGATGTTTGTTACTTACATCTTCCTTTTAAAATTATGTATTTATTATTATTAATATGTGGGAGTCTCACTATGTTGCCCGGAAGGCTTCAAACTCCTGAACTCAAGAGATCATCCTGCCTCAGCCTCCCCAGCAGCTAGAACTACAGATACGCACCACCACGCCCAGCTCAAATGTTTTAAATTTTTGTATATATGGGGTCTCGCTACCTCCCCCAGGCTGGTCTCAAACTCCTGGGCTCAAGCAATCCTCTCTCCTCAGCCTCCCAAGTAGCTGGGACTACAGGCAAATGCCACCATACTGGCTACAT
>NW_012117265.1:2276028-2277456 GCF_000951035.1 Colobus angolensis palliatus
GTCTCGGCCTCCCAAAGTGCTGGGATTACAGGCTTGAGCCACCGCGCCCGGCCTAAAGCAGCTTTTCATTGATTCCCTTGGATTTCCTAGGTATTAAGTATCTTAGACCCCACCATCATCCCCAGCTAATTTTTGTATTTTTTAGTAGAGACGGGGTTTCGTCATGTTGGCCAGGCTGGTCTCGAACTCCTGACCTCGGATCATCCACCCAACTCGCCCTCCCAAAATTCTGGGATTACAGGCGTGAGACACCACACCTGGCCTTAAATATCTTAGAGCCAACTTTCAATATTTATTGCTTGTAATTTACTTCCAGCTTTACTGACAAGTCTCAACCATCTACAACATGTCTAATAACACTGGCAACCTGAGGCATCTCAGTTTACTAAAAGTTTCTATGGACTTGTTTAAGCATTCATGTTGCGTCATTTAATGGCTTTCCAGCCTTTACTGGGATTTTGCATAACACATACTGAGAAAATAGACATGAATGCATTTCCTTATCTTAAACTATTCTTGTCTTGCCACTTAAATCATACAAATACACCACAGTGGACTGTTCCCTTATCTATACTGGAACTGCTACAAAGCTTTAAAAATATGATCTATAATTAATCCGTTAAATAATTCCAGTGAAAAGCCAGTGGGATTTCCCTTAGATCACAAAAAATGATTTTATAGATCACTTGGAATAAACAGGTGGTAATAACACCAACATTTTAGGCAAGAAAATCAGAGCTGGTACAGACATCCTGGAATTAAAACAGGAGTGAGACTTCTGGCTAAACTCAAATGAGGAGGTGGGCAAATTTCCTCCCCAAAAAGCAACTATAAAGCAGGACAAATTGACAAAGTGAGCATTTCAGAGCTCACCAAGCTGACCAAAGGTCTACTAGAATCACTGAACCTTAAAAAACTGAACTTCAGGTGGGAAGAGTGGGAGTTTGTAGCACTTTTACTGTGGGCTACTTTCACCTCTTCTGCCTCACAGCTCCGGACACATGAAGGTCTTTTGGCTGGAGAGTTGCAGGCTGTGAGGCTTGCCAGGGAGGTGGAAGGGGCTCAGTCACTTGTAGAAGTAGGCAATGCCCACGCCCAGTGGCACTGCCAATGGAGATGAGATCAGCCGCGGTAGGAAAAAGTGTATCACTGGCTGAGGCTGAGTCCGTGCACATGCACAGACATCAAAGGGCCCAGAAAAGCAAAAGTGCCAGGGAGAACCCGACAATGGCCCAAATGTGGAATGCATCTCCTCATACAACTGAACCATCACTAGGAGAAAGAAGGCGCGTGTCTGAGCATAAACTGTGTCCAATCTTCGGATGACCACTAAGTGACAAAGAAACACTGTCTGCCCCTGATGAACCAGGAAAAAAAAAATCACAACTAAGACAAAGCCAAAAAATGTTTTTTTTTTTTTTTTTTTTT
>NW_012117265.1:2278451-2285277 GCF_000951035.1 Colobus angolensis palliatus
GGGCGACAGAGCAAGACTCCGTCTCAAAAAAAAAAAGAAAAGAAAAAGGCATTATAAAAATAAAAATCTAGAAAAAAAAACATTAAACACAAAAGAAGGCAGTAAAGGAGGAATAAAAACAGGAGGCACAGAAAAGAAATAGCAAGTGTAAGTCCAATCATATCAGAAATTACAGTAAATGTAAATGGTCTTAGAAACTCAGTCAAAAAGCAGTCACTGTCATACTAGCTGAAAATGCAAAACCCATATGCTGTTGTAGATTCAAAAAAACAGACTGAAAGTAACAGAAGTGAAAGACGGGAAAAAGATGTACCATGCAAACAATAACCGTAAGAGGGCTAGAGTGACTACTCTAAGACAGAACAGACTTTAAAACAAGAAATACCACTGGAAGACGGGCGCACTGGTTCACGCCTGTGATCCCAATACTTTGGGAGGCCCAGGTGGGTGGATCACTTGAGGTCAGCAGTTTGAGACCAGCCTGGCCAACATGGTGGAACCCCATCTCTACTAAAAAAATTTTTTTAATTAGCAGGGCATGGTGGTGTGCGCCTGTAATCCCAGCTACTCAGGAGGCTGAGGTAGGAGAATCACCTGAACCTGGGAGGTACAGGTTGCAGTGAGTGAGATCGTGCCACTGCACTCTAGCCTGGGCTATAGAGTGAGACTCTGTCTCAAAAAATAAAAAAACACCAGTCAGGAGTTCAAGACCAGCCTGGACAACAGGGTGTAACCCTGTCTCTACTAAAAATATAAAAATTAGCCAGGCATGGTGGCAGGTGCCTGAAGTCCCAGCTACCAGAGAGGCTGAGGCAGGAGAATCGCTTGAATACGGGAGGTGGAGGCTGCAGTGAGCCAACATCACACCATTTCACTCCAGCCTGGGAAACACAGCAAGTCTCCATTCCAAAACAACAACAAAAAAATGACAAGTCGGATGTGGAAGTTCCTGTCTGTAATCCCAGCACTTTGGGAGGCTGAAGCAGGTGGATCACTTGAGGTCAGGAGTTTGAGACCAGTCTGGCCAATACGATGAAAACCCATCTCTACTAAACATAAAAAAATTAGCTGGAAGTGGTGGCGGGCGCCTGTAGTCCCAGCTACTCGGGAGGCTGAAGCAGGAGAATCGGTTGAACCTGGGAGGCGAAGGTTGCAGTGAGGTGAGATTGCACCCCTGCACTCCAGCCGGGGCGACAGAGCGAGACTCCATCTCAAAAAAAAGAAATAGGCAATGAGGTAGACCATTCCCGGAGAAGGGATGTCAAGCACCTGAAATGCAGTCAGTATGAAAGAGAAAATGAGTCTTAAATTTTATGTAATGTGACTGATTTAATTTAAAATGGAAATGGTCACACGTCGCCAGAAGTTGCCCTATTGGATAGCACAGCTCTAAAGCACCCACTTCAGCCAGGCCTGGGCCCCAGCTGTTCCCTGCCCCACAAGATGCCCAGCCAGGGCAGGAGAGGGTCTCATGGCACACAGGGTGGAAGTCACTGCCAGTGGGCACTGAGAGCCTTGAAAGCCAGGAAATGCACTCTTACCTCTTCCTCTTCCTCTGAGCCACTTTCTTCACTATCAGACCTCGGAGCTACTTCATACCTAGAAAAAATATAAGGGCTTTCATATAAATCTGCTCAGAACCAGCAGAATTCACTTTCCCTACCAAACCTGCCGGGGATCCAAACAGAAGTAAAACTGCCCCCAGCTGCCACCTCCCTGGAATAAGGCCCACCGAGGACTTAGATCCCCACTGCATCTGGAATGTAAGACCCAACTCACCCCGGGTTCATCTCGAGCCAGGCCTCCAGCTGTCCGGCTTTGGGGGCATCTGTGCCCGTGAGGATCTTCCCGCTCTCCACATGGATCACCTTCACTGGGAGGTCGCTCATCTGGCTGGTCTCGTCCAGAGGCTGAAAAAGAGTCATCCGTGCGACATTGAGGTCGCAGGGCCTCCAGACCAAAGGCTTACAGAAGCCAAGGTGGGAAGCACCCACTCAACTGTCTGCACAGAAAAAGGCAGGCAAACAATGCCAGTGGTGGTAAAAAAGGGCAAACTGTATACTCAGTAATCCAGTAAAAATATATAACCCATCAGTCTTGGCTAAGTGACACTTGTTTCTTTTTTTTCCTTTCTTTCTCTTTTTTTGAGACACAGTGTCGCTCTGTCGCCCAGGCTAGAGTACAGTGGCATGATCTCGGCTCACTACAGGAGCCCATCACCAAGCCTGGCTAATTTTTTGTATTTTTAGTAGAGATGGGGTTTCACTGTGTTAGCCAGGATGGTCTCAATCTCCTGACCTCATGATCTGCTCACCTCGGGCTCCCAAGGCCCATTTTTATCTTTTTAACAAAAACTGAAGAGTGTAATGTGGGCTCTCCCCCTTCTCTTGTCCTCCAGCCTAAGATTTTCTCTTCACAGTTGTCCACTGGTATCAGCTTCCTGTCCATCCTTCCAGATCAATTCCATGCATAAGAAATAAAGAGTTAGACGTTTCCACTTTCTCCCTGTTTGTTACACCAATGGCTATACTAATTTACATTTTTTGGACTTTGATTTTTTTTCTCCCACTTATACTCTATTTGTAGATTTCATCAAGGGTCCTCATTCTTTTTTGTTAAAAAGCTAACTGAAATATTTCAAAAATAATTCCTCTTAGCAACAAATATGAAACTCCTCCTATTGAGATTCAATGGATCAACATTTTCTCCCTCATTGATTCTTGTACATTTCCTACAGAAAACTCCCAAGAAGGGGATAAAGTTCTTGGTTTAAATTTTGGTTTTCATCTTCCAGGAATTTATAACTACCTGCAAAACTGCTGCCCTCATAGTGTCAACGCTGTCCACACAGCGGAGGGATATCAGTCTCTACACGCTAAAAGCTCACCCACAGAGCGGCCACCAGAGAGGGTCACACCAACCTCTTACCCCAACAATGGGCTCTGCAGGCTGCCTCAATCAAGGACTTTCAACTCCACATCCTCTCTGGGATCACTGGGAGGAGTGGTCAAAGATGCCGATTGCTGCATGCCTCCCCCACACCCAAAATTCTGATTGAACTGCTCTGGAGTGAGGCTTGGGCATCCTTGCTTTTTTTTTTTTGAGACAGAGTCTCGCTCTGTCACCCAGACTGGAGTGCAGTGGCGCGATCTCAGCTTACTGCAAGCTCTGCCTCCTGGGTTCACGCCATTCTCCTGCCTCAGCCTCCGGAGTAGCTAGGACTACAGGCGCCTGCCACCGTGCCGGCTAATTTTGTGTATTTTTAGTAGAGATGGAGTTTCACCATGGTCTCAATCTCCTGACCTCGTGATCCACCCTCCTCGGCCTCCCTAAATGCTGGGATTACAGGCATGAGCCACCATGCCCGGCCTGCTTTTTTAAATTTTTAATTTACTTTTTATTTTTTGGAGATGGGCTCAATACCATGGTTTTTCACAGGTATGATCATAGCCTCAACGCCCTGGGCTCAAGTGATCCGCCTACCTCTGGTTCCCAAGCAGCTGGGACCTCAAGTGTACACCACCATGCCCAAGTAATTATTTTATTTTTTGGAGAGACAGAGTCTCCCTATGTTGCCCAGGCTGGTCTTGAACTCCTGGACTAAAGCAATCTTCCCACCTCAGCCTCCTGAGAAGCTGCAACGCCAGGCACATGCCTTCATGCCCAGCTACGACTTAGAAAAACATCCCCAGAGGATCACTTGAACCTAGGACGTCGAGGCTGCAGTGAGCCATGACCTCACCACTGGACTCCAGCCTGGACAACAAAGAGACTCTGTCTCAAGTAATAATAAAAAGCTCCCTAGGCTGGAATGCAGTGGTACAAACACAATGTACTATAGCCTGGACCTCCTGGGCTAAGTTATCCTCCCGCCTCAGTCTCTCATGTAGGTGGGACTACAAGCGTGCACACCAAGCCTGGCTAATTTTTTGTAAAGATGAGGTTTCACCATGTTGCTCAGGCTGGTTTCGAACTCCTGGGCTCAAGCGATCCACCCACCTCAGCATCCCAAACTGCTGAGATTACAGGCATGAGCCACCATGCCTGACCCCAAGTAATTCTTTTTTTTTTTTTTTTTTTTGAGACAGAATCTCACTCTGTCACCCAGGCTAGAGTGCAGTGACTGCGAACCTGGCTCACTGCAACCTCCACCTTCCAGGTTCAACCGATTCTCCTGCCTCAGCCTCCCAAGTAGCTGGGACTACAGGCATGTGCCACCACACCTGGCTAATTTTTTTGTATTTTTAGCAGAGATGAGGTTTCACTACATCGGCCAGGCTGGTCTTGAACTCTTGACCTTAGGTGATCTGCCTGCCTTGGCCTCCCAAAGTGCCGGGATTACAGGCGTGAGCCACTGCACCTGGCCCCAGTAACTTCTGAACACCGTATCTGGAACACACACCCTGGCAGAGAGGAACTCTATAAATACTGAACTCTAGCTAGGAAACTTCTGCAGAGAGGTGTCCGTTAGCACTCTGGAACGTACTTTCTGTGTATTCTAGAATGGAGCAGGTAAGTCAGTTTATTATTGTTAATGGAAATCAGGTTCCTGATTTTAGAATTAAGGAAAGGGGGAAAGGACGACAATCAACCCTGTGCTACTGGATTAGAACTGGAAGTGTCAACACAACCTCAAGATTCTTTGCGTGTGTGAGATAGGGTCTCACTGTCTTGACCAGGCTGGAGAGAAATGGTGAGATCACAGCTCACTGCAGCCTCAAACTCTTGGACTCAAGGGATCCTCCCACCTCAGCCTCCCGAGTAGCTGGGGCAACAGGTACATGCCACTACACCCAGCTAATTTTTAAAATTTTTATAGAGACAAGGTTTTGCCATATTGCCCACGATGGTCTCGAACTCCTGGGCTCAAGTGATCCTCCCATTTTGGCCTCCCAAAGTACTGGGAATACAGGCACGAGCCACCATGCCCAGCCACGATTTTTAACATATACAAGCAGCAATGCAGATGATTAAGTGTACATACATCTATTTCCCAGATCCGGCTCCTAGAAGCAGTGATGGCCCACTAGCAATGAGCACCCCCAAAGTCAGATTGTGGCATATAAATATTCTTCTGTAATAAAAGGAAATATAGCCGGGTACAGTGGCTCACATCTGTAGTCCTAGCACTTTGGGAGGCCAAGGCAGGTGGATCGCTTGAGCTCAGGAGTTTGAGACAAGCCTGGGCAACATGGTGAAAACCCTGTCTCTACAAAAAAGAGACAGAACACTTAGCCAAGCATGGTGGCATGTGCCTGTAGCCCCAGATACTCAGGAGGCTGAGGTGGGAGGATCACTTCAGTCCAGGAGGTTGAAACTACAGTGAGCCATGATCGTACCACTGCATACTCCAGCCTAGGTAATGCAGGGAGACCCTTTCTTGAAAAAAAAAAAAAAGGAACCAGGACTCCCTGGGGAAAGAGCTGGGTACAAGGAACTCAGGCAGGGAAAGCAGAAGAAAAACCTGGTGAGGAAGGAAGTGATCCAGGAATGGTGGGCACATTGCAAAAGCGAACAGGAGCCAATGTCAAGGGGCTTCTACTGGCTAAAGCTAAATAGCCAAAAGAAATCATTTTAAAGGATCAGAAGCCATTCATTCAACTAAACAAGAATCCGTTAAGTCTACACCAGGGGTTGGCAGACCATGGCCACAGGTCTAACAGGACCAAAGAGAAAGCTTTACCTAGTATAGAAAAACAAATAAATCAATGCAGAAAGAAGGATGGAACTAAAAGTCACCATCCTGTACCTGTCACAGCAAAAACTGATACACGCAAAAAAAAAAAAAAAAAAAGATACTAAAAGGAGTAGCTGGAATTCTGAGGAGTTACAACATAGTTACAGAGTCTCAAGTATCTCCCTACAGGGTACTTACTGATTACGAAAGAAAAAAACAGAAACTGGGCCGGGCGCGGTGGCTCAAGCCTGTAATCCCAGCACTTTGGGAGGCCGAGATGGGTGGATCGCGAGGTCAGGAGATCGAGACCATCCTGGCTAACACGGCGAAACCCCGTCTCTACTAAAAAATACAAAAAACTAGCCGGGCGAGTTGGCGGGCGCCTGTAGTCCCAGCTACTTGGGAGGCTGAGGCAGGAGAATGGCGTAAACCCGGGAGGCGGAGCTTGCAGTGAGCTGAGATCCAGCCACTGCACTCCAGCCTGGGCCACAGAGCGAGACTGCCTCTCAAAAAAAACAGAAACTGGACAGTGGAGATCCCTTGGCAGGGGTTCAAAGTCAGCATCACCAGTGACCTTATTTGCAAACCTCTGCTATGCACTCCCGACATGATGCCCTGAGAGGTACCCAGGGCCATGTTGGGTCTGCCTGCTAGAGACACATAACCTGACTCTAACCACAAGGGACATCAGACAAACCAGAATCCAGGGCCACTAGCTGACATAGCTGGCCTGAAGCCAAGTGTGGTGGCTCATGCCTATAATCACAGCCTTTGGAAGGCTGAGGTGGATGACTCCAGCCCAGGAGTTCAGGACCAGCCTGGGCAATGTGAGACCCCATCTCTGCAAAAAAACAAACACACACACACACACACACACACACACACACGGAGCTCTTTAAGATCAAAGTTGACTAAAGGGACCTCCACTAAATGTGACCCGGGGTTTTCTGCTGCTGTGAAGACAACTGGAAAAACTGGCCAAACCTTATATAAAGGCCTGTAGACTGGATAACAGTGCTGTACCAATGTTTACCTCCTGCTTCCGTCACCTCGGCACAGTGTGCAGGAGCAACCTTGTCTTCAGGAAGTAGATACAGAAATACACAGAGGTAAAGCGCTGTCATGTCTGAATTTTTTTTTTTTTTTTTT
>NW_012117265.1:2287018-2300063 GCF_000951035.1 Colobus angolensis palliatus
AAAAAAAAAAAAAAAAGAACATAGGTTTTAAAGTCTGAAACAGACCAGCGCCTCAGGGCTGCTTCCTCACCTCACCGTCCGGCCCGATGGCAGGTGTCTGTCCTTCTGCATTTTCTGCCTTCTGGAAATAGAGAGAGACACAGTCAGGCTCTGACCCACCAGGCTGAGGCCACACACGCGAAGACAGCTGCTCCCATCCCACCCGCGGCAGGCGCCACACCAGGCCCAGCACACCTTCTTTTTCTTTTTCTTCTTTTTCTCCTTGGCGACCTGGGCAGCCTTGTGCTGCCGCACCAGCTCTGTGAGGTTAGCCACGTACTCATCTGTCTGTTGCAAGAGGTAGGCCAGGCGTTTGTCCTTCTTCTGGTCGATGAGCTTGCGGTACCCCTCCTCATCTTCAGCCTACAAAAGCGTGGGGTTTACTGCAATGTGGTGGCACACTGTGCACGTCTGTGGGCACCCATGGCCAGCCAACCCAGAGGCACACTGAGGGCGCGCGTGGCTCACGGGGGTGCCGCGCCACTGACCCTTCACATGGCAATCGACTCCCTGGTTAGGAACTACTTCCTCAAAACCTACCAAGGGCTAGGTTCCAAGGGCACCTGCTAAGCAGATGGTCCCGCCAGGAGCCATTTACAGAGGCCATGAGCCAGTCCTATCCACTCTGTTCACGAAACACACCCCAAACCCAAAGCCTTCCCTCCACAAAGCCCAAGGTGCATCCCTCCCACCAACTCCTACAGCAGCCCCTCACCTTTCTAAGACGACATCAGATCACATCACCCACAGCCAAAATCCTCCCGGGTGAGGCTCTCATTCACGATCAGAATTCAACCCACAGTCCTCCCAATGGCCTGAAAGGTCCCACGCCCCACCTGCCCCTGTGAGCTCTGACCTCACCTCCCGCCTCACACGATGTTGTGCTGGGAGCCCAGGGCTACCGGCTGTCCCTGGCATACGGCTGCCTGCCACCTCGACCTTTGTTCCATGCTGCCTGGGGCTCCTCTCCTGGGTCTCTGCATTTGTGCATCAGGGCCACCCTTTCGGCCTCTGTTCCAAGGCCTTCACTTACTACCCTATCCCTCCCCTTCCATTCTGCTTCACCCTCCTCACTGCAGCTGTCACCATCCACTACTCTGCTTGCTTCATTCGTATATCTGCCCCTCAAGCACAACCTACGAGGACAGGGGCTGTGTCGTGCTCCCTTCTGTGTCCCCCATACATAGAGCAGCACCTGGCTCAGAACACGCTGCCAATATCTGTCCAACCAGCTACTCAGCCACAAATAAATGGTCAGAGATGTTTATCCTAGGGGTAGGGGGTCTGGATCGCACCACCTGTGGCTCTCACAGAATGAGGGGAGGGGGCACCACCTCTGTTTTCCAGAGAAGGCAGAGGAGACGGCAAAGTGGCCTGAGGTCACCCAGTCACTCTGATGATCAGAGGGATCAGCAAAGATCCGAGCCCAGGACTGACTCCCAAGCCCAAGCCTGCTCTTTCCTTGGCCCCACTTCTAACTCCGAGCTTTGAAATGCCTTGGTGTGACCCTGGGGAGCGACCCCTGGAACCTGCAGTACCAGCCACATGTGTGGAAGGGTGCATGTCAAGAAGGCGGGACCATACCATGAGCCTCCGCATGCGCTCCTTCTCGATCCGCTCGTTCTCTTTCTTCTGCTCCCGCTCCGTGTTGGCATGGTACGTGGCCACTGCCTTGGTTAGCTTCTGGATTTTGCCTGTGACTGATCTGTGATATTCCTTGAAATCCTTGGCATGCTGGAGAATGCTATTGAGGTATTCCTGTAGAGAACGCACAAAAGAGAAGGCTGACCTCTCAGCAGCATGGCAGACACATCCCCCGCAAGGCTTGTTTAAAACCTAGAATACTGCCCAGGTGCGGTGGCTCACGCCTGTAATCCCAGCACTTTGGGAGGCTGAGGTGGGTGGATCGCGAGGTCAGGAGATTGAGACCATCCTGGCTAACACGGTGGCTAACACCCTGTCTCTACCAAAAAAAAAAAAACAACAACAACAAAATTAGCCAGGCGTGGTGGCGGGCACCTGTAGTCCCAGCTACTCGGGAGGCTGAGGTAGGAGAATGGTGTGAACCGGGAGGCGGAGCTTACAGTGAGCCGAGATCGTGCCACTGTGCTCCAGCCTGGGCAACAGAACGAGACTCTGTCTCAAAAAAGAAAAAAAAAAAAACAAACCTAGAATATCACTTTGAGAGGCCAAGGAGGGCAGAATGCCTGAGATCAGGAGTTCGAGACCAGCCCAGCCAATATGGCGAATCCCCGTCTCTACGACAAATACAAAAAATATCACCCAGGTGTAGCGGCGCATGCCTGTAATCCCTGCTACTTAGGAGGCCAAGACGGGAATCGCTTGAATCCGGGACGCAGAGGTTGCAGTGAGCCGAGATTACGCCACTGTACTTCAGCCTGGGTGACAGAGCGAGACTCCATTTCAAAAAAAATAAATATAATACATAAAAAACGCCCTTTGACTGGTGCGGTTGGGTTTCTCTGATGATAAAACTCAGCAATGGCAACTGTGGGTGGGAAAGGCTCTCAAACACAGAAGGTGGGCACACAGGGCAGTCGACTTGCAGGGCAGCGCAGCATGGATATGAAACGTCTCAAAAATGTTTCCAACCCTCCCCCTAACTTATTCCATCACTACAAATTTACTTTAAGGAAATACCAGAGACCAGTCCCAAAATGTTCAAGCCAAAAATTCCTGTCCTAGCATGATTTTTAATTTTCAAAAGCTGAAATATGCTGCATGTCCTCAAACAACAAAAAGTTGACATAAATGATCAGATCCTGGACACACTGAAGTGGAATACAGTGTAGACATCAAAAGTCATGTTTCCGTGACACTTAAAAACAAAGAAAGCAATGTGGCCAGGAGCAGCAGCTCACGCCTGTAATTCCAGCACTTTGGGAGGCCGAGGCAGGCGGATCACTTGAGGTCAGGAGTTCAAGACCAGCCTGGCCAACAGGGTGAATCCCCATCTCTACTAAAAACACAAAAATTAGCCAGGTGTGATGGCGCATGCCTGTAATCCAAGCTGCTCAGGTGGCTGAGGCAGGAAAATCGCCTGATCCCAGGAGAAGGAGGCCGCAGTGAGTAGAGATTATGCCACTGCACTCCAGCCTGGGCGACAGAGTGAGATTCTGACTCAAAAAACAAAAGCAAAGTTTTAGAAAAAATAAAAAAACAGCAATTTAACATTGTATTAATATACAAGCAAAAAGGCTGAAATAACATATATAAAAATGTTGGCGGCCAGAAGCAGTGGCTCACGCCTGTAATCCCAGCACTTTGGGAGGCCAAGGCAGACAGATCACAAGGTCAACAGTTTGAGACCAGCAGCCTGGCCAACATAGTGAAACCTCGTCTCTACTAAAAATACAAAAAATTAGCCAGGCATGGTGGCAAGTGCCTTTAGTCCCAGCTACTTGGGAGGCTGAGGCAGGAAAATCGCTTGAACCCAGGAGGCAGAGGTTGCGGTGAGCCGAGATCGCACCACTGCACTTCAGCCTGGACAACAAGAGTGAAACTCTGTCTCAAAAAAAAGAAAAATTAGCCAAGTGTGGTGGCACACACCTGTAATCCCAACTACTCAGGAGGCTGAGGCAGGAGAATCCCTTGAACTCAGGAGGCAGAGGTTGCAGTGAGCCAAGATCACACCATTGCACTCCAGCCCAGATGACAAGCGTGAAACTCCATCTCAAAAAAAAAAAAAAAAATTGGCGAGGCATGGTGGATCATGCCTGCAATCTCAGCACTTTGGGAGGCCAAGGTGGACAGATCACTTGAGGTCAGGAGTTCGAAACCAGCCTGACCAACATGGCGAAACCCCATCTCTACTAAAAATACAAAAAAAATGTTAGCCAGGCATGGTGGTAGGCGCCTGTAATCCCAGCTACTCAGTGGGCTGAGGCAGAATTGCTTGAACCCAGGAGACGGAGGTTGCAGTGAGCCAAGATTGCACCACTACACTCCAGCTTGGGCGACAGAGCGAGACTCCATCTCAAAAAAAAAATGTTAACAGAGATTGCTGTGTTGATTGTCTAGATTATTTTATACTACACAAGTAAGATATAAATGATAGAAAATCTCTAGAAAATCTATCAATGACCAAATCAGCACAATCATCCCCAAATCCTTACTTGACCTTAGATTTGAAGATTTCCGTCTTATCGATTCATCCTGGGAAACCCTGAGTCAGATCAGTCCCTGTGCTGACCAGAACCCTCTATGGCTCCCACTTCACTCAGAGCAACAGCCCAAATCCTCCCTGCAGCTCACAAGGTCCTGCATCACCTGCCCGTCACCTCCCCGCCCTCCCCTCCTTCAGCTCACCCCACCACTCACTGTACTCTGGCTACATGCAGGTCCTTACTTTCCATAGAAAACATAGGCACATTCCAGCCCCAGGGCCCTTGCACCCTCTCCTTTTCCCAGAAAGCTCTTTCCCACGGATCTGTGTGGCTCCCTCCCTTGGGGGTCTGCCCAGATGTCACCTCCAAAAGAAAGAACTCCCCCAACATCAGGTGTACAACAGCCCTTTCCTTTCTCTCTATCCCGGCTTGATTTTTCTTTGTGCCCTATCACCTTCCAGACATGCTACACAGGGATTTGATCACTATCTTCTCCCTACCATTGGGTTTTTACACCAATACGCTCTCAGTGCCTAGAATACTGTTACGATGAGCAAAAGAGAGAGACAAGCAGCATGTTTAGGAACAAAGCAAACACAGCCCCGTGACAACTGCTGGGACAAGCCAGGCAGCCAGGTGGGTGGGCTTCAGGGCCTTGGGGCCACCGGGGTGTACCTGGTGCTTCTGCCGGCGCTTGCGCTCCTGCTCTATCTTCTGCTGCTTCTCTAGCTTCTCGGTGATGCGGGCCTCGCGCAGGGACTGGCGCTTGCTGCGCTTGTAGGCCTTAGCATTGAGGGCCGTCTCCAGTGCTGTGTCCCTCCGCATGCACACCACCACCTCCTGGCGCAGCTGTAGGAGGGAAGAGGACAAGCCCACGCGCTGCACGGCTCTGTGGCATCCACAATGACGAACACGCGTGATGATGTCACATGCTACACTGCTAAAGGAGCATTTTAAGTGCCTTACACACCCAGTCCGTGTGTGCAGGGGACATCTAATAGGTACCCCTGGGCAGGGCGAGCACAGGACAGAAGGTGATCACTTCCGGATACCTAGCCAGTGGGTCCTCTCGGACCTCCAGCTTGCCCCCCTCTACCACACACACAGCTTCTTAGGAGTCATTCAGAAGTACAGCACCCTTGGCTGGGTGTGGTGGCTTAACACCAGTAATCTCAACACTTTGGGAGGCCAAGGTGGGAGGACTGCTCAAGCCCAGGAGTTTGAGACCAACCTGGGCAACATGGGGAGACCTTACCTCTACAAAAACTAAAAGAAAAATTAACTAGGTGGCCAGGAGCAATGGCTCATGCCTGTAATCCCAGCACTTTGGGAGGCCGAGGCAGGTGGATGGCTTGAGCTCAGGAGTTCGAGACCAGCGTGGGAAACATGGAGAAACCCTGAGTCTACTAAAAACACAAAAACCAGCGTGGTGGCTCACGCCTGTAATCCCAGCGCTTTGGGAGGCAAAGGCAGGAGGAACACCTGAGATCAGGAGTTAGAAACCAGCCTGGCCAATGTGGCGAAACACTGTCTCTATCAAAACTACAAAAATTAGCCAGGCGTGGTGGCACGTGCCTGTAATCCCAGCTACTCGGGAGGCTGAGGTGGGGGGATCACTTGAACCTGGAAGGAAGAGGTTGCAGTGAGCCAAGATCGTGCCACTGCACTTCAGCCTGGGCTAGAGTGAGACTTTGTCTCAAAAAAGAAAATCAGCCCGGCATGGTGGTGCACACCTGTAATCCCAGCTACTCAGTGGCTGAGACAGGAAAATCACTTGAACCACAGAGCCAGAGGCTGCAGTGGGGCGAGACAGCATCACTGCACTCCAGCTTGGGCGACAGAGTGAAACTCTGTTTCAAAAAAAGGAAAAATTCGCCAGGTGTAATGGTGCACGCCTATACTCCCAGCTACTCAGGAGGCTGAAGTGGGAGGATGACATGAGCCTGGGAGGTCAAGTTTGCAGTGAGCTGTGATCTCTCCAGGGTCTCACTAAGAACAGCACCCTCAGAAATAGACCCATGCGGGACAGCACATGGTGGCTCATGCCTGTAATCCCAGCACTTTGGGAGGCCGAGGCAGGCAGATCATTTGAGGTCAGGAGTTTGAGACCAGCCTGTCCGATGTGGTGAAATCCTGTCTCTACTAAAAATATAAAAATTACGCATGGTAGCACACGCTTGTAATCCCAGCTACTTGAGAGGCTGAGGCAGGAGAATTGCTTGATCCCGGGAAGCGGAGGCTGCAGTGAGCAGAGATTGTGCCACTGCACTCCAGCAGCCTGGGTGATAGAGCAAGACTGTTTCCCAAAAAAAAAAAAAAAAGGGGGGGGGGAAGGGAGGAAAAGAAAAGAAAGAAGCCCTTGCAAGTCTGCTTCAAGAGGCAAGTGCTTTAGGGTAGAGAGGTCCATGTCTCCAGCATTGTGCAGGACGCAAGAGGAAGGCTCTGCAGTGAATGAGTGCCCATGGGTGGTCACAGCTGCTTTTCACAGCCCAGGCAGGTGTAATACTAGCCCAGCAAGCCATACTTGGAGGCTTAACAGCAGTGTTGGTGACAAAGGCCTTTTTTGGAAAGCTGCGGCCGTGCCGGCACCCACCTGCCTCTGAAAGTTCAGCAGCCTGAGGGCCTTGAGCTCAATGGTCGCTTTGGTTCGCAAATCCCCGGCCAGGGACCCGGGAAGGTTTTCAAGTTCCTGAATTCGGTGTGCAATGCGAGCCTGCAGCCTGGGAGCAGAGAAGAGAAGGAGCAAAGGCGGTGAGAGGCTTGCCAGGGCACCCGGTTATAGCTGGAGCTGCAGGGGACCCATCCCTTGAGGAAGGAAGGTGCTGGTCATGAGGCAAGAGATGCCTCAGAAGAGGATGCTGGCCGCAGGGCAGAGCAGAGAGGGAGGCAGCCCGGGACACTCCTCAGGACCGGGCCTCAGGGGGCAGCAAACAAGATTCCTGATAGGTGCGCCCAATTCATGCCTGTTCAGTGGTGTGAGCCAGGCTCTGGCATCAGGTGGGCTAGGGTTTTCATGCAGCCCTGGCATGGATGAGGCGCAGGGCTGTGAGAATCTACTTCACCTGCACACCTCAGCATTCTCATCTCAAAACTGAGGCGACCCCTTGGCGAGACCCTAGAGGTGTGGTCTGAAGATTACGAAGGTTACATAGGAAGGTTACGTGAACTAATCCTCTTAGTCAGTCTTTCCGCACATACTGAATGAGCACCAACTGTATGCCAGGGACCATTTTGAGCCTTAGCACTAAACAAGACCAACAAGTCAAGGAACTCAGCCTCAATAGAAAAAACAGGCCATAACAGAGATTTAAAAAAATAAAATAACCACTGCAATTCCAAAGAGTGGCTGGAAGTGACGGGAAGGGCCTCCATAAGGAGGGAATCCCAGCAATGAGGCCTGAATGAGTAGAAGGAGCCATGCACGGCCTGTGCAAAGTTCCTGGGGCAGGAAAAAGCCTAACTTGTTAAATAAATGAAAAGAGGAACAGAGACAGTGGGGTGGGTGAGGAAGGATGTGGGCAGGAGTGGACATAAGGAAAGATTATTGGCCAGATAATTGGAGTTACAGGCAGGTTTTAATCCAGGGAGTATATCTGATGTCAATCAATTGTGAAAAGAGAATTCAGGCTAGGCGACGTGGCTCACGCCTATAATCCCAGCCCTTTGGGAGGCCGAGGCAGGCAGATAACCTGAGGTCAGGAGTTTGAGACCAGCCTGACCAACATGAAGAAACCCTGTCTCTACTAAAAACACATAAAATTAGCCAGGCGCAGTGGCACATGCCTGTAATCCCAGCTACTCAGGAGACTGAGGCAGGAGAATCGCTTGAACCCGGGAGATGGAGGCTGTGGTGAGCTGAGATCGCACCATTACACTCCAGCGTGGGCAACAAGAGCGACACTCCCTCTCAAAAAAAAGAGAATTCAGACTGCTGCGTGGGAAACAGACCGCAACCAGGGTGGGAGCAGGGAGGTGAGGAAGGAGGTGTAGGCCAAGTGGCAGCGGTGGGCACAGGGCACTGTTTCCTAAGGTGGGGGAGAAAGTTGAGTGGCTTCCCCAGGGGGACATAGGGGACAGAAAGTAGTGACCTTGGGAACTGGGGCCACGCCCTCACCTGTACTCGCGCTCCTGCAGGATCTCCACAGGGTCGAGGCCCCGTGGCTTCTGGATGGGGGTGATGCGGCTCTGCTTCTGGTGCAGCGGCACCATGGGCGCAGGCTGGGCCGGCTGCCCGGGGGACTGGGTCTGGGGTGGCATCACAGGCGAGGCGGCGGGTGGGACGGCAGGGGGTGCAGGGGAAGGGCGACCCGTTGGCTGCGGGGGGATCAGTTTCTGAGGGGTGCTCGTGGGGGCAGCAGCATTCGCCATGGGTCCTGGGAGGAGGCAAGGGGCCAGGGCATCGTGTTGAGCTCTGGGGCCCATCCAGGCTGGAAATAGAAAGCTGCTGGGCTGCTCGAGGCCCTGGGGACAGGGAGACCCCGCCCATCTCCCACCCCTCACCTAGGGGTGTCCCTCATACCCGCCTTGCACTCCAACCTCCTCCAGATCTCAGCCTCACCCTCGTCCCTCACACCCTCCACTGGGGTCAGCCCCACACCCCCGAGGCTTCTGTGTTCTGTCTGTGGCTCTACAGCAGCATTTCCTGTCGTCTCCTCCCAGTGCTAAATCCAACGGAAGCAATTTGCCCTTCAATGCCCATCGCTAAACCTGAGGCTCCAAGAGGGTGGGTAATGAGTCCCACTGCCTCTTTGAGCCCACCAGATGTGAGCCTGCAGCACTTACTGAGCAACCACTTATACAGAGCTCAGGGACTGGGTGAAGGCCACGAGGGATGGGATAAAACGACAGCCACTGGGAACTGATTGGCTACAGGGGAGACCCCGGGACAACCACAAGAGAAGTGTAGGCTGCAGGTCGGGCTGGCCACCTCGGCCCTTTCTCCCTGCCAGGGCTCATCTCAAGGCCTGCGCCACCCAAGCTTGCGACAGGGAGTCAGGGCATGGGTGCACCACCACAGAAGAGGGAGCTCACCTTCAGGCCAGGGCTTGGGAGGCCCTCCAGGAGGCTGGCCCGGCATCCCAGGGGGCACGCCTGAGGGTCCTGGGGGGGGCATGTTGGGCCCTCCCATACCTACACGTAGGGAGAAACAAAAGAGAAAATAGTGCTTCCCAGGTTTATGCCTGTGCCCAGCCTCGTGGGCAGCCCTGGCTTCAGGGGACACAGCAGACACACCTATTAACCAGCACCCCCAGGGGAAGCAGGGAGCTGGGGAAGCAGCATTTAGCAGGACAGCCGCCCCCACCACCCGAGCACCCAGAAGTGCAGCATGGGCCCGTGCAATCCCAAACAGGGAACCCAGTTGGCAGCAGAGTCCAGTCTGTCCACTCCACCACCCACACCCCAGTCATTCGCTCTGAGACACCTGAGGGCCAGGGCAGCCAGCCTTACCATGAGGCCTGCTATAATTTGGAGGTGCCGGGCCGGGACCGGGGCCAGGGCCAGGGCCAGGGCCAGGGCCGGGTCCTGTTGCGGACACTGAGGGTGGAGGTAGCGTTGGCATCTGCTGCTGCATCCCAGGCATTGGCCGCTTGCCCTGCACCGCCATCTGCAGGTGATCGGGGAGGGGCTGCCCCCTGGCCAGCATCTTGTAGGCCATGATCTGAGCTCTGAGCTGATGCAGCTGGTTCTGGTTAAATGGGGTTGGGCCCCGGTTCTGCTGCCCCAAGGCCTGGGGGTCAGCACCATCCAGCGGTGCCCCTCCTGGTCCGGAAGACATCTGGGGGCCTGAAGATGGGCCACTGGCTGGAACTGGACTAGAGGCATGCTCAGAGCCACCCAGGGGCGAGGGGTAACCTGCAGAGAAAGGCCAGCCCACTGGTCACTAGGCAGCATGTGTCTGTAATTTTTACAACTTCTTCCCCCTACACCAGCTCCTACTCTGAGACAGGGCACGGCCAAATGGCATCCTTCTTTTGAGTCAGTCAGGGGCACCTGGAGGGCACACGCTGGAGGCACCTCAGCCCAGCAGCCGGCATGGTGGATTTGGTTTAACCCACGTCTCAGTGAAGTGCTGCTGGTTAATGCTGAGAACCTGTGCATGAAATTACGGCTCTCTCCCGGCCTCCGCCTGCCTGTCCACAAGTAGGGTCCACATCCTCGGGCTGGCCAGGCCCACCCCCAACATTTCCATTCCCAGTGGAGCCCCTGAGCTTCCCTCCCCTGATGACAGCAAGGACTTGGCAAGTCACCCACCATATCACTTCTCAATTGTCCTCGTACAGAAAAGGCACCTTCTAGGCTCATTAAAGCAGAGTCCCAGGCCCTAGGAATCTGTATTTTCAGTAAGTTCCTGGGTGGCATGGGGCTGCTGCCCTGCACAGCCGTCCTCTATCACCCGTGCTGAATACGGTCTGCCCCCCAACCAGCACTTCCCCTTCTGGGGCTGCTCCAAGACGAGGTGGCCAGAACAGAGCACCAGCCATGCCACGCCAGACAGCCCTCTGTGGCAGGCCACCCACACGGCTAAATCATCCTAGGTACTCCTGCAATCCATCCTGTGGGAACCCAGGGGAAGAAAATGATCTGAGGACTCTGGTGTATGACAAACACAAGACAGGAAGGAACGCAGTTTGGTACCTTGGGAGTGCTGGTCCATGGGGCTGGGCGGGGGCCCCATCCCAGTGTGGCCCCCTGACCGCATCCCCATTCCTTTCATCTGGTTGTAGCGCGGGTCGTCCGACATGCCCTTCTCGTGCATGGACTCCATGGGCTGCGAGAGGGACCATGACAAGGCAGGGTAAGCATGTGGAACGTGAGGTGGTGGCGCGGCTATGCACTGCCCGAGAGAAGTTTGAGGGCACCGAGAACGGCCACTGACGACAATGTGCATCTCCCCAGTCCCCAGCGTTACTACACGGCTCGGCTCTAAGGCAGGGTTCTGACACCTACTTAGGCCTCTAGACAGGTACACAAAATAAATGTCGCCCAGTGGGGCACGAGCACCTGGGAGACTGTGGCCAGGCAATCCTCATCTTCCCCCACCCGGGACCTCCTGTGGCCCTGCCACTTAGAAACATCACTTTCCTTACGGATGCTAATATGACCTTTTCTTTCAGATGTTGTATGTGTAAGGGAATATGTCCTCTAACCATGCCCAGGGACACACAAAAGAGACTTGTGACCGTAAAGAGGCTTCTCCACCTCGCTGACTGAAGGTCCTGCTCAGCGCAGGTGAGTGGTAAAGAGAGTGGCTGAGGCGCACGCCCTGGAGAAAAGGGAACCCGCTGCTTGGCTCTGCTAGCGGCACAGGTGAGCTCGACAGCTAGAACGGGGGAAAACGACGTGGCTAAAAGCCTTTTTAGTAATTTGGATGTTTTTCTTCATTACCAAAAGAAAACTTTGGAGTGACATTCCCAAATTTCCCATGCAGAAAGCAAGGGAGCGGGAAATGGTGGGGCAGGTGTCCGCGGGGGCCAGGATGTGCTGCTCAGGCCCAGATCATGCGCCAGCACAGGCTGGGGTCCGACAAGCTGACCCCTCTGTTCATGGCCATGGGCCCTGGGATAGGGGGCTGAGCCAAGGCATGCCACCTCCAACAAGAAGGCTTCCCCCCTGTCCTCCAAGTAAGGCCCTCGGTCCAGAGGCTGCTTGCAGCCCTAGGGGGCAGGGGCCACAGGCGCGAGGCTGGCACAGGGCTCCCTACCTTGTGCATCTGGTGCATGTTGTCCTGAGGGTACCCTCCAGGTCCCTGGGTGGGGATGGGGTGTCCTGCTGAGGGCGGCCCTGGGCTGGGCCCCATCATGCTGTGGGCGGAGCCCGGCGAGGGACCTGGGCTAGGGCCCAGCATGGCTCCAGGGGAAGGGCCAGGGCCCGGGGAAGGACCCGGCCGAGGAGTTCCGCCCAGGGGTGGGTCTGGAGTGGACATCTTCACGGGAGCTGCAGACAGTGGCCTCCTGCTGGAAGAAAGTCCCGGTCAGTCTGGGGTTCACGACCAAGGGTGAGGCAGGACAGGGATAGCAAGGGACATCAGAATCTCCTTCCGACAGAAAGCCAGCACCTTTCACCCCAGTCACCCTAACCTTTTCTTCATGACCACTCTCAGAGGAAGTGCAACATCTCAGGCACACAAGATCAGTCTATCCAGGAAGGGGTGGGCCACGCTCACAGACAAGCACTGCCCCCCAGGGGCCTTCAGGGACTCCTGCCATATTCCTGATCATGGCAGAGAATGTCTCACCGGGGTGCTGATCTACTCTTCACACTGCTCTCCACTTGCTTCTCTTCCTAACAGAAAGAGCAGGACTATGGCTCAAATAGCCTCTGACTGCCCGGGTGCGGTGGCTCACACCTGTAATCCCAGCACTTTGGGAGGCCAAGGCGGGCAGATAATTTGAGGTCAGGAGTTCGAGACCAGTCTGGCCAACAAGGCAAACGCCATCTCTACTAAAAATACGAAAATCAGCCGGACATGGTGGCACATGCCTGTGGTCCCAGCTACTCAGGAGGCTGAGGCAGAATCGCTTGAACTTGGGAGGCGGAGGTCGCAGTGAGCCCGGATCACACCCCTGCACTCCCACCTGGGCAACAGAGCGAGACTCTGTCTCAGAAAAAAAAAAAACAGCCTCTGACTGAAATTCCATCAATTCAGCCAAACAAATATTTATGGCAAATTCTGCTGGTTTCCCGCTGAAAGTAGTAAGACCAAGTTTCCCTTAAAATAAATGAACTTAATTTAATTTTTTTTTTTTGAGACGGAGTGTCGCTCTGTAGCCCAGGCTGGAGTGCAGTGGCCGGATCTCACCTCACTGCAAGCTCCGCCTCCTGGGTTCACGCCATTCTCCTGCCTCAGCCTCCCGAGTAGCTGGGACTACAGGCGCCCG
>NW_012117265.1:2300253-2301095 GCF_000951035.1 Colobus angolensis palliatus
CCCAAAGTGCTGGGATTACAGGCTTGAGCCACCGCGCCCGGCCGTTTTTTGTATTTTTTTAGTAGAGACAGGGTTTCACCGTGTTAGCCAGGATGGCCTCTATCTCCTGACCTCGTGATCCGCCCGTTTCAGCCTCCCAAAGTGCTGGGATTACAGGCTTGAGCCACCGCGCCCAGCCATGAACTTAATTTAAAAAGGATAATTTAAAGGATTACACAAATAATGGCACTTTTTGGTCCCTGACACTTAGAAACGTCACCTTTTCCATTAGATGCTAAAATGTATCAGGAGATGTTCTCCAACCACCCAGGGACAGGTGGGAGAGGAAAGATACTTGTGTCTGTAAAGAGGCTTCTCCGCCTCGCTGGCTGAAGACGCACATACACTCAGTGGAATTTCTCAATACATTCTAGGCTTTCCTTCATATAACCTTACCTGTGGCGATTCTTATCATTTAATAGTCTTTAAAACACAAATTCTAACAGCTACACTGCACTTCCTGGCTCTGACATCCTGGGTTTTTTGATAGCCCCTCTCTGGTTAAGCATGTCGCAAATCTGTCTTTTGTTTCAGTTGCCTTTTGGAATGAATCTCTTTGCCCCTGAACTCTCCAGCATACTTCTGGTTCTAAGGATAAATTCTCTAAGACATGTAGGAACATTTTTAATTCTCTTGATTTAAAAAGTTCTATTTTTTGGCCGGGCGCGGTGGCTCACGCCTGTAATCCCAGCACTTTGGGAGGCCAAGGCGGGCAGATCACAAGGTCAGGAGATCGAGATCATCCTGGCTAACACAGTGAAACCCCATCTCTACTAAAAATACAAAAAAAAAATTAGCCAGGC
>NW_012117265.1:2301470-2308679 GCF_000951035.1 Colobus angolensis palliatus
GCTGGGATTACAGGCGCGCACCAACATGCTTGGCTAATTATCCTATTTTTAATAGAGACAGGCTTTCACCATGTTATTCAGGCTGGTCTTGAACTCCTGACCTCGTGATCTACCCACCTCAACCTCCCAAAGTACTGGGATTACAGGCGTGAGCCACCGCACCTGGCCAATTTTTTTATTTTTAGTAGAGACAGGGTTTCACCATATTGGCCAGGCTGGTCTCGAATGTCTGACCTTCAGGTGATTGACCTGCCTTGGCATCCCAAAGTGCTGGGATTACAGGTGTGAGCCACCATTCCTGGCCAAAAATTACATTGTATTAGGTAATCTCGGGGAAAAAGTTCAATTTGAAAGGGAGGGGTTTTTGTTTTGTTTTATATACGGAATCTCACGCTATCACCCAAGCTGGAGTGCAGGGGAGCCATCATAGCCCACTGCAGCCTTGACCTCAGGGGCTCAAACCATCC
Organism: Colobus angolensis palliatus; assembly: GCF_000951035.1. Lineage (NCBI taxonomy): Eukaryota > Metazoa > Chordata > Mammalia > Primates > Cercopithecidae > Colobus > Colobus angolensis. The sequence goes on from NW_012117265.1 coordinate 2,301,938, forward strand.
TCCTGTCTCAGCCTCCAGAGTAGCTGGGACCATAGGAGTGCATCTCCATGCCTGGCTTATTTTTCTTAATTTTTTGTAGAGACAGGGGTCTCTCTATGTTACCCAGGCTGGTCTCAAACTCTTGTTGATCCTGGCTTAAGGGATCCTCCAGCCTGGACTTCCCAAAGTGCTGGAATTACGGGTGTCAGACACTGCACCCAGCCATAGGGACATATTCTTAGACAAGAGATGAAAGGCTCAAAATGACCTCATTCCACTTTCATGGCTAACAGCAGGAGAGAGGACCAGGAAACTCAGCAGGGGAGGAGCCAGTGACCGGCACTCCAGCAAACCCTGAAACGATGAACCCTGACATAAAAAAACCTAAATGTGTTACTGCGAGGAAATTCATCTGGAGGCAAAATCTGACCTGATTCTCTATGTGGATATTCACACATTCTGCTACAGAAACAGGACTGTCTGATTATGAGATGCCGCCCTCACCTCTGCCATGTGACAACAGTCTGAACCTTGTGTTTATGTTACTAAGATGCTGATTTTGGAGCCTGAAGCCTCTGGTCCGCGGGTATGTCTGCAGGGAGGATGCGCCCGCAGCTACCTCTATATATAGGTGGGAAGCCCAGCAATGTGGGCACGGCCAGGGCAGCAGGGAGGCACTGGCTCCTTGGTGCTCCCCTGTGGGCCTTTTGTCCCCACAGGCTTCTCAGGCCCAAAGAGTGTTGCAATGAGGTAGGAAAAGGGACAACAGGACTGCCACATACTTCACAAATCCTGTGATATTCAGGGACCTATAGCTTCTTCCTCACTTGAAGGTCTGTATTCTAAGTCAAATAAACTGAAACTGACAGCAAAATACAATCGAGCAAGCCTGTAATCCCAGCACTTTGGGAGGCCAAGGCAGGGGGATGGCCTGAACCCAGAAATTCGAGATCAGCCTGGGCAACATGGCAAAACCTCATCTCTACAAAAAATACAAAAATTAGCCGCGCTTGGTGACACATGCCCGTAGCTCCAGCTACTTGGGAGGCTGAGGTGGGGGGGTTATCTGAGTCCAGGAGCTTGAGACTGCAGTGAACCATGACTGCACACTGCACTCTAGCCTGGGCAAAAGGGCGAGATGCTGTCTCACAGGAAAAAGAAAAAAAGATCCAGGTCATTAAGGGCAAACCATCTTTTCCCTCTCTAACGGTGGACAAGCCAATGAGTGTACACTGGGAAGTGACTGAAATTATAGCTCTCCTCATTGTACATTTTTTTTCTGAGACAGAGTCTCACTCTGTTGCCCAGGCTGGAGTGCAGTGATGTGATCTCTGCTCACTGCAACCTCCATCCCCGGGGTTCAAGCGATTCTCGTGCCTCAGCCTCCCGAGTAGCTAGGACTACAGACGTATGCCACCACCCCCAGACCTCCTAAGCATACTTTACACTCAGCATTAGAACTTCTTGGAACCTCTCCCTTCCATCAAATCATGCGATGCCATCACAGTCCTCCAGGAACAGCTCCGACTCACAGCAGCGCTAACTTCGTCAACAGACACACAGAGAACACCGAAGGTGCTGCCTCAAAAAACCATTTTGTGCCCGAATATGGCAAGTCTGCTGTTTAGAAACACGGGGTTTCACAGAGGCTTGTTAGCATGGCCTCTGCTCCTGAAAATGCTGCCTCTAGAGTCAGACTGCAGTGAAGCAGGAACGCGCGTGCCACCAGCATCCACAAATTCATTTCTGGATTGAAAGCTCAGACATGTGCAGAGTGACAGAAAAGGGGATCGAAACAGCCTGGGCATGATGCAAAGCCATCCCCAGCAGTATCACCCAATGCCAAAGCATGCGATGATGCCTGCTGGTGCCTGCACTTGAACAAGCACTGGCCGACCTGCAGCACCAAGTAGAGAGCCGTGGAGCGACTCCATGTCCTCAGCTCAGTACTGAAGGCAGCAGCATGTGATTCTGCTTACTCTCACTGACTTGTACGTGCCCTGATCGCAGAATCACAGGTGAACAGCTTCAAGAACGCTGCGTCAGATATCCCTCCCAACATTCCAGAAGGCATTCTTGGGTCCCTCCTAGTCAATACCACTCTCCCAGGGAAACCACTATTTTGACTATCACTGTAGCTTCCTTTCACTTGTTACTGAACTTCCAATAAAACAACAAGTGTGGTGGGTCACACCTATAATATATATATTATATAATATATAGTATATACTTATAATACATAATTTATAAACTATATAAATAATACAACGTTGGGAGCAGTGGGTCATACCTATAATCCCAGCACTTTGGGAGGCCGAGGCAGAAGGATCACTTGAGTCCAGGATTTCAAGACCAGCCTAGGCAACATAGCAAGACCCCACCTCTACAAGTTTGCTTTTTTTTTTTAATTAGCTGGTACTTGGGAGGCTGAGTAGGGAGAACCGCTTGAGCCCAGGAGGTCATGGCTGCAGTGAGCCATGATCATGGGCAACACAGAAAGAACCTGTCTCAAAAAAAAAAAAAAAAAAAAATAGACAATCACACAGGGTCACCATGGCTAGCAGAGTCATCCGTTCTTTTTATCTGAGCACTGTCATTTTCGTAGACATTGTACTCTACCAGGTTCTGGTCAGCACGAATCAAGCTGCTATGACAGTCATTTGGTGGACACAGACATTGGTTCTTCCTGGGTGTACAAGAACGAAACTGGTGGTTATAAGGGAGGCATAAGCTTAGCTTTGCTAGTTTTCCAAAATAGTCGTATCATCTACACCCATGGTCCCAACTCCCAAACAGGGACAGCATCCCAGTTGCTCTTCATCAACCCCAAAACTTGCCGTCAGTCTTTACAGCTCTTAACAGTCTCATCAATGTCCAATTGCATCTTCTTATGGTCTTCATTTGCATTGTCCCTCACAACTAATAGCACTGAGCACCCTTCCGTATGCTTACTGGCTATTGAGATATCTCTCTATTTATTTAGAGACAGAGTCTCGCTCCATCACCCAAGCTGGAGTGCAGTGGCGTGATCTCGGCTCACTGCAACCTCCACCTCCTAGGTTCAAGCAATTATCTGCCTCAGCTTCCTGAGTAGCTGGGATTACAGGCGTGCACCACCATAACTGGCTTTTTTTTTTTTTTTGTATTTTTAGTAGAGACAGGGTTTTGCCACGTTGGCCAGGCTGGTCTTGAACTCCTGATCTCAAGTGATCTGCCCGCCTCAGCCTCCAGAAGTGCTGGGATTACAGGCATGACCCACCATGTATGTGGCCGGTATCCACTTCTAAAAAGTAAAAAGTATCAGCCGGGTGTGGTGGCTCACACCTGTAATCCCAGCACTTTGGGAGGCCAAGGTGGGCAGATCATGAGGTCAGGAGTTCGAGACCAGCCTGACCAAAATGGTAAAACCCTGTCTCTACTAAAAATACAAAAATTACCCAGGAGTGGTGGCGCGTGCCTGTAATCCCAGCTACTTGGTAGGTTGAGGCAGAAGAATTGCTTGAATCTGGCAGGTGGAAGTTGCAGTGAGCCGAGACTGTGCCATTGCACTCCAGCCTGGGCAACAAGAGTAAACCTCCATTATCAAAAAAAAAAAAAAAAAGAAAGAAAGAAGCTCTTAATTCTAACGAAGGCTAGTTCATCAAGTTTGGTCTTTGAGGTTTAACATTTCTGCAGTCCTATTTAAGAAACTCTTGTCTATCTCAAGGTCATGATGACAGATGCAAATCCAGGGGGCACTGTGGCTTGCCTTCCCCTCCCAGAGATTTACAACTGCTGAGGATGTCTCAGTCACAAAGAAATGACAAGGAAGGAAGATGTAGCCAGGAGGTAGGGGCCTCAGCCTACCTGACAGTAACAACTGAGACTCACCCACTGGGCCCTCCCCGCCACACTAGTACAGGGGCTACAGTGGTCCTGCTGACAGATGAGTCCCTGAGGCTCGGAGGCTGCACAGCAGGGCAGTGGAAGAGTTCAGGTCACAAGGTCAAGGCCACAGTGGAACGCACTGCCATGCATCCCACACTCTGAACATGGACTGTGAAGCCACGGTGCCACCTGCCTCACGGGTAACCTCCCTGTGGCTCTACCTCCTCCTCTACAGGCTGGAACATCAAACGATCACACACGGCAGGAAGTGCCAGCTACTCAGCTGGTGAAATCAAGGTGTCCATCTCTCCCCAGGTTTACTGAGCAGCTGCTTAGCATGTGAAACGTATCGCACTAGGAGCATCACATGGATGAGGTCCTCGGACGCTCCTATCAAAATGTGAAGCAGAGGCTCCCTTCCCTGAACAGAAATGAGAAAACTGAGCCATGGGCCGGGGACGGTCGCCCACGCCTGTAATCCCAGCACTTTGGGAGGCCGAGGCGGGCGGGTCACTTGAGGTGAGAAGTTTGACGCTAGCCTGGCCAACATGGTAAAACCCTGTATCTACTTAAAAAAACAAAAAGTAAAAAAAAAAAAAAAAAAGTAGCCAGGTATGGTGGTGCATGCCTGTAATGCCAGCTACTCGGGAGGCTGGGGCAGGAGAACTGATTGAACCCGAGAGACGGAGGCTGCAGTGAGCCAAGATCACACCACTGCACTCCAGCCTTGGCAACAGAGCAAGATTTTGTCTCAAAAAACCAAAAACAAAAACAAAAAAAAAAAACCTGAGCCATGAGATGACACTCCTGAGAGCTCCAGTCCGAAACTCAGCCTCCCGCCAGCACAAACCGCGAGTAACACTCCTGCCAAGTGGTGCTCAGGAACAACAGATTGGCTTCCCCTTTTGGGGACGCATCAGGCAGAAATGGCTGGCTGGAGAGCAGCAAACCCCTAGGTGCAATCCAGGACCTGCTGTCAGCCATGACACGCCCACCCTGGCAATCAATGAGCACAGATTTGGGCAGCTGCCAACAATTCTTTTGTTGTTGTTTGGTTGTTTGCTTATTTTGGAGACAGAGTCTTGCTCTGTCACCCAGGCTTAGTGCAGTGGCGCAATCTCGGCCCACTGCAACCTCCGCCTCCGGAGTTCAAGCGATTCTCCTGCCTCAGCCTCCCAAGTAGCTGGGATTACAGGCGCAGGCTGCCAAACCCGGCTAATTTTTTTGTATTTTAGTAGAGATGGGGTTTTGCCGTGTGGTCCAGGCTGGTGTCAAACTCCTGAGCTCAGGCAATCTGCCTGCCTTGGCCTCCCAAAGTGCTAGGATTACAGATGTGAGCCACCACACCCGAACCCCCCTTTTTTTTTTGAGACAAGGTCTCGCTCCGTCTCCCAGGCTGGAGCGCAGTGGCGCCATCCCAGCTCACAGCCTCGAACTCCTGGGCTCAAGTGATCCTCCCACCTCAACCTCCCAAGTAGCTGGGACTACAGGCTCGTGCCACTACGCCCACTTAATTTTTGTATTTCTTTGTAGAAATGAGGTCTCACCATGTTGCCCAGGCTGGTCTCAAACACCTGGGCTCAAATGATCCGCCCACCTCAACCTCCCAGACTGCTGGGATTACAGGCATGAGCCACCGCACCCAGCCCAAGCCACACTGCCTGATGCACAAACATCTCTCATCCCTCCTTGCTCCCACAGCCATAAGCATGGTGTTGTTCTCAGTCCTCAAACTCCTCCTGGCCAGCTAACCTTCCCTGAAGGACCGGTGTGAGCCCAGCCCTGTAGAAGCCGGATGGAGAGTGGGGCCAGGTGCACCTTGCTCCAGCGAGATGTCTACATGGGAAGGCCAAACAAGCACAGCCAGGAAAGAAGTCTAAGGACAAGGAACACCCCTCTCTCTACCCCTTCTTCCCCCATCACCAATCATCCCTGCCCTTCTATACAGGAAACTAAGGATTTGGCATCTTCAGCAAAGTCCTGGGGTCCCCAAAGGTTGTCCCTAAGGTGTCTTACACGATGCTGCTTAGACTCCTGCAATGGAGCCCTCAATGATAAGTCACTAGCAGGGGAAATTCACGCAGCACTGAAATTCATCGCAGACCAGGAGGCCACACCTACTCAGGCGGAAAAAGCAAAGGACAAGGGGATTCAGGGGCCGAAAGGGCGAGAATAGTTAGTACATGTGTGTGGGAGCCAAATCCAGATGTGTGCGGCCCTTGGATCGGGCGCTGCAGGGGCCTCCACAAGGGGAAAACAGAGCCTGGGAATCCAGGCCAGCGGCCAGAAGGAATGACCGGAAGTGAAACTACTCAGGCACGAAAATCTAAAAGCTAAAAATCTAAAACACTCAGTCAAACGTCCAGGAGGACAGGAGATAAAAATAAGCTCTCAGCTTCCCTGGGCCAAAAGGTCTGGAAGTGGTGTGGCTATACTGCCTCAGTTTCTTTGGAGAAGCTCCAATTGCCCAGCAATCAGAACCCCCACACAACTCATGCTGCAGAAGTCCTGGCACCATTACAAAAGAATTCACAGGCCAGACATGGTGGCTCACAACTGTAATCCCAGCACTTTGGGAGGCCAAGGTGGGCAGATCACAAGGTCAGGAGTTTGAGACCATCCTGGCCAACGCAGTGAAACCCTACCTCTACTAAAATACAAAAATCAGCTGTGCGTAGTAACGCTGGTCTGTAGTCCCAGCTATTTGGGAGGCTGAGGCAAGAGGATCGCTTGAACCCAGGAGTTAGAGGGGGCAGTGAGCTGAGATCATGCCACTGCACTCCTGCCTGGCAACAGAGAAAGACTCAGTCTCAAAAAAAAAAAAAAAAAGTGAGGCTGGGTGTAGTGGGTCATACCTATAATCCCAGCACTTTGGGAGGCCGAGGCAGAAGGATCA
>NW_012117265.1:2308729-2310374 GCF_000951035.1 Colobus angolensis palliatus
AAAAAAAGTGAGGCTGGGTGTGGTGGCTAATGCCTATAATTCCAGCACTTTGGGAGGCTGAGGCAGGCAGATCACCTGAAGCCAAGAGTTGGGGACCAGCCTGGCCAACAAAGAACCCCGTCTCTAGTAAAAATACAACAGTTAGCCAGGCATAATGGCATGCGCCTGTAGCCCCAGGTAGTTGGGAGACTGAGGCATGAGAATCACTTGAACCAGGAGACGGAGATTGCAGTGAGCCGAGATCATGCCACGGCACTCCAACCTGAGTGACAGAGTGAGACCCTGTCTCAAAAAAAACAAGAAAGAAAAAATAACTATATATGCATATGGCCAGGCGTAGTGGCTCACGGCTGTAATCCCAGCACTGTGGGAAGCTAAGGCGAGCAGGTCACCTGGATTCAGGAGTTCGAGACCAGCCTGGCAAACATGGTGAAACCCCATCTCTACAAAAACACAAAAATTAGCTGGGCGTGGTGGTGGGTGCCTGTAATCACAGCTACTTGGGAAGCGGAAGCAGGAGAATCACTTGAACCCAGCAGGCGGAGGTTGCAGTGAGCCAAGAGCGCACCACAGCTCTCCAGCGTGGGCAACAGAACAAAACTCTGTCTCAAAAAAAGTGTATATACACATACACACACACACACACACACACACACACACACACACACACACATATGCGTGTTAATCCATGCATAGAGATTACCCAAAAGAAAACATGAACAAGCTGCTGTCAGCACAGTCAGTAGCTCTCTCTGATGGCATGTGATGAGGAACTTACACTTTTCATATCACAGATGTCTGGCGCTTTTTATTTATTTTTTACAATACCCATCTATTACTTTTTATATTCAGATTTTTAAAGAAAAACTTCCAAGAAAAAAAAAACCTAAATCAGAAAAATACCCATGAAATAAATACCCACAGGAGATGCCCAGGAAGTGTCTTTGTGGAAATAAAACAGAAAGATCAAAGGATGTGAGGACTACCATGTTCTCATTACTTTCAACTTCATCAAAATTATCATCTAAAATAGAAACATCTGTTGATGTTCAAATGTGGAACCAGACTGCTTGAGGAAGAGGTCTAGTCTCTTCTTTCACGCCACCCCTAGCTTTTGTCTTAAAGCACTGCGGTGACCAGCCCCAGGCACGGCAGGTTGCTAACAGGCAATCGGATCCCTTGGAAATCTGTTTGTTGGAATTATGGTGGTTGTTTTCACCTTGCCTGAGAAACCAGCATTATATTTACGTTTGGCCCCAGGATATCTGCTATTTTGTTTTCTGGGGCTTGGGGAAATTTGTTCATGGACACATTTCAGCAGCAGACGAACATGGGAGTCACGTTATGGCAGGGGCTTAGGCGAAACAACAGCAATGGGCAGGATGGCTTCGGCAGAGCCAGCCTGTTTACTATGCGTGAACTACAAAATAAAATGTTCCCCTCGGTGGTCTATAAGAAAATCTCTCCCATCTGACCTGATGGTGCAGGGCACTCATCTGTGAACCCTAAAATTACCTATGTGGTGGGGTGCCTGTGGTCTTAGAGAATGAGTGGAGGCCGGGCGCGGTGGCTCAAGCCTGTAATCCCAGCACTTTGGGAGGCCGAGACGGGCGGATCACAAGGTCAGGAGATCGAGACCATCCTG
>NW_012117265.1:2311210-2322983 GCF_000951035.1 Colobus angolensis palliatus
AAAAAATTAGCCGGGCGTGGTGGCGGGGGCATGTAGTCCCAACTACTCGAGGCTTAGGCAGGAGAATGGTGTGAACCCGATAGGCGGAGCTTGCAGTGAGCCAAGATTGCGCCACCGCACTCCAGCCTTGGCTACAGAGCAAGAATCCGTCTCCAAAAAAAAAAGAAAGAAAACCGCTTAAGAGCACCTACACAGAGGACCTAAAAGTATCCAGGACAGTTCTCTGCCTTAGGGGAGTGCCCTCTAACCCCACAGGGACGTGTGGTGTCTACACTGCAAGCCTGCAAATGCTATCCTATCTACCAATTAGATGGATATTTTTCAAGCTCTTCTGACCATGTCTCCATGGGACAATGTGACCCACCAGAAATACACACGTACAGTAACGGCATCAAGTGTTACAAATCCATCCTGACCCACGCTCCCTATGGAACACCAATAACCCCATTCTTTTTTGTTTGTTTGTTTAGATAGAGTCTGGCTCTGTCACCCAGGCTGGAGTGCAGTGGCACAATCTCAGCTCACTGCAACCTCCGCCTCCCGAGTTCAAGCAATTCTCTTGCCTCAGCCTCCCGAGTAGCTGGGACTACAGGCGCATGCCGCCATGCCCAGCTAATTTTCGTATTTTTTGTAGAGACGAGGTTTCACTATGTTGGCCAGGCTAGTCTCAAACTCCTGAGCTGGTGGTCCGTCCACCTTGGCCTCCCAAAGGGCTGGGATTACAGGCATGAACCACTTGCCCAGTCCCTATTCTTTCTTTTAGGCTGGCCCAGGCCCACTGGATGGATGTCCTGCGCCACCACTGGGTCTGCTGTTATCAGCTATATATGCAACACTGAGCACGATGAGTGACACTGTGTGGAGAGGGCAAGAGGAGTCCCCACAACAGGGGCACGTAAAGGCCAAGAGTGGGCAGGGAGATGCAGAATCCATACCTGCCCAGTGTCACTGGTGACAGGCCCTCTCTACCACCACAGCAGAGGACTTACTGATGACTACCCCCAAATACTAACAGCACTGAATGCACCAAATTGGTTCCAAACACCAGGCATCTGGCAGAGAACAACATAGTTCCTACCTGGCGGAGTGGACAGCAGAGTGACAGAAACAGCCAAACACGAAACAATGCCACATAGGAAGTGGAAGCGTTATAAAAAAAAGTATTCAGGGCCTGGTGCGGTGGCTCATGCCTGTAATGCCAGTACTTGGGGAGGGCGAGGCAGGTGGATCACCTGAGGTCAGGAGTTTGAGACCAGCCTGGCCAACATGGTGAAACCTCGTCTCTACTAATAATAAAAAAATTAGGACCAGGCACGGTGGCTTATGCCTGTAATTCCAACACTTTGGGAGGCCAAGGCAAATGGATAACTTGAGGTCTGGAGTTTGAGACCAGCCTGGCCAACATAGTGAAACCTCATTTCTAGTAAAAATACAAAAATTAGCTGGCACGGTGGTGGGCGCCCATAATCCTAGCTACTTGGTGTGGGGGCTGGGGCAGTGAATCACTTGAACCTAGGAGGCAGAGGTCGCAGTGAGCTGAGATTGTGCCACTGCACTCCGGCCTGGGCGACAGGGCGAGACTCCGTCTCAACAACAACAACAACAACAAAAATTAGCTGAGCGTGGTGGTGCACACCTTGAATCCCAGCTACTCCAGAGGCTGAGGTGGGAAAATCGAAATCGCTTCAACCCAGGAAGCGGAGGTTGCAGTGAGCCAAGATCGCACCAGTGCACTCCAGCCTGGGTGACAAGAACAAAACCCCATCTCCCCTCCCCCAAAAAATAAAAATAAAAAAAGTATTCAGAGTAGGCACGGTTGCTCACGCCTGTAATCCCAGCACTTTGGGAGGTTGAGACAGGTAGATCACTTGAGGCCAGGAATCTGAGGCCAGCCTGGCCAAAGTGGTGAAACCTCATTTCTACTAAAAATACAAAAATTAGCTGGCATGCAGCAGTAATCCCAGCTACCTGGGAGACTGAGGTGGGAAGGTCCAGACTGCCATAAGCTATGACTGCACCACTGCACTCCCCACTGGGTGACAGAGCAAGACCTTGTCTCAAAGAGGAAAAAAAAAAAGACACAATGCCACATAGACGGTGGAAGTCCTATAAATCTAATCAAGGAGGGTTCGCAGGGTTAACAGATGACAGGTACTCCGTCTATGGTGGCGTGGGACATCTTAGTGACGATGTCTGAGCAGAGATCTGTAGTGACATGGGCATCATGTGGCTATTTACCTCAGAGAAGCAGCAAGTGCAAAGGCCCTGGGGTGGGACTGTGCTTGGCATATTCCAAAGCACAGCAAGTCAGCCAGTGTGGCTAGAGCAGGGAGGGTGGGAAAACACTCCATTTCTTTATTTCTTTCTTTTTTTCTTGAGATGAAGTTTCACTCTTCTTGCCCAGGCTAGAGTGCAATGGTGCGATCTCGGCTCACTGCAACCTCTACCTCCCGGGTTCAAGCGATTCTCCTGCCTCAGCCTTCAAGTATCTGGGATTACAGACACGAGCCAACACACCCGGCTAATTTTGTATTTTTAGTAGACTGGGTTTCTCCATGTAGGTCAGGCTGGTCTCAAACTCCTGACCTCAGGTGATCCACCCACCTCAGCCTCCCAAAGTGCTGGGATTACAGGCGTGAGCCACGGCGCCCGGCCCACACTCCATTTCTCCACACTCACACAGCACTTTTGACACCAACTCAGAGAAAACCAACTCAGAGAAAATACTCTCACAACAGAGAACACTTCTGTGACCAGACGCATGGGTCTTTTCCAAGTAATTCTCCAAGTCTCCAAACACCAGCTGGGTGTCCTATAATTTAACTCAATTCAGACCCTATCTCCCATAAGTTAAGGACTTTATTGGCCAGATGCAGTGGGCTCACCTAACAACAGCGCTTAGGGAGGACTGCTTGAGGCCCAGAGTCTGAAACCAGCCTGGGAAGCGTAACACTCTGTCTTGACAAAAAAAAAAAAATGTAAAAATTAGCTAAGCCTGGCAGTGGTGCGCACCTGTAGTCCCAGCTACTGAGGAGCATGACATGAGCCCAGGAGCTGCACGCTGCAGTGAGCTATGACTGCACCACTGCACTCCAGCCTGGGTGAGAGAGTGACACTCTGTCTCTAAAAGAAAAAGAAGAGCTGCCCCACAAGACTGCTCCCACTATAAATGCCATTTGCACATCCCAGGGTCCAGTGCTTCTGCCCAGCCACTTATAAACTGGGAATTCCCACAGCCCCCTCCTCAATTTGATTGATTTGCTAAAGCAGCGCCCGGAACTAAGGCAGGCACTTCACTTCCCATTAATGGTTTATTATAACGGATACAACTCGCAGTCAACCAGATGGAAGAGATGCAGAGTTTCAACGCTCCCTCTGCGCATGCCACCCTCTAACCACTTGGTCTTTCTGGTGACCAGCCCCATCCTGGGCTATCTAGGAGCCCCACCCTAAATCACCTCATAAGCATAAACTCAGCTGTGATCAAAAGGGGCTCATTATGAATTTTAAAAGACACCCCTATCACTCCTATGACATGTGGCACAAAGACCAAATGTATTCCATATCATACCTCAGAGGGTAAGTGGGTGCGGCTGCAAGTGGGGTGTAGGGGAGAAGTCATAGGCCTTGAGGGCCACAGTAAAGGGGCTCCAAGAGCATCCAGTGCAGTGGGGAGCTGCTAGAATGTTCCAGGCACGGGAGTGGCACGGTCTGATAATGACTTTAATTTCTCTGGACATGCTGATGGAATGGATGTGCAGGTGAGGGCAAGAGAATAGGCAAGGGTGAACACCAGGGTCTCGGCTGGGACGTGCTGTTCGAAATGTAGAGGGCGCCAGGCACAGTGGATCACACCTGTAATCCCAGCATTTTGGGAGGCTGAGGCAGGAGGATCACCTGAGGTTGGGAGTTTGAGACCAGCCTGACCAACATAGAGAAATCCCGTCTCTACTAAAAATACAAAATTAGCTGGGCGTGGTGGCGCATGTCTGTAATCCAAGCTACTCGGGAGGCTGAGGCAGGAGAATCACTTGAAGCCAGGAGGCGGAGGTTGTGGTAAGCCAAGACCATGCCATTGCACTCCAGCCTGGGTAATAAGAGCCAAACTCCGCCTCAAAAAAGAAGAAAGAAATATAAAAAGGGGCCAGGTGTGGTGGCTCACGCCCGTAATTCCAGCACTTTGGGAGGCTGAAGTAGGCAGATCGTTTGAGCCAAGGGGCTCAAGACCAGCCTGAGAGATAACAGCAAGACCTCCACTTCTAAGAAAGTCAAACCTAAAACATAAATTTTAAAATAAACATAAGAAGACCCCCCTTCCTCGAGGCTGACCAAGTCCTAGAGCAAGGCTTGGCAAAGCCGAGCAGGGCCAGGGTTCAGCCCCTGGTTCCTGAGGTGGGGGGTGGAGGTCAGGGAGATTCTGGGGGGAAAACGGAATTCTGAGTTCAAAGAGGTTAAGTCATGCAGAATAGAATCCCACCTCAAGTCTCGCTGACTCCAGGGCCTGAGTAACTGATTCAGGCTGAGGATCAAAAGGAATAGGATGAGAACCTTGAAGATCGAGGAAGGGCAGAGCCAAGAGGAAGGGCAAGCCAAGAGCCACTCCCACAGGCAGGAGCACTCAGGAGATGTCTCCAGGAGGAGGGCAAGGCCTTCGGGTGCCCAGCCAGTCCAGGCTGTGCCAGAATCACATTTGATCATCACAGGGCCAGTTTCAGCTCCCTGGGCACAATGAGACATCCACTATGCCCCTTTACTGGGAGCACACAGCAGACCCTCCCCCTCAAGTCTCCCCACTGGAACAGGTGAGCAGTAACTGTCACATCAGCCACCTGCTTCCTGAGCCACTGGGGCATGACTTGCCAGTAGCCAAGAGAAAACTTAAAAAACCCCCAAGAGCTAGCACAGCGGATCACGCCTGTAATCACAGCTAGTCAGGAGGTGGAGGCCAGAGGATCACTTGAGTCCAGGAGTTAAAGGCCAGCCTGGGCAACACAGCGAGTCTCCGTCTCTAAAAAAATAAAAAGTGGGGAGAAAAAAAAGCACCTCAAAGAACCATTTTAAAGTCGTTCGCCACTAAAAATGGGGCTCGTGCTCCTCTATCACACTCACAGCTGGCTCACAGTGACAAGTGTCCACATACATAGATGAAGCTATGTCCCTTTAGGGAGGTAACAGAGTCCCCAAAAGCAAAGCTCTGAAAACCAGTCTGGGGCTTAAAAAAAAATTTGAGGCCGGGCGCAGTGGCTCATGCCCGTAATCCCAACACTTTGGGAGGCCAAGGCAGGTGGATCACCTGAGGTCGGGAGTTCGAGACTAGCCTGACCAACATGGTAAAACCCCGTATCTACTAAAAATACAAAAATTAGCCGGGCGAGGTGGCACATGCCTGTAATCCCAGCTACTCAGGAGGCTGAGGCAAGAGAATCGCTTGAACCTGGGAGGCAGAGATTGAGGTGAGCCGAGCTCACACCACTGCACTCCAGCCTGGGTGACAGAGCGAAACTCCGTCTCAAAAAAAAAAAAATTGAAAGGGGTCAGGGATGGTTTCCACCCTGCTAACATTTACCTGTTTTCTAAAGAAAGCCCTCTTCTGTCTGAGCGCGGCGGCTCACGCCTGTAATCCCAGCACTTTGGGAGGCCGAGGTGGGTGGATCACCTGAGGTCAGGAGTTTGAGACCAGCCTGGCCAACATGGTAAAACCCCGTATCTACTAAAAATACAAAAATTAGCCGGGCGAGGTGGCGGGCGCCTGTAGTCCCAGCTACTCCGGAGGCTGAGGCAGGAGAATGGTGTGAACCCGGGAGGCGCAGCTTGCAGTGAGCCGAGATCGCATCACTGCACTCCAGCCTGGGCGACAGAGCGAGATTCCCTCTCAAAAAAAAAGAAAAAAATAAATAAAAAGAAAGCCCCCTTCCCTGAGGGAATTGGAGGGAAATCAATGCACCCCTTCTCTCTTCCCTGTAACAACAAACCCAGCTACACCTGCCACTTCCATCCAGGCCCTTTCCCATATGTGAAGAAGAGTTGAGGCCACAATTCACATGCCCGTCAATCCCACACCCTGAAAAATTAATCTCCTCAGGATGCAGTTAACAGAAAACTTCAATCAAGAAATCACTGGGCATACTAATGAGTCTGCTATGTCTCCTTAGGGTTGACACCTATGAGGGTGGCAGCATCTGAAGCTCCTCCATTCAGCCTCAGGCTTCATTCTGACCTGTTCCCTCTCATACCTTTCCCCAGTATTAGAGCAGCTGTTATCCTTCCCACCCTGTGGCTTTTTTTTTTTTTTTTTTTTAGAGATGGAGTCTTCTAGAGACAGAGTCTTGCTCTGTCGCCCAGACTGGAGTGCAGTGGCACGATCTCCGCTCCCTGCAACCTCGGCCTCCCGGGTTCAAGCAATTCTCCTGCTTCTCTCTCCCAAGTAGCTAGGACTACAGGCACATGCCACCACGCCCGGCTACTTTATTTTGTATTTTCATAGAGACAGGGTTTCACCGTGTTGCCCAGGCTGGTCTTAAACTCCTGAGCTCAGGCAATCCACCCGCCTCAGGCTCCCAAAGTGCTAGGATTATAGGCGTTAGCCACCACGCCCAGCCCAATCCATCCGGCTTTTTTAAGATAGGGTCTTGTTCCATAACCCAGGTTGGAGTGCAGTGGTGCGACCACAGCTTACTGCAGCCTCCACCTCCTGGGCTTGATCCTCCCACGTCAACCTCCCAAACAGCTGGGACTACAGGCGTGTAACACCACGCCTGGCTAATTTTTTAACTTTTTGGTAGAGATGGGGTTTTGCCATGCTGCCCAGGCTGGTCTTGGACTCCTGGGATCAAGTGATTTGCCCTGTTTGGCCTCCCAAAGTGTGGGGATTACAGGCATGAGCCACCACACTCGACTGAACATTTGATATTTTTAAAATCCCAGCCAGGCGCGGTGGCTCACGTCTGTAATCCCCGCACTTTGGGAGGCTGAGGAAGGTGGATCACCTGAGGTCAGAAGTTCAAGATCAGCCTGGTCAACATGATGAAACTCCATCCCTACTAAACATACAAAAAATTAGCCGGATGTGGTGGCAGGCACCTGTAATCCCAGCTACTCGGGAGGCTGAGGCAGGAAAATCATTTGAACCCAGGAAGTGGATGGTGCAGTGAGCCGAGATCGCGCCATTGCACTCCAGCCCGGCAACAAGAGGGAAACTATATCTCAAAAAAAAAAAAAACCCATGCCATTAAAGACACTCTCCCCTTTCCAATGCCTTATGGTGACATTTCAAAGCATGGTTTTCTTCACCACATAACATTCTGGCCAATGACAGACCAAATATAAAATAGTCCCATAAGATTATACCTTCCTCTTTGAATTGTCTAGTTAGAAAAATTTTTTAAAGATCTCAATACTGTATTTTTCCCATATGTTTTCTATGTTTAGATATATTTAGATACACAAACACCAACAGGTCACAATTGCCTACAATAATCAGTACAGGGACATGCTGTACAGGTTTACAGCCTGGGAGCAACAGGCTATACCACAGAGCCTACATGTGGATGAGGCACCACCATCCAGATGTGTGTAAGCACACTCTACAATCTTCACACAACCACAAAATCATCTCACAACACATTCCTCAGAATGTATCCCTGCTGTTAAACAATGTGCAACCATTAAGGACAAAATGGAGGAGCTGATTCCTTTGCTACCACTTTGAAACATACAGAACTTATTACGAGAGGAAAAAACATATTATCTATGTCATCCCACCAGGCTGTTGCAGAAATCCCAATAAATGATGAGAGCTAACAACTGCTTAGCACTACGTGCCAGGCACCATCCTAAGCACTTCGCATTTGTCACTGGTTGTTGAGCTCTTGCAGCAATCCTACAAGCTGGGTACCAGTACTGCCCCGCTTTGCAAATCAAGAGTGGGATGTGAGCTACTGAGAACAGGACCCTTGTCTGCCCATTCCCCACGGAATGCCCAGCTCCCCAGCAGTGCCTGGCACATGGCAGGTGCTAAATGCATGCTTGTTCGCCACATAAATGGGGAAGAGTGAGTGGGTCATTTCTTGCACAACTCCAGGGGGCGCCATTCACATTGTGTTCTGTCTATAGGCACCATGAATGGGTCCCTCTGTGCCATGGCAGCCTTGACGACCGAGGGATGGAAAAAGACAAACCCAGGAGTCAAACCCAGGCAGTTGACTTGACAGCCCTTGTGGAAAGAAAATAACCCTAGGCCTCAGTTTCCTTACTGATAGAAAGTTCCACCAGACTGACCGGACACGGTGGCTCACTCCTGTAATCCCAGCACTTTGGGAGGCTGAGGTGGGAAGATCACAGGAGGCCAGGAGCTCGAGACCAGCCTGGCCAACATGGTGAAACTCAGTCTCTACTAAAAATACAAAAATTAGCTGGGCGTGGTGGTACACGTCTGTAGTCCCAGCCACTCCAGAGGCTGAGGCATGAGAATCGCTTGAGACAGGGAGGCGGCAGTTGCAGTGAGTCGAGATCGCGCCACTATACTCCAGCCTGGGCGACGGAACAACTCTGTCTCAAAAAACAAACAAACAAACAAAGGCCGGGCGTAGTGGCTCATGCTTGTAATCCCAGTACTTTGGGAGGCCAAGGTGGGTGGATCAGTTGAGGTCAGGAGTTCAAAACCAGCTTGGCCAACATGGTGAAACGCCGTCTCTACTAAAAATACAAAACTTAGCCGGGTGTGGTGGCGCACACCTGTGATCTCAGCTACTCAGGAGGCTGAGTCAGAAGAATTGCTCGAACCCAGGAGGCAGAGGTTGCAGTGAGACGAGATCGTGCCACTGCACTCCAGCCTGGGCAACAAAAGTAAGACTCGATCTCAAAAAAAAAAAAAAAAGAAAGAAAGTTCCACCAGACATCTGCCCAAAACCCTAGTCCCTCCCATGCTCCCACCTCCCATAAACAGCCAAGACATGGATTTGGTCTAAGGTTATCTCCTGGTGTTTTGAGGGTCCCCAAGGAGAAGCAAAGGTATGCAAATAAATCATAAATAAACACACATATGTTGGAATCTCCTCGCTGACAAAAAGTTTGGAGACCACTGCATTGCCCTGTATCACCCTACATCTGATGATATCACCTCCCCTGCTCAAAAGCCTGCACCACCAACATTTACATCTCCTAAAGGGCTGGACACAAAATGATTTTAGGTGGCCCATGCAAAACCATTTATTACTTTCCTAACTAGGTATGCATTAATTTTTATTTCTTTTTTTAGACAGGGTCTCGCTTCGTCACCCAGGCTGGCATGCAGTGGCTCAATCATGGCTCACTGCAGCCTGGACCTCCTGCCCCAGACTCTCAAGGAGCTTGGGACCACAGGGGCATTGCACTCCAGCCCAGGTGATAGAGCGAGACTTCATCTCAAAAAAAAAAAAAAAAAAAATTGAGTGTTCACTAGCATCAGGTGCTGCAGTGTGTTAGCGGCTTCCCATGTGACCTCATTCAACCCTCACAAAAAGCCTGTGACGTTTCAGGCATCCTCGTCCTACCTGTTTCACAAGTGGGGGCCCTACTGTTAAGCGCCTCATTTGAGGTTACGCTAGGATTTCAAGAGCTAGGTGTGAATTCAGGAGGTCTGATTCCAGAATGGGGACTCCTTACCACCACCCACACTAACCACCACCCCACACTTTGTAGGGGAGAGAAGAACAACTGAGGTTCGGGAAACAATGGCTTGGAAAGTTCAAAAACTGTTCAAATAACTAACCTGTATCCCTTACAACCCATGCCCGGTTCTGCAGCACGCTTTTTTTCTCCTTGTTCTCTTTTTTTTTTTTTTTTTTTGAGACATTCTTACTCTAGTACCCAGGCTGGAATGCAGGGGCGCAAGAATGGCTCACTGCAGCCTCCAACTCTCTGGCTCAAGCAATCCTCCCACCTCAGCCTCCTGAGTAGCTAGGACCACCGGTACATGCCACCACACCCGGCTAATTTTTATATTTTTTTGTAGAGATGAGGTCTCACTATGTTGCCCAAATTAGTCTCAAATTCCTGGGCTCAAGCAATTCCCCCACCTCAGCCTTCCAAAGTGCTGGGATTTCAGGTGTGAGCCACTGCACCCGGCCCTGCACCAAGCCTTTAACACAGATGGTCACGAGATCTTCCACAGGACCCCGCCCCCCTCATTCAATCCACAGAATTTCTCTAAAGACCTACTATGTGTCAGGCCCAGAGTACTCTGGGGTCAGCCAGGCAGACACAACCCCAGCTCTCACGGTGCTGGGGGTGACAGCTACACTGGAAAGGACCAAGGTGATGCACGAGTATAGCTGAGGGGAACAATGGTTAGTCCCAGGTGGCCAGGGAAAGTCAAAATACAATCCTGGCGCGATGGCTCACATGTGTAGTTCCAGCACTTTGGAAGGCCGAGGTGGGTGGATCACCTGAGGTCAGGAGTTTGAGACCAGCCTGGCCAACATGGTAAAACCCCGTATCTACTAAAAATACAAAAATTAGCCAGGCATGGTGGCGGGCACCTGTAGTCCCAGCTACTCAGGAGGCTAAGGCAGGAGAATCGCTTGAACCCAGGAGGCAGAGGTTACAGTGAGCGGAGATCAGGACACTGAACTTCAGTCTGGGCGACAGGCAAGACTCTGTCTCAAAAACAAAATACAATCCCGCACATCCTCCCTGATTTTGAGGCCCCCTCTTCCAGGCAGCCCCCGTGATCTCTGGCTACCACCGATCCCCTGCCTGTCCGCTGCGTCCCTCTCACAGTGCAGGTTAAGAGTATTAAATGACAGGCCAAGAGGGTTTGTTCCCACGTGGACCACCCGATCCCCTCCAAGACTGCAGAGGTTCCAGGATCTAACCCCCCGACCATCCAACACTTAGTAGGGCCTCAAGAAGTTATTTGCTGAACAGTGAGGGAGACTGAACCAGACAATAACAACAGCGCTTCCCACTTGCCAGGAACCATTTTACAGGCTTTCACCAACTGCATTTGGGAGATTACCCCCTTTCACAAAGGAGCTTTCACAAAGGAAGAAAACTAAGAGGTTCAGAGAGGTTAAGCACTTCCCTAAAGTGACAGTGTGCTAAGTGACTGACAGCACCAGGAATCAAGCTTAATGCACCCTATCAATCCAAATTGAAAACTTGTTTCAAATTCCTGCGAAGTGGCTTTTCCGCTTACTCCCTTTCTACTTTCCCCAAGGAGACATTGACAAAAAAAAAAAAAAAAATCAAGACTGGTGTCTTCAAGATCCGGACAAAACACTCGCCTAAAAGGTCCACGTTGAAAATAAAAGCCTTAATCTGAAAAACCAACTGGGGAGGAAAAAGGATGCAAAAGAAAAGCAATGCTTTTACATAGCAAAGGATTTCCACCGTGCTCCCTTACTTGCCGCCGACCCCATCCCCAACCCCAATTCGGGGCAAACATTTTGAAGTCACTAACTGAAAGTCACTGGGAGAGTCCTTTACCTTTCCTTGAAAATCTGGAATGACGCGTTTTTAAGACAATTTGAGGTCGGCTAGCCCAAGGGGGCCGCTAATGCCCGAGTCCGGCCGACGCCGGACATATCTGGAGGTTTGGCTACTGAGCCCCGATCGTAGCTTCGCCAAAAAGGCAACATTCGGGTCGGACCCCTTACCACGCAGCCAGAAAAGCCCCAACGCCTGCCTATTGTTGGAGCCGCTGCAATTGGGAGGGCGACAGTAGGGGTGCCGGGCGAAGGGGGGCGAGCTTTGTCCGGCGACCCCAGCGAGAGCGCGCGCAGAGAGGATCGCG
>NW_012117265.1:2323978-2325433 GCF_000951035.1 Colobus angolensis palliatus
GATCCCGGTGGCCGTGGGATCTGTGGGGAAAGGAGGTTCCTGAGGCTCGGAAATAGGAACCCTGGACCGTAGGACGGGCCGCCTGGGCCAAGACCAGGCAGTGGTTTTCCGCGGACCAAGGGCGCGCTTGGGAACCGCTCTGATCCCTGACCTGGGGTGGCAAGGCCTGTTTGGGGAGCTAGGCGGGGCCCGACCGTGGCCGCCTTCTCTGCAAAACCTCCCGAGTGCCGTTAATTAGCTTAGCAAATATTTATTGATCTGCTACTGTGTCTCAGCCACCGTGGAGCCCACGGTCTAGTGGGGGAGGAGGACAAAAAGCAAGATTAATAAGCAAAAGAGTGCAATGTGAGAGGCTGAACTTGGTGGCTCACGCCTGTAATCCAGCACTTTGGGAGGCCGAGGTGGGCGGATCACCTGAGGTCAGGAGTTGGAGACCAGCCTGACCAACACGGTGAACCCCGTCTCTACTAAAAATATAAAAATTAACCGGGCGCGGTAGGCCACGCCTGTAATCCCAGCATTTAGGGAGGCCTAGGCTGGTGGATCATGAGGTCAGGAGATTGAGACCATCCTAGCTAACACGGTGAAACTCCATCTCTACTAAAAATACAAAAAATTAGCCGGGCATGTTGGCGGGCGCCTGTAGTCCTAAACTACTCAGGAGGCTGAGGCAGGAGAATGATGTGAACCCGGGAGGCGGAGCTTGCAGTGAGCCCAGATTAGGCCATCGCACTCTAGCCTGGGCAACAGAGCGAGACTCCGTCTCAAAAAAGAAAAAAAGAAAAATAAATAAATAAATAAATAAAAAATAAAAAAACAAAAAGAAAAAGAAAAAAAGAGGCCAGGCACGGTGACTCACGCCTGTAATCCTAACACTTTGGGAGGCCAAGGCAGGCAAATCACAAGGTCAGGAGTTCAAGACCAGCCTGACAAATATGGTGAAACCTGTTTCTACTAAAAATACAAAAATTAGCTGGCATGGTGGCAGGCGCCTATAATCCCAGCTACTCAGAAGGCTGAAGCAGGAGAATTGCTTAAACCCCGGAGGGCGAGGTTGCAGTGAGCCGAGATCACACCATTGCACTCCAGCTGGGGTGACAGAGCAAGACTGCACCTCCAAAAAAAAAAAATTGGCCGGGCTAAGGCCTGTAATCCCAGCACTTTGGGAGGCCGAGACAAGCAGATCACGAGGTCAAGAGATGGAGACCATCCTGGCCAACATGGTGAAACCCCATCTCTACTAAAAATACAAAAATTAGCTAAGCGTGGTGGTGGGCACCTATAATCCCAGCTACTCGGGAGGCTGAGGCAGGAGAATCGCTTGAACTCAGGAGGCAGAGGTGAGGTTGCAGTGAGCCGAGATCACCCCACTACACTCAAGCCTGGTGACAGAGTTGACAAAGGGAGACTCCGTCTCAAAAAAAAGAAGAGAGAGAGAAAAAGAAAGAAGCGGGG
>NW_012117265.1:2326453-2327948 GCF_000951035.1 Colobus angolensis palliatus
CCTGTAGTCCCAGCTACTCTGGAGGCTGAGGCAGGAGGATCACTTGAACCTGGGACGTAGAGGTTGCAGTGAGCTGAGATCACACCATTGCACTCCAGCCTGGATGACAAAACGAGACTCCATCTCAAAAAAAAAAAAAAATCAGCCACGTGTGCGGTGGCTCATGTGTGTAATCCTAGCACTTTGGGAGGCTGAGGTGGGTGGATCACCTGAGGTCAGGAGTTCGAGACCAGCCTGACCAGCATGGAGAAACCCTGTCTCTACTAAAAATAAATAAATTAGCTGGGAGGCAGAGATTGCAGTGAGCCTAGATTGCACCATTGCACTCCAGCCTGGGCAACAAGAGCAAAACTTCTCAATTAAAAAAAAAAAAAAAAAAGAAGTCCAGACACGGTGGCTCATGCCTGTAATCACAGCTACTTGGGAGGCTGTGGTATGAGAATTGCTTGAACCCAGGAGGCAGAAGCTACAGTGAGCTGAGATCGTGCCACTGCGCTCCATCCAGCCTGGGTGACAGAACAAGACTCTGTCTCAAAAAAAAAAAAAAAAAAATTCAGAAGTGGCAGCCACCTCACACCATTAGGAGGGCTATTATTAAAAATAAAATAAGGCCTGGCATGGTGGCTCATATCTGGAATCTCAGCACTTTAGGAGGCCCAAGTAGGGGGATCACTTGAGCCTAGGAGTTCAAGACCAGCCTGGGCAACAGAGCAAGACCTTGTCTCAACTAAAAATAAAAAACTGGTCTGAGCACGATGGCTCACCCCTGTAATCCTAGCATTTTGGGAGGCCGAGGTGAGCAGATCACTTGAGGCCAGGCTGGCCAACATAGTGAAACCCCGTCTCTACCAAAAATACCCCATCTCAACAACAACAACAAGAACAAAAATCAAAAAGTTAGCCAGGTGTGGTTGTGCATGCCAGTAGTCCCGGCTACTCAGGAAGCTGAGGCACCAAAATCGATTGAACATGAGTGGCAGAGGTTGTGGAGAGCCAAGGTCATGCCACTGCCCTCCAGCCTGGACAGTGGAGTGTCACCCTGTCTCAAAGGAAAGGGAAATTTTATGTAATGTGTATTTTACCACAGTTTTTTTCTCTCTCTCTTTTTTTTTTTTTTTTTTGGCATAGGTTCTCATTCTGTTGCCCAAGCTGGAGTGTTGTGGTGTCATCATGGCTTACTGAAGCCTCAACCTCCCAGGGGTCAGGTGATCCTCCTACTTCAGCCTCCCACCACAGGTTGGTGCCAGCACACCCAGCTAATTTTTGTAATTTTTTTTTGGAGAGATAGGGTCTCACTCTGTTCCCGAGGCTGGTCTCAAACTCCTTGGCTCAAGTTGTCCTCCTGCTTTGGCCTCCCAAAGTGCTAGGATTACAGACATGAGCCACCATACCCAGCCTTTTTTTTTCTTTTTTGAGACGGAGTCTTGCTCTGTCGCCCAGGCTGGAGTGCAGTGGTGCGATCTCAGCTCACTGCAAGCTCCACCTCCTGGGTTCA
>NW_012117265.1:2328887-2330102 GCF_000951035.1 Colobus angolensis palliatus
TTTAGAAGAGACAGGTTTCACCACGTTGGCCAGGCTGATCTCCAACTCCTGACCTCAGGTGATCCGCCTGCCTCGGCCTCCCAAAGTGCTGGGATTATTGGCGTGAGCCACCATGTCTGACTTTACCACAATATTGTTGTTGTTTTTTGTTTTTTGAGACAGAGTCTCGCTCTGTCACCCAGGCTGCAGTGCAATGTCGAGATCTTGGCTCACTGCAACCTCCAACTCTCAGGTTCAAGCGATTCTCCTGCCTCAGCCTCCTGAGTAGCTGGGATTATAGGCACATGCCACCACACCAAGATAATTTTTGTATTTTTATTAGAGATGGGGTTTCACCACGTTGGTCAGGCTGGTCTCAAACTCCTGACCTCAGGTGATCCACCTGCCTCGCCTTCCCGAAGTGCTGGGATTTCAGGTGTGAACCACCACATCTGGGCTGCACAATTTTTAAAAAAGTCATAAACAGCAATACTCCAGGCCACCCAACTATCCACCGCTGAGCCCTGCCTAGGTCCTTGTGATCAATTTCAGGTGCAGGCTGAGAGATGTGAGAAATCTTCAAATGAAAAGAATCAGCCCCAGGTAACTGAGAATTGACTGCTGATCCAGTCGCCCTGGGAAATTCAAGAGACTGATTTCATCTGATTAAGAGCATGGCTTCTGGGCCGGGTGTGGGGGTTCAAGCCTGTAATCCCAGAACTTTGGGAGGCCGAGGCGGGCAGATCACTGGAGGTTAGGAGTGCGAGACCAGCCGGACCAACATGGTGAAATCTCGTCTCTGCTAAAAATACAGAAATTAGCCAGGCATGGTGTTAGTGTGCCTGTATTCCCTGCTACTGGGGAGGCTGAGGCACAAGAATCGCTTGAACCCAGGAGGTGGAGGTTGCAGTGAGCTGAGATCACACCATGGCACTCCAGCCTGGGCAAGAGTGAGATTGTGTCTCAAAAAGAAAAAGAAAACAAAAAAATTATGGCTTCTGTATTTCTGGGCTATTTCCAAAGCGAGGGGATGCGGAGGTGCTTGCCATGTACTCCCATCGTCAGACCTTCTGAGATGAGTTTCGTGTTCCATGTGACAGAATGGAATTAGGAAGGCACCAGGCGGCAGTGAGTCAGCCAGCAGGCGGGGGAATTACTGCCAAGAGGCCTCACTTGGAAGAAAAGCTGTTCTTTTGGCGGCGCCAAAGCTGGTTTTCCTTTTTTTTTTTTTTTTTT
>NW_012117265.1:2330523-2331295 GCF_000951035.1 Colobus angolensis palliatus
AGAGTCTCCCTCTCCAGGGAGTCTCCCACTCCAGCCCAGGCTGGAGTGCAGTGGCGCGATCTCAGGTCACTACAAGCTCTGCCTCCCGGGTTCACTCCATTCTCCTGTCTCAGCCTCCTAAGCAGCTGGGACTACAGGTGCCTGCCACCTCGCCTGGCTAATTTGTTGTATTTTTAGTATAGACGGGGTTTCACTGAGTTAGCCAGGATGGTCTCCATCTCCTGACTGTGTGATCCGCCCACCTCGACCTCCCAAAGTGCTGGGATTACAGGCTTGAGTCACCGCGCCCGGCCAACGCCTGGCTAAATTCTTGTATTTTGGGTAGAGATGGGGGTTTCATCATATTGGTCAAGGCTGGTTTTGAACTCCTGACTTCAGGTGATTCACCCACCTCGGCCTCCCAAAGTGCTGGGATTACAGGTGTGAGCCACCACGCCTGGCCTAAATTTTTTTTTATTTTTTAAGACAGAATCTTGCTCTTGTCGCCCAGGCTGGAGTACAATGGCACAATCTTGGATCACTGAAACATTTGCTTCCCGGGTTCAAGCAATTCTCCTGCCTTAGCCTCCCAAGTAGCTGGGATTACAGGTGTGCACCACCATGCCTGGCTAATTTTTGTATTTTAGTAGAGATTGGGTTTCACCATGTTGGCCAGGCTGGTCTCGAACTCCTGGCCTCAACTGAGCCACCTCAGCCTCCCAAAGTGCTGGGATTACAGGCATGAGCCACTGCGCCTGGCCAAAAAATAAAATAAATTTTTTTTTTTTTTTTT
>NW_012117265.1:2331934-2333559 GCF_000951035.1 Colobus angolensis palliatus
TCGGCCTCCCAAAGTGCTGGGATTACAGGCTTGAGCCACCGCGCCCGGCCTAAATAAAATTTTTTAAAAAGGCCGGGCACAGTAGCTCACTCCTGTAATCCCAGCACTTTGGGAGGCCAAGCCAGGCGGATCACCTGAGGACAAGAGTTTGAGACCAGATTGGCTAATATGGTGAAACCCTGTCTCTACTAATACAAAAATTAGCTGAGCATGATGACATGTCCCTGTAGTTCTAGCTACTCAGAAGGCTGAGGCAGGAGAATTGCTTGAGCCTGGAGGTGGAGGTTGCAGTGAGCCGAGATCGCGTCCATGAACTCTCGCCTGCACAAGAGAGCAAGACTGTCTCAAAAAGAAAAAAAGAAAGACAGCCAGGTGTGGTGGCTCATATCTGTAATTACAACAATTTGGAAAGCCGAGGCAGGAGGACTGCTTGAGTACAGGAGTTCCAGACCAGCCTAGGCAATATGGCAATATCCCATCGCTATAAAACAATAAAAAAAATTGTCGCCAGGCACAGTGGCTCATGCCTGTAATCCCAGCACTTTGGGAGGCCGAGGCAGGTGGATCACTTAAGGTAGGGAGTTCGCGACCAGTATGACCAACATGGAGAAACCCCATCTCTACTAAAAATACAAAATTATCTGGGCGTGGTGGTGCATGCCTGTAATCCCAGCTACTCAGCAGGCTGAGGCAGGAGAATCGCTTGAATCCGGGAAGCGGAGGTTGCGGTGAGCCAAGATCGCGCCATTGCACTGCAGCCTGGGCAACAAGAGTGAAACTCCGTCTCAAAAAAAAAAAACAAAAAACAGATTTGCTAGGCATGGTGGCACATGCCTGTAATCCTAAATACTGGGGAGGCCGAGGTGGGAGGATCACTTAGGTCCAGGAGGTCAAAGCTGCAGTGAGCTATGATCGCTCTAGTGCACTCTAGCCTGGGTGACAGAGGAAGACCCTGTCTCAAAAAATTAAAAAAAAAAAAAAAAAGGAAGATCACTGATAACTAATAATCTTCTGCTGCTAAAGGCTTTATTTGAATTGCAATGGAAAATACTGAGAACACAAAGAGTGTTAAGTAACTATCTGTCAATGTTGATAATCTTGATCTCAACACAATTTTCCAGTTTATTTGCTCCAGAATTCAGAGGAAAAGAAGGCTTTATATTTGAAAGACAGTCATGTGGAATCAAGTTTCATAACCAAGGAGCTGCTACCAAAAATATTCTGTTTCTAGGCCAAGTGCAGTGGCTCACACCTGTAATCTCAGCACTTTGGGAGGCCGAGGCAGGTGGATCACGAGGTCAAGACATCGAGACTATCCTGGCCAACATGATGAAATGCTGTCTCTACAAAAAATATATAAAAAATTAGCCAGGCGTGTCGGGCGCGGTGGCTCGCGCCTGTAATTCCAGCACGTTGGGAGTCTGAGGTGGGTGGATCACGAGATCAGAAGATCGAGACCACCCTGGCTAACACAGTGAAACCCTCTCTCTACTAAAATTACAAAAAATTAGCTGGGCGTGGTGGCGGGCACCTGTAGTCCCAGCTACTCAGGAGGCTGAGGCAGGAGAATCACTTGAACCCGGGAGGCATAGCTTGCAGTGAGCCGAGATCACGCCACTGCACTC
>NW_012117265.1:2333609-2334308 GCF_000951035.1 Colobus angolensis palliatus
AGGCTGGTCTTGAACTCCTGACCTCAAGTGATCTGCAAGCCTTGGCCTCCCAAAGTACTGGGATTACAGGCATGAGTCACCCCACCCCACCTTTTTTTCTTCTTCTTTTTTTTTTTTTGAGATAGAGTCTGGCTCTGTCACCCAGGCTGGAGTGCATTGGTGCAATTTCGGCTCACTGCAATCTCCATCTCCCAGGTTCAAGCGATTCTCCTGCCTAAACCTCCCGAGTAGCTGGAATTACAGGCGCCTGCCACTAAGCCTGGCTAATTTTTTCTATTTTTATTTTTATTTTTTTATTTTGAGACAGAGTTTTGCTCTTATTGCCCAGGCTGGAGTTCAATGGCACGATCTTGGCTCACCATAACCTCTGCCTCCCAGGATCAAGCAATTCTCCTACCTCAGCCTCCCAAGTAACGGGGATTTCAGGCATGCGCCACCATGCCTGGCTAAAATTGTTTGTATTTTTGGTAGAGATGGGGCTTCTCCATGTTGGTCAGGCTACTCTCAAACTCCCAACCTCAGGTAATCCTCCTTCCTCGACCTCCTAAAGTGCTGAGATTACAGGCGTCAGCCACGCCCCCGGCCTAATTTTTTGTATTTTTAGTAGAGACAGGTTTTCACTATGTTGACCAGGCTGGTCTCGAACTCCTGACCTCGTGATCTGCCCGCCTTGGCCTCCCAAAGTGCTGGGATTACAGG
>NW_012117265.1:2338402-2343786 GCF_000951035.1 Colobus angolensis palliatus
GGCTCACTGCAAGCTCTGCTTCCCGGGTTCGTACCATTCTCTTGCCTCAGTCTCCCCAACACCTGGGACTACAGGCACCCGCCACCATGCCCGGCTAACTTTTTGTATTTTTAGTAGAGACGGGATTTCACCATGTTAACCAGGATGGTCTTGATCTCCTGACCTCGTGATCCGCCCACCTCGGCCTCCCAAAGTGCTGGGATTACAGGCATGAGCCACCGTGTCTGGCCTTTTTTATTTTTTATTTTTTTATGTAGGGTCTCACTCTTTCACCCACACTGGAGTGCAGTGGTGTGATCTCATCTCACTGCAACCTCTGCCTCCCAGGCTCCAGCGATTCTCCTGCCTCAGCCTCCAGAGTAGCTGGGATTACAGTTGCCAGCCACCCCGCCTAATTTTTTTTTTCAGACGGAGTCTCTCTCTCTTGCCAGACTGGAGTACAGTGGTGTGATCTTGGCTCACTGCAACCTCCATCTCCCAGGTTCAAGCAATTCTCCTGCCTCAGCCTCCTGAGTAGCTGGGACTACAGGTGCGTGCCACTATGCCTGGCTAATTTTTTATATTTTTAGTAGAGATGGGGTTTCACCGTGTTAGCCAGGATGGTCTCAATCTCCTGACCTCGTGACCCGCCCGCCTCGGCCTCCCGAAGTGCTGGGATTACAGGCGTGAGCCACCATGCTTGGCCTAATTTTTGTATTTTTAGTAGAGACAGGGTGTCACCATGTTGGCCAGGCTGGTCTCAAACTGCTGACCTCAGGTAATCCTTATATCTATACCTCGGCCTTCCAAAGTGGTGGGATTACAAGTGTGAGCCACCAGGCCTGGCCAGTACTGGAATGTTAATGACAATTTTTTTTTTTTAATTTTCTTTTTTTCTTTTTCGTGACGGAGTCTCATTCTGTCACCCAGGCTGGAGTGCAGTGGCTCATTGCAACTTCTGCGTCTCAGGTTCAAGTGGTTCTCCTGCCTCGGCCTCCCAAGTAGGGGGGTTTATTTGGCGGTCCCCCCTACCATACCCAGATAATTTTTGTATTTTTAGTAGAGACGGGGTTTTGCCATGTTGGCCAGGTTGGTGTCAAACTCCTGACCTCAGGTAATCTGCCTGCCTCAGCCTCCCAAAGTGCTGGGATTAGAGGCGTGAGTCATTGTGTCCAGCCTTTTTTCTTAATTTTCTTGTAGAGCGGGGTCTTATTATGCTGTCCAGGCTGGTCTCAAATTCCTCAGCTTAAGTGATCCTCCTGCCTCAGACTCTCAAAGTGCTGAGATTACAGGCCTGAGCCACCATGGCTGGCCAAATATTTTAATTTCGAATGATGAAGATTTTTGTTTGTTTGATTGAATATCTGATAGCAAACCAGGTTGTGTAGTCTGCCCTCCTGCTGAGAACTAAAAGAGCTATTCCAGGAAGTTTAATTTTGGCATTATAGGCATTTTGGCTTAGTTGCTTCTTGGTTGAGGGGGATTTCTAGTACATGGTAGAGTGTTTAGCAGCTCATTAGATCCCAGTAACACCCCTCCTCCAGTTCTGACAACTAGAAAATGTCTCCAGATATTGTGAAATATTTCCAGGGAGGTCAAAATTTCCCCTGCTTGAGAACCAGTGGAGAAAACAAAACATTTAATTAATTAATTTATTTATTTTTTGAGACAGAGTCTCACTCTATTGCCCAGGCTGGAGTGCAGTGGCGCCATCTCGGCTCACTGCAAGCTCCGCCTCCTGGGTTCACGCCATTCTCCTGCCTCAGCCTCCTGAGTAGCTGGGACTACAGGCGCCCGCCACCTCGCCCAGCTAGTTTTTTGTATTTTTAGTAGAGACGGGCTTTCACCGTGTTAGCCAGGATGGTCTCGATCTCCTGACCTCATTATCCTCCCGCCTCGGCCTCCCAAAGTGCTGGGATTACAGACATGAGCCACTGCACCCAACCAACTTTTTTGTATTTTTAGTAGAGACGAGGTTTTGCTATGTTGGCCAGGCTGGTCTCAAACTCCTGACCTTAGGTGATCAGCCCACCCCGGCCTCCCAAAGTGCTGGGATTACAGGCATGAGCCACTGTGCCCAGCCCCTGCATTTTATTTCAATGGAAGAATGTCTAACTTAATTTTCCCACAAATGGTTTCCAGATCAACTCTCACTCAGGGCAAACACCAGATCAGGCCTCTGCAAGGAATCACAGATTAGTGCAGCTGGGAAATGGGTAACGTCCACCTGATAGAAAAAGGGGGTTCTCACTCCCTCTAGTGTTCACCACACACTACGGATGTCCTGCTGTTCCCCTGTAAGGCGAACAGTAATACCTACCATGTCAGCTTTGAAATGACCAAGATGTCACCAAGTAGGTGGGTGAATAAACTAACTGGGGTCCATGCAGACAATGGAATATATTCCATGAGATAATATATTACACTAGAAAAGAACTAGCTGCTCAGAAGGCTGAGGTTGGAGGATCACTTGAGCCCAGGGGTTCGAGACAAGCCTGAGACTACATCTCTATGGGAAAAAAAACATTAGCTGGGAGTGGGCGCATGCCTGTAGTCCCAGCTATTCAGAAGGCTGAGGCAGGAGAATCGCTTGAACCCGGCAGGCGGAGGTTGCAGTGAGCTGAGATTGCGCCACTGCACTCCAGTCTGGTGACAGAGTGAGACTCCGTGTCAAAAAAAAAAAAAAGTCTGGGCGCAGTGGCTCACGCCTGTAATTTCAGCACTTTGGGAGGCTGAGGCGGGCGGATCATGAGGTCAGGAGATATAGACCATCCTGGCTAACCCGGTGAAACCTTGTCTCTACTAAAAACACAAAATATTAGCCGAGCGTGGTGGCAGGTGCCTGTAGTCCCAGCTACTAGGGAGGCTGAGGCAGGAGAATGGCCTGAATCCAGGAGGCGGAGCTTGCAATGAGCGGAGATCGCACCCCTGCACTCCAGCCTGGGCAACAGAGCAAGACTCTGTATCAAAAAAAAAAAAAAAAAAGCTCCACAGGTAGCTACCCTGTGTTCAACTTTATCTTATGGAAAGTGACAATTTACTTAGGGCACCAGATGAATACATAATTGACTATCCCCCTACCTGCTCCTTTTCTGTAGGAATATGTGAATTATATGTGGATAGATTGGGGATACATTACATATATGGATTATGTTACATATGGATACACTACTCTCCCATTTGCCCTCCAGCCCACTTTTCCGCTTTAAATACCGAAGCCTTCAAAATAAGTTGTGGAGAAAGACAGATTATGAACTGTTTCTGTGATTCTGTGTTTTTTCTCCTTCTTTTCTTTTCTTTCCTTCCTTTCCCTCCTTCCCTGCCCCACTCCTTCCTCCCTCCCTCCCTCTCTCTCTGTCGATCTCTTTCTTTCCCTCTGTTGCCCAGGCTGGAGTGCAGCGGTGCGCAGCGATTCTCCTGCCTAAGCCTCCTCAGTAGCTGGGATTACAGGCACCGGCCACCACGCCTGGCTAATTTTTGTATTTTTAGTAGAGATGGGGTTTCACCATGTTGGCCAGCCTGGTCTCAAACTCCTGACCTCGGGTTATCTGCTCGCCTTGGCCTCCCAATATGCTGGGATTACAGGTGTAAACTACTGCACCTGGCCCTGTGTTTATTTCTTCCGGGCATGTCCTAAACCTTGGAAAAATGAATTTCTTTTTTTTTTTTTGAGACGGAGTCTAGCTCTGTCGCCCAGGCTGGAGTGCAGTGGCCGGATCTCAGCTTACTGCAACCTCCGCCTCCTGGGTTCATGCCATTCTCCTGCCTCAGCCTCCCAAGTAGCTGGGATTACAGGCATGTGCCACCACGCCCAGCTAATTTTTGTATTTTTGGTGGAGATGGGGTTTCACCATGTTCACCAGACTGGTTGCAAACTCTTTATATCAATTTGAAGTTCAGGGATTCCCAAGACCCTATTTGGGGTTGATAATTTGCTAGAAAGACTCACAGAATTCATTGGAAGCTCTTGGTGCTCACAGTTATGGTTTACTACAGGGAAAGCTGCAGATGGGAATCGGCCACGGGAAGAGGCTCACAGGGTAGCATCTAGGATGATTCCAGATGCCGTTTCCAGTAGTCCCCTCTATGGAGCTGTGGAAGCATGAACTCCTCTTGGCAATGATGTGTGATGACATACATGACTCTGTACTCACACTCATTGCCAGCCACAGATGCTCACCTTAGCCTTGGTGTTCAGAGTTATATGGGGCTCATAATGTATACAAATAATGGATTGATTGACTGGCTATAGGTTGATCTTAATCTCCAGGTCAACCGATACCACATGACCCAATTTCCCTATCCTAAACACATTGTCTTCCTCCCTCCCTATTTCCCTCTCTCTCTCTCTCTCTCTTTTTTTTTTGGTGTGTTTTTTGAGACGGAGTCTCGCTCTGTCGCCCAGGCTGGAGTGCAGTGGCCGGATCTCAGCTCACTGCAAGCTCCGCCTCCCGGGTTTACACCATTCTCCTGCCTCAGCCTCCTGAGTAGCTGGGACTACAGGCGCCCGCCACCTCGCCCAGCTAGTTTTTTGTATTTTTAGTAGAGACGGGCTTTCACCGTGTTAGCCAGGATGGTCTCGATCTCCTGACCTCGTGATCCGCCCGTCTCGGCCTCTCAAAGTGCTGGGATTACAGGCTTGAGCCACCGCGCCCGGTGGCAAAATGAATTTCTAATTTGATGGAGACCTGTCTCAGATACTTCAGATACTATTCATTTTCAAATAATGAATAGCTATTCATAATCATTGCTTTGGGACAGGCGCGGTGGCTCACACCTGTAATCCCAGCACCTTGGGAGGCCGAGGCAGGCAGATCACGAGGTCAAGAGATCGAGGCCATCCTGGCCAACATGCTGAAACTCTGTCTCTACTAAAAATACAAAAATTAGCTGGGCGTGGTGGCACTTCTAGTCCCAGCTACTTGGGAGGCTGAGGCAGGAGAATTGGTTGAACCTGGGAGGTGGAGTTTGCAGTGAGCCAAGATTGTGCCACTGCACTCCATCCTGGCAACAGAGCGAGGCTCCATCTCAAAAAAAAAAAGAAAAAAGAAAAAGAAAAAAAATTGTCGCTGTGGCCTGCCACAACATGGAAAAGGAACACAGCATCCTTGTAGCTGCCCTGAGGGAAACCTCAAAAGGCAAGTCCAGGATGTCTTCTATGGATGGCTGTGAATTCCCCAGAAACTCCTTCTGGTAGGACATGGTTGTGAACCAATGTTCTCTGAAAAGGAATTTGGAGGGAATAGGTTGTATTCTAGTCAACAGTTTGCAAACTGAAGAGACACAGCGTTTGGTATAAAATGAAGGTGCGGCCGGGCGCAGTGGCTGAAGCCTGTAATCCCAGCACTTTGGGAGGCCGAGACGGGCGGATCACGAGGTCAGGAGATCGAGACCATCCTGGCTAA
>NW_012117265.1:2345997-2347184 GCF_000951035.1 Colobus angolensis palliatus
TGAGCTCACTGCAACCTCTGCCTCCTGGGTTCAAGCAATTCTCCTGCCTTAGCCTCTGGAGGGTTCAGATTTTATAGCAAAAATTCCAGCCCAGGTTCCCAATCCAGTCTGTTTATGCAAATGAGGGAGTCAAACTTGCCTAGTTCTGATTGGTCGACACATCTGAGTTCTGACTGATTGGTCCAGGAGACCTCTGAATGTCCAAAAGTTAAAACAGAGTTGTGAGCTTTGGGGCAACTCAGAATACATGTGTGACCTCTATTCAGCAAATGGTTGCTTGGGTCTATTTAAAATTGAGCCCACTCTGCCACTCCAGATCCATCTTGAAGGACTGGCTCTTTCAGGTTTATATTTGTTCACCTGGTGAATCAGTAACAGCATCTGTGAGATGCCTGTGGCTCACCAGCTACAAATAAGATTGCAAGAACAAAAGAACTGGCTTCTTTGCACAACCATTAATGAAACGATTGACCTGGGCACCCATCAAAAGTGATAAAATCAGGCCAGGCACAGTGGCTCACGCCTGTAATCCCAGCACTTTGGGAGGGTGAGGCAGGTGGATCACTTGAGGTCAGGAGTTCGAGACCAGCCTGGCCAACATGGTGAAACCCTGTCTCTACTAAAAATACAAAAATTAGCCGGGTGTGGTGGTGGGCGTCTGTAATCTCAGCTACTCAAAAGGTTGAGGCAGGGAGAATCACTTGAACCCAGGAGGCAGAGGATGCAATGAGCTGAGATTGTGCCACTGTATTCCAGTCTGCACGACAGAGTGAGACTCCGTCTTAAAAAAAAGGAGATACTGAAAAGTCACAACCACCAAATACAATATGTGAACTTTGGATCATGAATGAAACAAACCAAGTATAAAAGGACACTTGAGATCCACAGGGAAATGCAGTATCAGATGATACCACATACTAATTGTGGATTTTGAGAGGTGTAACAATGCTAGTGTCATGATATAAGAAAATGAAATTATAGGCCGGACGTGGTGGCTCACACCTGTAATCCCAGCACTTTGAGAGGTCAAAGGGGGCAGATAACCTGAGGTCGGGGCAGATAACCTGAGGTCAGGAGTTCGAGACCAGCCTGACCAATATGGTGAAACCTCCGTCTCTACTAAAAATACAAAAATTAGCTGGGTGTGGTGGTGGGCACCTGTAGTCCCAACTACTCAGGAGGCTGAG